>NW_005841992.1:2985084-2993411 GCF_000455745.1 Alligator sinensis
AGACTTGGTTCTCCAGGGAATTCTTGTGCCAATACACAGTCCTCCACATCAAGGGGAGTGAGGGCCAGCAACCCCATTAGGGGATGAGAGGCTAAGAACCAGTGCTGCTGGATTCCAACAGTTTGCCTTCAGAGAAGTATGTCAAGTGAAATTTGTAAAGGCAGGATGAAAGAAATAAACTAGAGGGTATTAAAACAGAAACTTACTATAAAGGCTGTCTTTTGCAAGCTCTGTAGATATCATTACAGGCAACAGCAGGGTCAAATTTATGTAACCCGCCAAAGAAGCCATTATGATGATGAATATCTAAGTCAGTATGCAAGCAGCATTTAGATATGCTGGGTTGTACACCTTGGGTCTCTGGGCTGTACTTTTTTATTCCAAGTTTTTCATCACAAGTCAGAAAACAAACACAGTTCTTCAGAAAATGATTGTGAAGTTCCAATGACATCACAGGCACAAAAACTAATAGCACAAAATAATATAAAAATCACACATCCTCCATTTGTATAAAGTACTTTATATCTCCATTTGCCTGACAAAGAAAATAAACCCATGGCATCATTCACTATTCAACTCCTCCTTCAATACTTCAGGTTTCCAGAATGAAGGAATTAGAAACATTCAGAAATTACACGCAGTTGCTATCAGAAAACAACTCAACTTTCTGCATTTTTACTTTATTTTTGCCGTCTTGTCCATTTACATGTGCTTATCCCTGCATCAGCATGGATACAGATACAAGTAGGCATAGAATTTTAAAAATAACATCTCTTGTGACATTTTTAATATTATAATATAGGATGTATAGCTTGCATGCAGTAATGAAGGATGTAGGTCTGATGCTGTATAACCTTCTTTTTCTCCAATATAACAAACATTCAAAGATCATTGTGGCTACTTGAAATTATTTCCCTTCCATCTACTTGTTTTAAGATGCACTTAATGTATTACTCTATACCACATTTACTAAGAGCAAGAACCAAATCCTGAGACTCCCCCCTCAACCACCTAATGGCATCTGTTCATCAGCAAGTGACAGTGGACACTGAAGCCTTTCTACTGACTGGTGGTGCATTTTCTCTTGTGGCTGTAAAGACCGATGTTAGACTTGTAGGTCCTGCCACAGTGGTTACAGGTGTACACAGTGTTAGGGGCTACTGTACCAAGAGGCTTTTTCCTTTGGTCATGTTTCTGCAAACATTTTCATTGTGGTGTTGGACTCCATGACTGAGAAGGAAACGCCACTTTGTCCCGCCTCCTTTTAAGGCCTCCCAAAGGTTTGGGTAGATTCCAAAAGCCTTCATGTCTTTGGAAGGCAGACTTCTTTGAAGCTCAATTTTTGTGCTCTGCTCTTCTCTCCCCACCCAAAATTTGTCCTTACAGGATGTCCTTCAGGATGCAAAGGACATCGCAGCCAAAATTGAATAGAGGATACTCCATCTTTGCGTCAACCCCGCAGAGCATTAAAAGATAATATTTAAAAAGATATCACTATGATGACCACTGGCAAGCAAGACTCACCAGAAAGAAAGAGCTAAAATAAAAAGATACAAAAGTTGTTGAAACTACAAAATATTGTGTGTGGGGGGGGGGGGGGGGGGGGGGGGGAGAGGGAGGCAGGGGAAATAAAGTCCTCATACCTATTGGACTTGAAGGCTGCATTCACACGAGCATGACCGTGCAGTATGTGGCACCACAGACGTATCTGCAGTGCCACATACTGCACATTCAGTTGTTCCCCAGAATATCCAGGGGTAAAAAAAAAAAAGGGAGTTGCGCATATGGGGACAGCGTGCACTGCTCAAAAGTGGAGCTGGGCGAGCTGGAGCCATGCTCCAGATGCCAACCAGGCTCCAAGTGGCACGATTGCCACTGCTTCAGCCCCAGGAGGTCCCCAGGACCTCAGATAAGGCTGCTGGGGCCAGCACAGTTTGCCACCACTCCTTGTCCCCAGGGAACCAAATGTCCATGCACGAATGGACGTGGTCTAAGGGTACATGTTTTTTTCCGTTGCTATCTGTCCCCAGGCACGCTCCTGCACATGAGCTCCAATGCGCAGCAAATAGACCCAGATGATGTAAGGGGGGCTGGGGTCAGCACAACTGCTGCCCTTACCTGGGGTCTTGGGGGCCTCCCAAGGCAGCAGCAGTGCTGAGCCAGTCACTTTGGCCTGGCTGGCAGCCATAACATGCCTCTGGCCAGCTAGGCTCCAGTTTTCTATGGCACACGCTGCTGCTGCATGCAGTGCAGCTAACTTTTCAGTGGTGGGTCTTTTTGATACCGAGACCTCCCAATGTTAAGAAAAGACACTGCACTGCAAAGTAGCAGCGTGGAGAACCAGTGCATGTGCACACTTGTGGAGACACACTCTAAGAAGGAAGACTTGTGTAATATACCCTGATGGTGATACTTAATTATAAACTGAACTTATTGCAACTTTGTAGTAAGACTGGAACAATCGGAGTAATTTCTCTTGGCACATCTTAACTTTCTAGAGCAGGCCTCTCCCTCTCTCCCAGCTCTGGATCACAAATTCAACGTTATGCAGTCAACAACAACAAAAAAAAAACAAACAAAAACTATCTTGAGCAATACAGAAGTATTGTATGCAAGATGCAAATATGCCACTCTGTTTCTTGGTCGTTCGACCTTCACCATAGCATTTTATGAACTTCTGAGCTCTGCCTTTAAGATGCTTTTTAAGAGAATGGAGAGGGATCCAGAGGTGAGCAAGCAGTGATAAAGGGCTGTAACTGAAGGTGTATAATGAAAGGCTAAGAGAACTAGGTAGGTTTTCCATGGATACAAGGAGATTAAGAAGGGATATGATAACAGTTTTCAAATATTTGAGCAGCTGAGATAAAGAAGAAGGAAAACAACTACTCTCCCTTGACACAAAAGGCAGGATATAGAGCAATGGCTTTAAACTGCAACAAAAGAGCAAGATTAAATCTCAGAAAAACAACTTCCCTTCTTTCTGGACAATGGAACAAGCTGTCCAGGGAAGTTGTGGAACTTCCTTCACTTGAAGTTTTCAAGAAAAGGATGGAAAAGCATTTGTCAGGGATGGTTAGGAACAGCACATTCTGCATTTGCATCGGGAGTGGTATTAAATGACCCTTGAGGTGCCTGCCAGCTCTATAATTCTATAAAGAACTCTTCTGATCTCTGATCTGCATTGAACCCTTTGCTTGCATTCTTCTTGGGCTACCTAGTAATTTACAAAATACAGGTGAATTCCTTCTTCACTGCTTCTTGATGCACAGGATTTGGTCATTGTCTCATCTTCCTATCCCTCTATTTTTTCCTAGGTTTTTTTTTTTTATTCATTCACTTAGTCTTGAGAATGGCTTAGCTGGACTTTTGGATGGAATCAAAATAAACAGCTCCTGGTAGTGGTCCAGGCTGGAATACAATATATTTATTTTAGACGTGCTTCTAGGATTAATGCCAGAAAATATCACCTGTGGGAAAAACATAGCCTTGTGGTTTTTTTATAACATTTACATGGAGAGGTTGTCACTGTAGGAGGGTGAAGCTTTGGCATCTTCCAATTCTTCCTAAATTTTACAGTAACAGCCCATTTCAGGTAAAAAATTCTAACCATCTTAAATGCAAGTGGCAGTTCATTTTTGGTTTAGACAGACATGCCTTGTGACTGGTATATCAAAGTGATAAATTTACAGATGGTAATTTAAGCAGGGGTATTCCACCATTTTCCAGATGGGTGGACACCCTGAGTGATAAAACTACACACTTGAAAATAGTACAATGATTCCAGTTTCCTCCAGCTACCAAGTCTAGTGGTTCTCAACTGGGATGCTACGTGACCCCTCTCAGGGTTGTCAAAGCACAGATACCACTGACACAGTCATGGAGGCCAGATAAAAAACTGCCCTATATGCAGGGCTGCCATGCATGTGCACTTCTCCTGCATTAGGGTTCTCTGATCAGCCTGAAGTAGGCAGGAGAGCTTGTTCCCTCATGCTTCAGCCCTTGTCTATTTGACCCCCACACCATCACTCCCCCCCAGAAAGAGACACGCAGGACAGATCCACCTGCCCTGTGAGCTTCTGTTTCCAGGAGATACTGTGCAGGGTTGGGCTGGGAAGGACTGGAGCATGGGCAAGTTCTCCTGCTTGCTTTAGGTTGATCGAAGAACCCTAACGCATGAAGAGCATCCATACGTGCCACAGCCCTTCCCAGGCTGCTATACAGCAGGTATGCAGGGCAGTTTTACCTGGTAGCATCACCCAGTTGAGAAGCACTGAAATAAACTGAGCACAACAGTGGTTTTCAACCAAGAATGCTGCCATGTGCAAAAAGGTTGTATCACTACTTCATGTAAATTTTCATTTTGCTCATAAAAGGCAGCCCTCAATATATGGAAGGTAAGATCTTATCCTTGTAAAAGTCTGAAATGAAACTAACACAAATAATCATGATGAAAGAAATTTCTTGCCTTCCAAATAGAAGCAAGGGTAAGGAGGAAGAGAAAACACTCCGAAAACAGTTTTTTGACCTCCTGCGTCAAAAGAGGAACAGTCAGACATGGAAACTAGGAGCCCCGGACAAGACTTCATGGCCTGATCAACCAGTGAAGTTGCGTTTGTAACATTACGGGGTGGTGAGCATCTGCTTTGACTAGCTACAAACCTCAAATTTTTAACTGCTAATGCTGCTTCAATGTTAATTAGAATTGTATCTGTTAGGGTTCAATAAATTTACTTTTAGTTTAGGAGAACCACATTTTAGTCTCCTTGACTGGTATAAGACCCATTATAGCTTCATAGGGACGCAACACATTTGAACTAAAGGGTATCCCATTTGCTCATAGCCACAGCACATTTTTACTTTGTGTGTACCAGTGACCATACTACAATACAATTAGCTAGTAAAAAGCATGTATCTAAATAGATGGAAAAAATTATTTATCCCTTCTTCTTCCACAACCAAAAGCAAGTAAAAACATTCCTGGCACTGTCAAAAGTAGTACTCTGTAATGCATAAAGCAGACACAATTATGCAACACTCAATGACCAGCCTAATAAATCCAAAAAAGCTTGATTTCATCTACCCATAAAATTAACTTTAAGATGTAATTTGTTAAGTCATGGAGCCATGACTGTGCTAAGTGTTGTCTATACATTTTTATTTACGTTTTTAAAGAACTTGGAGGGAGTGTGCTAGGATTGTATTGAAAATTTAATATGTAGGGAGCATGAAAGGAAAGAAAGTTTTGGCTCACTGAGAAAGTCTAAGGTAGACAGCTTGTGAAGCCATTAATGACTTGGCCTGCATCCTACATGTTTACTGATTCACAGCTTGTTTAACTTCTTGTATATTCCCAACCATTCCCAAAAGCCCGATATACCTCATCTACTATACAGACATTTAATCGCAGAGCAAATGAGTTTATTCAACCAATTACAAAGAAGAATACTACTAAATATTTACTCAAACTTTCAAAAAAACCAATGATTTATATTTAAATTCATCAAGTTTAATGCATCTGACAAATCTCTGCTTCAGTGTGCCAACACCAACAATTACACTGTCAAACAAGCAAAGCCTTCCTTTTCACTAATGAAGGCAGAAATATCAATACCAAAACCAAATAAACAAAAACAACCAAGTGGAAAACTTTTTGTTTTAATTTGGCTGAGGAGGAAACCTTTCATTATGCAAAGAAAAAAAAATTAAATATAATATAGCATTAACAGGTCATGTCAGAAAATATGCCCACTGACACATTCCTGAAAATATATCACTGAAGCAAGACAAAATTCACACAAATTTGGGTTACTTCAAAAAGTTAATGGACTGGAAAAACACTGGCATAGAAAAAATCCTTGTAGCATAACAATAACTTTTATTTTAGCTGCTTACACTTGTAATAAGCTGCAATAAATGCCTATGGAGCAGTTTATTGTTTTGTATCCACAGATGGAACAGATATTTTTGCTTAATTATATGCAATTTTTAGACAGGCTAAAAGGAATTCAGGAAGTACTAATGAGTTGGACCCTTATATTTGTTGACCCTAATTTAAACTAAATTAACTGCCAATCATATGTTGCCAAGTCAAACACATACTGAACGCTGAAAAAAAACCCATATTAATCTGTCTCTTGCCAAGTAAACTAGAATGGAAATAGGCAAAGCACATAGATGCTTTTGAGAATAATACCGTAGGGAGTAGGACAGTAGGGTAGGGAATTTAGCAACTTAAGTCCAGTCTATAAAAGCAAGCTACTGATAGTCAGTTGGTCTTTAGTTCACAAGTGCTAAGTTTTCTTTGGAAAGAAGATGATAATTTGTGACAATTCAATAATTTTAGCCACAGGTTATTCACCAAAATATCCAGTTTGGGGCCTTTTTTTAAAGATTTACCCTAGCCAAGCAAGTTGTATATTTAATGTGCAGATATATTAGAATTTTTTTTAAATAAAAAAAGGTTTGCAGTTTCCTCCTCTACTTCTAGAATTCCACAATTTAAATCTCAAGTGGCCAAAATCAGTCCATGCTGATTTCACATTTAATGCAGAGGCAGCAGTGCATTAAATAGTCCCTGCATTTCAGTCACCACTCCTCTCCTATCCCCACCTCCCAAAAAAAGATCACTTTATCCACAAACTCATCAGCACGTCTTGGATTCTGATACAGAAACTCATTTCTCATTGTAGTAAACATTAGCTTTCATTTAGTATACAGCCATTTCATGTCAGGCACATTGATTTTTCTTCCCTTCCAAAAACTCACATACAGCACAACTGAGATGCTAGAGCTGGCATACATCCTTCTTCCTCCACCTTCCTTCATATGAAACCCTGGTCCTTTACCTTTTTCTGTCTGTTTTGTAAGAGCTGTAAGGATCTCCCAGTTTCATAGAGACCTCTGAGTCCTAGGACAATTCTTTTTCCTCTTACTCCTGAGATTTTTCTTCCTATTTCTACTCCTCCCTTTTTGAACCTCCCCCACCTCCTCCTGCCCTCTGGACTGGTGGTGGATTTTGTTATATTGCTCTATGGTTGAGTGAGGTTTCTTCTGAACTACACTGGCAATACTAAGTGTCAGTAATAATATGGAAAATGGATTACAAATAGAAGCCAGAAGGGCACCAATGCACATGTATACACAATACAGAAGCACACCTTCCTGCTGTTTGCAATAAGGAAAAAAGGGAGATTATGAATAGATGAAATGCAAGCGAGTTGTTGCACTCGTGGATTACTCACCCATAAGCTCCATTGCTAATCAGCTTTATTGTTTCAAAATCACTTTCCCGAGGTTTCCTCCGGAGCTTCAATGACTTGTTCGAGCTCTTTAACATAAAAGAGGAGACCGAACAAAAGTTAACACACTAGACAAGGAAATCAGAAAAAAATACATTACTGCCCTCGGGCTACAGCAATCCTCAGTGGAATTGCAAATAGGTTTTCTTATGGCTCTGGCCAATAAGAACACCACAGCAAATAAGGCCAAGGGCTAGAAGGGTCTCTTGTTCTCTGTCTTTCCATCAGAAAGGGCTCTTCTATTCTGCATTTATCTGGGGCTATGGCAGACATACATGGGCCAAATTTATGGAGGGATTATGGCAACTGGAGATACAGGCAGACTCCCACCTAGTGGGAATTAGGCATTGAACCTGATTAGGTTCTTTCCCAATTCGCAGTTCACACATATCCTTATCTAGCAACATTACAATGTTTTTGTGAATCTGCCCCCTAGTATACACCAAAGCACTCACAAAGGCTGAATAAACTCCTGCCTATTTCCAAACCCATTCAGAGTTTCAACCAGTCCAAGTGATTTTGCTTGAAGCCATTTGGGAGAGATTGTGAGAAGAGATGCAAAGAATGGAAAAGAAAAATGTGAAGAAAAAAAAGCTTTGGTAAGTATATCATACAACAGTCACCCATGCATGCCAGCTTCATTTCAGGAGAATTTTTTTCCCTAGCACCTTCTCCTTAGTTATATTTTTACTCAATGCATTCTTGAGAAAATAAACACAAGTTTAAACTACAAAGGGGAAAACGTTAACAGAGTATCATTAGTTTTACAAAACCAAGAAGCACTTTGAATGACACACAAAACTTCTAAAATGTTTGTTCATTCCTAAATATGAGTACAATAGCCTACTGTAACAGATAGATGGTTCTAATTAAGGATGACAGTAGAACTTTTCAAGCATGCAGAATTTTGTGGAAGCTGAACATTTTGTAAGAATAGATTGGTTCTATTGAAGTTTTTGTCAAAGCATTTTTTTTGTCCTTTTCCTTTCTTGGGGGGGGGGGGGGGGGGGGGGATACGGGAAAAAGGGA
>NW_005841992.1:2993442-3012837 GCF_000455745.1 Alligator sinensis
GAGAAAAAGGTAAGGGGAGAACAGACAGACAAGCAGCAGACAATCTCTGTTACTCTATAACCAGGTCGTTTGAGCATAAGCCTGGGATATTGCAGACAGAATGTGAAGTCCCCATTCTGCCTGATTTTAAGTGGCATTCACTGCTACTTTCAGAAAGCAGTACTGAATTAGTTATTTGGATTTAAATTTAGAACTTTGGGTCAGCATAAACCAAACAGATGCCCCCCAAAAATGACACACATACATGTGCAGTAAAACTCAAGCTTTCTAAGAAAGAAGGTTTTTCACATGGTTTATCATCACAGAATCTAAGTGGATACAAGGCCAAGACCCGAGTTAGGAGGTAGGATGCAGCATGTTATGGGAACTGCACAGTACACTGCATGGACATCATTGTTAGGAGCTGAGAACTGGCATGCTTCTAAAACATGCACTAAGAGCACTGCACTGACACAGGTGAAGGGGACTGAGAATGGGCATATACAGGCCCATAAACAGTAAAATCAGAGGAGAGGGCTTGAGAACATCTATTCAGATGATAAGACAGTTCACACCTTTCTGAGCTAATGTTTGACTGTATTCATATCAACACGGCATTCTCATTCATGTGAAAACGTCTGCTTGCAGTGAATGGAATACAGAACTGGAGGGGTCCACCTGGGTCATTCAAGTCCAGTCCTTGATACCCTCCTAGGCAACTATATCATCCAATCCCGTTCATAATTTTTTCGAGCTCCATCTGTAAACCAAGTGGGCATTTGCTTCGAGTACCCCTGTAGCAGAACCGTACTCACTCTATAGTTAGAACAGGGGTAGGCAATAATTTCAAGCGGAGGGTTGCTTACCAAATTTCCGCAAGCTGTTGAGGGCCACATTGGTAGCCCTGCCCCTTGACAGAGGCCCTGCCCCCTGGTCACCATCTTGTGACTGGAAGTCCCGCCCCCTAACCCATGACCTTTGCCAGCAGAAGTCCTTCCCCTTGCCATCAGAAATACTCCTTTCAACAAGGGGTTTTGCCATCTCAGAAACAGAAAAATACCAAATTATATTCTAAAAAGCAAACATCTACAACATTCATTAATTAGATTTGAAAAAAAAATGTTTGTCTGGTTTACATGCATTTGTGTAGTGTACATAGAGGTGATTGCACAATAGCTTAAAATTAAGTCTTACTCTTGTATATTGTGGGGGGAGTGGGGGGCTGTTAGTGTGTGGGTATGTGGGGAAGGGTGTGGGTGTGTGAGTGTGGGGTGATGGAGCATGTGGGTGGGTGTGTGGATATGTGCGGTGAGGGTGGGTATAGGGTTTGTGGGGGATTGTGTGGGGGAGAGGGTGGCTGGGGTGTGCGGGGGGGGGTGTGGGTACATGTGTATGGTGGGGGGTTGTATAGGGCTTCCCCCATGAACACACACACACAACACACACACACACACACACACACACCCTCTCCTCATCCATCCCCCAGTCTCTCCCACACATACAGTCTCTCCCACACATACAGTCTCTCCCTCCCTCATTGCTCTCTGTCTCTCTCCCCCTCCCTCATTCCAGGGACACACACACATGCACCCCCACCCCCTCCTGCTTCTGGCCCTGGGGTACCCGAGCGGCCCTGTGCTCCATGTTGCAGCCAGGGGCCACGTGGTGCCAGAGCAGCTTGCAGGGAAGCTGTAAAAACCGTGGCAGGCAGACACTTCCGGGTGAGGGGGCAGGGCCAGGCTGGCCTTTCTCTCGACTCTAGCCGGTTTTCCCTGGGTCCTGCTTCCCTTGGATCCTGTCATCTTTGACAGCAGCCAAGAGCAGATAAATACACATTTTCTAGATGTTTTAGGGGCCCTGCAGGCCAGACAGAATGGCTTGGCAGGCTGCATCTGGCCCATGGGCCAGTACTTTGCTCACCCCCGAGTTAGAAATTTCTTTATTTCCAGCCTAAACCTATTCAGTGCCAGTTTATAGCATTGTGTTCTTATGCCAGCACTGTCCTCTAGCTTAAATAGGTTTCTCACTCTTCAGTGTTTCCACTCTCTGCCCCTGAGAGCAATCAGATCTCTTCTCAGCTTTCACTTTTCAGGACTAAGCAAGCCAATCTCTTTTAGTCTCTTCTCATAATACAGGGCTTCTACTCTCCTTGCTGTCCCAGTTGCCCTTCTCTGTACTTGTTCCAGTTTGAATTCATCTTTCTTGAACATGAAGGACCAGAATTGCATACAGTATTCCAGATAAGTTCTGGAAATGACCTTGCTTAATGACATTAATACTTCCTTCCTCTAATCAAAATACCTCACTGAATATACTTTATGATGATATTTGGCTTTCTTATGATCACATCACACTGGTGGTGAATATGCATCCTGTGACCAAGTAATATACCAAGGTCATTTTTGTTTTTTTGTCATTTCTAGATGAGCCACCATTTGATAGGGACTAATAAGAATTTATTCTAAGTACATGACATTGCACTTTGTATATTAAATCTCATTCCATGTAAATTATTGTTTTCTTCCAAGTCATCCAATTCTTCATGTATTCTGATCGTCCTTCATATAAAAATGTCACTTAATTTACCATCATCAGCATACTTCATTCATACTCCAAGGTCATTAATGAAAATATGAATCCTACTATCTATGGAAATTATACTTAAATGTGGAGGAGACTTTCTATTCTCAGTCCCCAAGTTCTTCAGTCCAATTGACTGTACTACACTTATATCTCACAGTTCGCTCTTTCAGAATGGAAAACAATAGTTACCAACCTGCTTGTTTATCTTCCTATTTAATGTAAACTGAATCAACCCGATGATCACCCAATTCAAGCTTATTTTCTATAATCAGCTCTCCTGTAATATCCCCTGTTACCTAGCATCAAGTCCAAGAAAAATATTTCTACTAGTTCATGGACAGTTTGGTGAAGAAATCTATCTAATACACATCTAAGAATACATGAACTTAAGAATACATCTAAGTTATATCGTGTCCATAATGACAAGTGCAAGTAGTATTTCACTCTGTAATAGTACAGGTAACTTTATCCATAGGCTCTAAGACAGGTTCCTAATGGTTGTGTCTCCAAAGGCACATTCAAATTTTAAAGGAAAAGCAGCGGGTGCCAATATGACAGAATTTTTTGTTGGAATAATGATTTTTACTGATCGTGAAAATGCACGCAAGCACCTGAATAAACCTCAGGGGTGCCATGGCACCTGCAGGCACAGTGTTGAGAACTCTAAGGACTCTAAGGACATCCCAATGGAAAGGGGATGGACTAATACTGCTGTCAATGAGCACTCTGAAAGGGATAGGAGATACTAAGAAAAGGAAAAAAAAAAACCTCTATCCAGGGAACCCTTGCTGTCAGATTGAATAATGCTCGTGGAAGAAACATTCTACCACATGAAAACAAGTGGATATGCTAATAGAATGAAATAATACATATCTGGAAGAAAGGATCTATGAAGTCATTTAGTCTATTTGCCTGCCACTACATGACTGCTCCTAATTGCACATTTATGAGCATTTTAAACAGCCCAGCTTTACATTTTCTAATTTGTTTTCCACCAATCTAACCCAACACGTTGCAAGGAAGTGTTTCCTGGTATCTAACCCATATTTTTCCTCTTAGTTTCATACCATCATCCTCAATCAGACCTTTTATTATGCTTAATAGCCTCCTCCCCTCTATTCTTGCATATATGGTATATGCATTTACTCATGACAAAAGTGTTTGGACTTATGACTTCTTAGTTACTGCTCAGCCAATCTAAACACATTTGACCTTTAGTCTCTTCATATAAATCAGTACCTCCAAACCCTTAATCATTTTTCCCACTTCCTAACCTCTCTCCTATTTGTAGCTTTCTAGTAACTTAAATAACTGGTTTTAAGCAACAGGCTACATTCATATCACAGCACCAGATACCTTTGCTGGTGGAATCCTTCCATGAAATAGTATATGGTACTAAAGTAATAAAACTCCAAATGCTGAGACTTTTGCACCCTGAATGTTGGAACTATATTTGGCAGATACCTAAGGAGTTGATTTATACCCACCAGCATTTTTAGCACTTCTTATGCTAATAAAAGTGCCATCAATCTAAAATTGCAGCTTTCAAGTTGCATTGTAAACCCACCCTGGGCTTCTTTGGTTAGAAGATAGACCACCTTTAAAAAAAGAAATTTTAATGGCCCAAATTCTCATTGTAACCTCACCAGCAATCAGCTCCACTGATTTCTGTTTTAACTTGATCAACTGGAATAATTCCTTATCAAAGGACTACTGTACAGCATTTATTCCTATCCACAGCTTTAGCATGCTATAATTTCAGAATGCAGCAAAATAATTTGTTTAAATTAAATGTACAACCTTCCTACTCATAAAGCTTAATTTCTGAATCAAGAGCTTTAACTTATTGATGTTGTCATCTCTTTACAATTCACATTCAAACCCTCTTAATCATTAGCACCTTGTGTAAGCAGACCAAATTAAAATCGTGAAAGAAAAATAACCACTTTAAATTCACTTGTGGAAGAACTGTTAAGAATCTTTAAGAGAAAAATACAAGAAGTAAGCAGAAATTGAGACGGCATCAAAAAAGTGGAGTCAAGTACTATCAAAGACTCCAGTGATGAAGCAAACATCGGTACTGTTATGAGAAATCTTCCTGAAAAGATTAGACAAGAGTTGGGTTATAATTTATTGCCATTTTTGCATTCCTTATTTACCAGGCCCTTAATTTGAAAACAATATTCTGTTTAGTTGTTTGCAAAACCTAATAAAGAATGCAACAACTCAATGCATGAATTCAACACTGGATTTTTAAAGTGAATGTAGTAAAAGTAGTGGGCATCACAATCATAATGGAATGACTTACACTTATAGATTCATCTGTTTCAGGGGTTTCTGCTGTTCCACTGTCATAGTTAGCCAGCTGAGCTATTTCTAAAACCAAAAGTCAGAAACTTTATTTCAGAACACATACAGCAGACAGAAGCAAAACAGAAACCTGCAAAAAGTCATTTTTCTAAAAAAGGATTGATGGGTGCTATGTTATCTACATCAGGTGTTAAATAACTCTTGAAGTGTATAATATTTGCATGAATCTGTCACAAAACCGAAGATGCATGTATAATGTCATGGACTGCTGAAACCATGCAACTGTATTTATGAAGCTTTTCTGTGAGCTGGGCACTGAGGGAAAACTGCCTCTATGGGCATTTTTACATGCGCTCTAGGATGTGGCACTGGCCACTTAAATTAGTGTGCCCTGTTAATTAAAAGTTCCCGCGCATCATGTGTATCAGCATCCCTGCGTGTCCCCATGCTGGAAAAATGGTGGCAGAGTGCTTTGAACTTATCGAACATACTTCATTTCAAAGCACCCCATCGCCATTTTTTCAGCGCAGAGCCGCACAGGGAAACTGATACATGTGATGTAGAAGGCTGCCAGAACGTGTCAATTTCCACGCTACAGAAGACTTGATTAATTGAGTCTGCTTTGTCTGCTTCGATTTCCAGCACGTTAGAGCAGACTCTGTGCATGTCTATAGGAGCCCTATGTGACTGCAAATTCAGGGAGACAAAACTCATATCAGCCCCTGCTCTTGTTACCTATATCTGAAAGTCACAAAGAAAAGAAGCTACCTTGGCTTGCAAGCTTCTAGTTTAGACTGATAATGATTATAAGTGCTGCAAACTTTCTGCACACAAAAGCTGAAGTACTGAATAGGATGGGCAAAAACCTGTTAAAACCCATTTAGAACCACAACTCTTTAAGGGTTTTAACAGGTTTTTTCCCACCCCATATCTACTTCCCTGGGAAATGCTAAGATCTCAAGGACCTCGAAGTTATCTGCTTGTCTCTCAGCTTCAGACTGTCCTGTAGTTCCTGCTAACTCTGTGGATCTAGACACAGACACTCCCCAGGGTAATACAAGCTGTATTAACTCTGAACTAAAACACCCTGGGAAGCTTAGTACTACTTTAATCATATTCATAGTTAATCATACAGCTTACATCACTAAAGATACACATTTTAGTTTATAATCATTTCCTGGGGATTTCAACATTTTTTTATTTTATTTTTATACTTCAGCATTGTTAAAAGAAAATATAAGTTCCAAGGGCAAGGGTATATTTATATACATTAACCAGACTTTTATAAATTTGAATATTTATAACTGAAATATTATTGGTTTTAAAAGGGTTTGTTTTAACCACCAAAACAAATGTCAGTACACATTTTTTGGGGGGAGAGGGGGGGGAATTATTAAAGATTTTTGAAAGTTGCTTTCATGCGCAGTTATTGTATTTTAAATATAGATAATCTTGTTCCTTAAAAGCAACACACAGAAGCAACAAGTTCATAAAATATATGTACCAGAAGTCTCTAAATCGTTACTTTGATCAAACAAAGATTTTTTGAGCATTACAGAAATACAAAAAAAAAAAAAAAAAAAAAATCAGCCAAGGGAAAATGTCAATAAAATAAAACAATAAAAACTATTCCAATTTTTAAAAATCTCCTGGAATAAGGCTTATTATGCCAACAAGATTCAAGTTGGAGTGAATTTTACTGCCAAATTATAAATATGGGGGTTTGTAATGGAAATAGTGATGCATCCTTTATTGGATGGGGGAGACAAAAGCCAGAATAATGTAGTTTGACAACCTTCTCAACCCAAATTATTTTCATAAATGACAAATTAAAAATGGTTCCATTTTAAACAGAACTTTTGCAAAATAACCATTATCTGAGAAATACATATTATTTGCAAACAGTAGGTAGTAATGGAATGGAACCAACAGTCAGCTTTTGAAACAGGGAGCTAAGGAACCATTTTGCAATGCCTGAAGAGATTTTTAAAACTCATCTAAATACCATTAAACATCTGCCCTTTTTATTTCATTGATTTAGACCATTTCCAAAGACTCATGATTCAAAAAGGTAAAGATGGTAATTTAAAAGCCATGGGGAAAAAATCTCTCCCCAGGGAACTTTTCAGAAATGCTGCCACCAGGCTCTGATAAGTGATAAATCTGTTGTGGTATTGCTTTCAGTACAGTATAAATTTATCTGGCATTATCTCCAAGTAATGCATGCACCATCTCTCTCAAAGGAAAGATTCTACGGCCATCACAGCAAACCAAGGGGGAAAAAAAAGGGAAGAAGGCCCTAAAGCAGCAGGTTCTCCTTCAGTGGGGCTGAATTCTTTGCATGAACATTTACCAACATTGTATACATAATTTAACAGCTTTGAAATCCAATTTAGTAATTCAGTATGACATTTCTGAATGAAATCAGCTGTTACTATCATTTAAATATTTTCTCTGTACAAAAGTTACAGAGCTTCCAGCAGAATGTTTTTGCATAACACTCAGCCACTGTAATGGTTTATTCAAACATTTTTAACGCCAGTAAATCAAGCATACATTTTCACTGCTATAATATTTTTAAACTAAAAGTTTGGTTAAATATATGAATTTTTTAAAAATATTTTTAAAAATCCATTTATACCATTAAGGGCTTTTGCCCACAACAATCATCATTTTAAACTATTTATATTTCCATCTTTCTGTGCTAGGCAGATTGTTTAATCCAAAATAATCCTTTGACTAGATTATTTGATAATAAACTACATACCATATTAACCTTTAAAAAGATGCACAGAGAAACCTACTTATTTTAATCTCCCAATTAAGCAAAAGTCAGTAATCTGCCTAGCCCAGTAATTCACATTATCTACTGCAATGCCATTTAGCCATTTTTTCCTGTTAAATCTGAATAATTCTACAGCCTTTCAAACATGAATACTTATTTAATAAAAGATATTTTCAAGAGTATTCTAGACTAAGCAGTCAAAGAAAGTAAATATTTTTGGACAAAAATTATCCCCTTCACATCTATAATTTTAATTTATATTTGGTATTTGTTTTTGTATGTCCCTTTCAGTACATGATTTGGAGACATTAATAGAAGTAGCTTCCTGAGTTTAAATAGGTCCAGATCCTTTATTAATGCAAAGAAGCATATTATTTCATAGGCAGTTAAACGGAGCTATTTGTGAAATAAACTGCCATACTGCAAATGGCAGAATCTGACTTAGATGATCCAAAACTCACAAAACAGCCTCCCAACAGAAAAATCAACTTCTAATTCAACGCTCACACGTGAACAGTAGAAACATAAGGATTTATCACACCAGATTATACCAGCGGTCTACCTCGTCCAATATCTCATGGTTCTTTGTGTTACAATAAGCTGACACACTTTATAATTTTTTATTCTTTTCCAGAGAACTGTGGGAGAATGTTTTTTCCCTCCTTAGCTTCCAGGAGATGTGGGCAGACACTGATGGACTCTAAGCATTTCCGTGTTTTAGCACCTGCTGCAGAAATGAATGTTACTAGGCCAATTAAAAGCAGCAGCCTATATAAAATGCAGGTCTCCAGAGGGGTTTGAGCATGGAGGTAAAAACCTAAGTAACAGTCCAATTTAACTCTGAAGCAACTAAGTGTGACAAAACACACGTGTGGATGGGCTGGGGCTGGCTGGGACTGGAGCATGAGGATGCTATAGTGTGGGGCTGCCTGCCAGCTAGCCCTGCACTGTAGTACCCTTGGGTCCCAGGCAGCCCTTCTGCCACCACCCAAAGCCTGGGGCTGACCCCCCCTGCTGCCAGCCTAGGGCTGCACTGCCCCAGCTCAAACAGCTGCAGTCCTGGGTGCACGTGAAGGTACTGTGCCCAGAAGCAGCTGACTCTGATGTGAACTGTGCTGGAGTTTATTGCTATGTGCTCATGGTATATGTAGATGCACCCTGTACCTACTAAAGAAGAAAGAGACAAGTGTCCTGGAGGAGACTTACAAAAACCAAGCTTCCTAACTCTTAGTTAGATGTCAGTTTTTATGCCCTTCCAAAAGTCCTGAATTTTTAAAATATCTTTACTATCAAGCAGTGGTCATGTGCGTGTTATCTGCATAAATGTCTTTTCTTTAAATGTGCTGAGCTCTTGGTCTCAATGATTTCTAAGCATGTATTATGTAAAAATATATTTCTTGTTATTGGTTTTAAATTCACTACCTTTTAATTTAATCATATACACTAGAGTTACTGTATTATGAGAAATAATGCTCCTGAAATGATGTTATGAGAAATGAATATCATTTTCTGATTTATTTTTTGTTGATCAAACTCTCTCTTTATTGGTTTCATTTATGGCAAGCAATCCTGGCCTATAACAATATTACTACATTCTTCTTTTCTTTCAATAGTCTTCTTCTTGACTCTCAGTCTGTAGTGCTTATGGACACTGAACCTCAACCAATCTCCTCAATGCACTCTGAAATTTAACAATCCCGTTTAATCTCAAGGATATAAAACACTGGATGGGAAGCTCTAGCTTCAAAATGGAGGTGGAAATATTAAGAGTAAGAAAAAGGTGCAATTAATTTAGCCTGATACTCACCACCCATAAAACAAAAGCCAGGGAGTAACAACTTTTCTGTAGTAAACCAGAATTATATAGACTCTTGAGTCACCCTAACCAAGTCATCATTGTCATCCAAATCATACAGGACAATACAACTTTATGATTGTAATACTAAGTACAAGAAAGTCAGCACATGCCTTCTCAGGGAAGCTAAAGTATTGTAAAACTAGAACACAACTAATAAAGGACCTTTACCTTATCCAGCCAGGTCCCAATTATAGACTGAGCCTGTTGATATATACAGATTTATACTGGCAAGTTGTTTTAGGGGAATTTGTATCAGTAATAAAACACTGTGAAGAAAGGCAACTTTAGGAGATGCTAATTTACATGGAGTAGACAAGTTCAGATCATTAAACTAGTGAAATATAGTATTGTTGCCATGCTTTTGCCAACACTACTGAATGCACACAATGTATCACAATGACCAACAAATCTAGGAAAAAGCATTCAGTGTCTTATAATCTTGATTTGAGAGTAGATGGCTGAACCACAACAAGTACTTACCTTCTAGAGGATCCTTATTCAGACCCAACTGGCTTATAATGTATCTAGGGATGTCTGTTTTAATACCCTGTCCCTCTTTAGCATGTCCTTCAGCTGCTTCCAAAAGATAGTAAAATTCTTCAGGATCAAATTCCTGGAAAAGAAGAATAATACTCATCACAATTTTCCTTGTAGCTGTGCCCTTATAGTACAAGTCAAAGCTTCCTTTACATTTCTTGTGGTGTTCTTTCAATGCTTCCCTTATTAAGAGCACTCCTACATGATTTCATTTGTAGTGGTCCAAAACACCATAGTATCATATTGTAACCCATCGCCTTTTTGATTATTTCCGAAGATTCTACTCTTGCAAAACACTGAAATAAGGTTTTGTTGCTGTTTTTACACCACACTTTATATAATGCTACCAGAAGAACAATCTATACTTATCAACTATCAGTGCAGACAGTGATTATGTTTCACACCCAGGAATCAACATATCCTTGCAAGGCATGATATAAAATGATGCACCATTTATACAAACAAGAGGGGAAAACACATTCCAGATACCTTACTACTTCTAAATGCAAGTAAAAGGATCAAACTGTAGGGAGGAGATGTTATTATTAAAGAAAATTAAATTAAATAAATCATCAGCTCTAAATCACAGGAATAAGACTATGATTGAAAATCAATGGTAATGCCGAAGTGATGTTGTTACCATGGTCCAGGAAATGAGAGGCAAAGGATATTTGCGGGAGGATCTCTTTTACTGGACCAACTGCATGGCTGAGAAAGATTTTTGACAAGCTTTCAAGCACAAAGTACTCTTCTTGAGGTCTGAGAAAGAAGTAGAAACAGCCTGAGCTATAGTCAAAGGAAGAGCTATAGTCATCCTCAACTGTCAAGACTATACCAATGAGGCTAACAGACAACTTTTTGACACCAACTAACTATTATAAGAACTTGGGGAAGACCTCACACCAACAGTTGTTCTTGAACTGGGAACAATGATCAAATTCTTTTCATATCAGCTTCAGGAAAAACTGCTCTCAAAAATTCCCCACTCTCCCACCCCTGGCACATTTTATATGAACCCAAAAATTCACAAACCAAGTAACCTTGGCAGACCCAGCATATTCAAGTGCAGTACCCTCACCTAAGAACTATTCCCAGAAAACATCATATAACCATTTGTCATTCAAAAAGCAAGTTTTCTAGAAGAGAAAACAGATTTTCTCAACATGATCTATAATATCAACTACCTTCCAAGAAGGCCATACTTGAAACCATGGATGTTACCAACCTGTACATTAATACCACACCATGAAGGCACAACTGCCTGCCTGAAATATCTATAACACAGACCACAAAGTTTCAACCACAACTTATTGCATGGATCATTCACTTCATCCTAACCCAGAACAACTTCAACTTTACCAACTGACACTTCCCTCCAAACCACAGGAACAGTTATAAGCACTAAGATGTCCCCTCAATATACCAACCTCTTCATGAACCACTTGAAAGAGGGATTCTTAGAAAAAGGCACCATCAAACCTGCACTATATCTGTGTTACATAGACTATATTTTCATCACCTGGACTGAACGCACTAACCTACTTGATTCCCATGACAAAAAGATAGGCCTCAGAGAATCTAGGATACCTAGCCTCTTCTAGCCCCCTAACTTTAAGCTCTTTTTTGTATT
Source organism: Alligator sinensis (assembly GCF_000455745.1). Taxonomy (NCBI): domain Eukaryota; kingdom Metazoa; phylum Chordata; order Crocodylia; family Alligatoridae; genus Alligator; species Alligator sinensis. The sequence goes on from NW_005841992.1 coordinate 3,005,125, forward strand.
GTCTAAATAGACCATATGCCAGGGGAATTGTAGACGTTAAAAAGTAAAGTTATCCCGAACAAATTCTTTCTTTTAAATAAGGGGTGTCAAACCTATGATCTGTGGGCCAAATCCAGCACACACAGCTGGGTCATCTGGCCTGCAGACTTTGACCCAAAACTAGCTGCAATGGAAGATCTTCCTCAGGTGGTAGCCAAGTGCCTGGGTGAGAACTGTGGTACTGGGGCCTGAACATCACTGTGGGAACAAGCAGGGCACTACAACTTCTTCCTGAAGTGGCAGGTAAGCACCCAGGCAAACACCCATGGGGCTGAAGCCCCAGCAGCATTGCGGGACAAGCCAGCAGCTGTAGTCAAGCAGCCACGTACTGAAACTACTGTACATCCAACTACTGTAACTGCAGCAGTAGTCAAGCACCCATGAGACCAGACTTCTTCTCATGGTGCTGCTAGGGCTCCAGCATAGCTGCTCTCTCCAGGGCACTTGGTTGTAACTATGGGAAGAAGCTAGAGTGCTGCTGGGGCTCTGGTGCTGTGGTTCTCACCCACTGGGCTGCCAAACACCTGAGCAAAAGCAGCAGCACTGGAGCCCCAGCAGCACCACAGGAAGAAGCCCAGCACCATGGCTTCTTCTCACAGCTGTAGCCAATCTCCTGGTGTGCCAGGCTTCTTCCTGCCAGGTCCCCAACTGGCTGGAGCTGGCACCCATTCTAGACTGGCCTGGCACGGCACTGCAAAAGCACAGTTCCAAATTGGCTGGATACACTGGATCCATCCTGCAGTGCCAACGCAGTCGTATGCCGTCTGTGGGTCCTATCCAGCCCTTGGGGCTGGTCCCATGCTACTCCCCTGGCCTGTGGAGCCAGATGAGTTTGACACCCCTGTTTTTAAATAAAAAGCTTGCTAACTTCAGGCCTTCTCAAACCAAAAATCTTTCCTATGCCTAGCATGGCCTATTTTATATATGCTTTACATTCTTTAGCAAACATACTCTTTTGCCTACCATAAACCATTGCAGGATAAACTGCATTAGAACTAGGTCTGATTGAAAATTTCCCAGTGGAAGGTTTTATAGGTGTAAAATGCTTTTTCAATAAAACTGAAATATTTCACTAGAACAAGTCAGTTCTGTCATAACATTTAAATGAAACCCAGTAGGCAGGCTTGCAAGGTCACTGGTTTCCCTTCAGCTGATGGACTCCAGGGCTCTCCACCTGCATTAACTCCACCTACTGAATAATGAAGCCAGGAAGCTCAACAGACAACTATGCAGGTAGCGTGGGAATTTAAGGAACACATTTTGTTTTGGAAACACCTAAATGTCCTTTACTACCCAGGGTTTATCACACGAATACCCATGCCTCACTGCCCAGGCAGCAGCAACATTTGAATTTTAAATGCAGTCAGAGGATAAGAAATCTTTCTTTTTTTTTTTCTTAAAAAAACAACAACAAAAACCAAAAAAACCCCAACCACCCCCCTGCACACACACACTTTTCATGGAATGGAAATTCTGTTTCCATCCAGCTCAGGACAGAACACCAGCTTCCAACCCCAGCAAAAAAAAAATCCGAACTCTCTTAATTAGTTCAGAGTCTCAGGAGTAGTGAACTTCTATTTTATCAAAATAATCACAGGAAACAATTCAGTGAAATGACAAATAACCAAATAACACGCTGCAGTAATCTTTCCCAGTAGCCTGACAGAAACCAAACTCTTGCTGTCTGAGGCAAGCCCAAAGCTCAGGAGTATGTTTATATTCTGGGCCAAAAGGATGCACTGTTTTAAGTATGAATCCAAACAGGCTATATGCTTGGAGAAAGCCACAGAGAATTCCACTAAATATATACATTTTCTAGATTTAGAAAAGCACCGACCAGTTTCTGGACACATTTTTAATATCCCTATAACTTCCTTACCATCAAATGAATGTCCAACGCCACTGAATTACTGGGGTAAGACTAAGAAAGAAAACAGTTTCATGCCCTGAAGATAAAAATCAACAGGGAAGCAGGTCTTCAAAATAGGTTTTTGCACTGATCCTACCAATGCTGACATAGCTATTCTCACAAAGAGAAAGAGGGTCTCCTTTGGATAGTAAGGGTATAAGCCATATACATGAGCAACATCACTTTGAAGCAAACAGAATTAGTAGTCACTGAAATCCATGGCCAATCAAGTGGATTGTTCTGTTAGTCGCAACTTGCATGGAACTGTAAAGTTAGGCCAATGCAGGACATTCTGGATTAATAAAACTGAATGGCATAAGAACATGGATAGCAAATGATTTAAATAAATTGGGAAGGTAGTGGGGGAATAAAAGAAAAGACTTCTGGGGTCATTATTGCCTTTTCAGGTTCTAAAAGCAATCAGGGTTTAATCCCATCCTCCCCCCTCCTAACTCAGTAGTTACACAGGATAAATATGTGCTCTTTAACATTAATTTCAGTTGGATATAATTAGGTGTGGAAATGAACCATTTCACCTTTCTTCCTGCATTCAGAAACTCCCTGATGCTTCAGTACATATAACTTCCTACCCCAGCACCACCCTGTAGTTTGAATCGAGCACTATACACTAACTGCTATCTTAGCTTTCTTCTGTCAGGCTCATTTTATGTGTTGACGTGTTTCTCAACTAAGCTACTTATATCTCACCCTTTGGCACTCTAAAAAGTGTAGCTAACAATGGCAAATGTGCCAAAGAATTCTATCTCTCATCATGAAAAAAATATTTCCTTCCTAGCTGCATTAACAGCAGAAATACTGTAAAGCCTCATCTCCATGCGTTAACAAAACAGGGCACTTTTAAGCTAGCTAACTGTAACCAAATTAAAATATATTCAATTACAAGCATGTACCTTCTGGTCTCTGGTTTTAATCCTATATTATCTTCCTCAGATATATGTATAAAGAAACAAACCTTTACAATAACCCTTTAAGCATTTAGCAGCAACTCAGAGCACTCTTAGCCTGGCAGGAAAAACTCTTCTCAAATAACTAAGAAATGAATACAGACAGGTTATTATATACCATGAGCCTGAGCATGACAGACATCTAGGCTAGAGGCATTATATATAGGATTGGTAGCATTGCCTTAAGTGTGCCTTCCACTTCCCATGACATTTCCTATTACAAGATCTTTTCATTTGCTTATAATTTTGCAACCATAACTGAAATTTTGACTGAAACTTTCCATGCCCAGTGTCTGCCTCACACTGATTTTTTCTAAAAATATGTCAGGCCATAATTATCTAGCCCCTCCCCAGTATAATATAAAGAGAAAAAAAGATTTTTTTAACTCAATATCAAAACAATTCCAGCAACCTTTATTGTGAAATTAATATTAAAGCATTTTGTGCCAGAAGGTGCATCTATACTCCTATTTAAGGCCAACATCCAGATTCAGCCTTTCCTAGTTTAAACCACAAGCGCCACCCCTCCCCATCTACATTATCCTGGCACTCTTATACCCAAAACACAGAAGGAGAGACAAGCAACAGGCAGACCAATCTGCAGGAGGGTTCTTGTTGAGCCCTCCCAGGAATCCTTCTGGTCACCAATTGTTTCTCCTACTGTGCTTGGCTGCAATTACAGGTAAAAGAGACAGGAAGTGGAGTGTAGAGGAGCTGGTGAACTTCCTGTACTTGTGAACATTGTCTGATTTAAACTTGATTTCAGATCTCATTGCTCAGGGTCCTTACTACTTTCAGGGTCCTGGCTGTACAAAATGAAGCCAGGAAGCCCCAACACAGTAAGGATGCCCTGGATCTGATAACCAAAGAAGCTTCAAGTTTATCAGCCCTAAGCCACTCCTATGATTGAGGAACCAGGAAACCTGCACTCCCCAGCAACCTGTCAGGAACCACAGGCTTCCCAGAGAAACATGCACATCCAATAGAATTCTACTAGAATCCTGACTACAATTCAACAAAGATTTTCTTATACCTGAGATGTGCTTACAAGAAATTTGGATTAAATTAAATCAGCTTGATTTTTCACAGGAAACCTTAATTCTGGCATTTCCTGCCTTTTGAATGCTTGATTTCGCACCTTTTTATATATTATGCATACCAGAGGTGCACCGATGTACTGGTGGCATATAGGATCAGCACCGGTAAAAGGAAAATTAACATTATTGGCAATCACCTTTTTTGGTCTGGTGTGGCCAGTAACGTTACTGATAAATGCCATGTGCATGTTCGTAGCCGCAGCATGCATGCGGCCAGGACTGCAGCCTGGCAGCTTAGCGAGCAGCATCTGGCTGGTAAGTCTGTGGCAGGGAGTGGGCTTGGAGTGTGGGGCAGATTGAGGGCCCGGTGATGGAGGGAGTGGGGCAGGGGCAGGGGGAAGTGCTGTCCAGCTGGGATGATGAATACGACCCCAGGAGTGGGAAGGAGCTGCTGGCAGCTTGTCCAGGAGGTGCAGGGAGGGGGCAGCTCTCCACCTGCGTGCACCGAGGAGAGGCATGGGGGGCATTTGCCCCCCAGATTTCTGCACAGGATGACAGCAGGCTGCCCAGTGCAGGCTTGGGGGCAGAGGCTGCATCAGTCTCTTCCCCGGTGGGGGCCTGGGCCAGGGCTGTGCTCAGGAGGGCAGGTGGTGGCTGGGAGGGGTGGCTATGGCAAATTTTGAGGTGGCTGTAGGCAACTCCATAGCCACCCCTCCCAGCATCGCCACCATCAGCTCTGCCCCCACCCACCCCAAGCGCAGCCCTGGCCCAGCCCATCCACCAGGAAGAGGCTGGTGCAGCTGCTGGCCCTGAGCCCCCAGCAGGCAGCCCGCCCTTGCCGAACATGTCCCCCATGCCTCCACTAGGGGTGCACACAGTAGTGGGGAGCCACCCCTTCTGTACCCTTTGGATGCCCCACCCGTGGTTCCATCCCACTCCTGGGGTCGCATTCACCGCCCCGAATGGGCAGTTCCTGCCCCTGCCCCACATCCTCCCTCACCATAGGGGCCTCAATTTGCCCCCCACCCCCACAGATTTACTGGCTGGACGCTGCTCTCCAAGCTGCCAGTCTGCATTCCTGTAAATGGGCTATTGGATCGGTATCGGCTGATATGGCTGGTTAATAATTGGCCATCAGTATCGACTAGGGGAATCTTTATTGGTGCACCCCTAATGCATACCCAAGTTTTATTAAAGATCAAGCAGCACAGATAAAGTATTTTAAATGACACATGCTAATGGAAGTTGACAGCATGCTGCCAGCTAGGGTCCCAAACTAAAACTAAAGTTGAATTTATTCCAAAGAATAAAACGTGTGTCTGGCTTTTAAAACTACTTTCAGTACCACACCACAAGCAGTCATACTTTCTACCAATAACAAAAAAGAAACCTAATTACAGAAATCATCAACTCACCAGACATTCCAGTAAGCGAGCAGGACGAGCAATAACTATTAGGATTTTTCGAACTAGTTGCTTAATAAATGCCAGTTCTCCACTTTCTGATCGTTCTTGACCCTATAAAGTTAAAGAATTATTAAAATATGGTATATTAAATATGCAAATGATGAAAATCTGTTAGTTCACACTTCAGTTTATATAGCAGATCTCTGTCCCATTTTCTGGGCAACTTCTATGTGAATCAGTATTTTGTCAAAAGTTATTAGAATGAAATATGAACAGAAAAATAATTAGGAACACTGTAGCAGAAACAGCAGCAATATTTCTACTAGAAAACAGGATTTTCAAGGTATAAACTTCTGTTTGTCTGAAATCACACTAGGCAAAAAATATGGTACATATATGTTATCATCCTAGAAGGCACTACATTTTTAACCCAAATTATTCTAATAAATACAGATGCTTTCTACTTAAATAGTAGCTAAAGCATAATTTTGGGAAATGTTCAGTGATTTGGTCAAACCCATATTCTCCTACCAATAGAAATCTTGATAAAAATGACTTTTTGTATGAGGCTTTTATAATGTGACTTAAACGTCTTTGATTTTTTTTAAAAGACTATTGAGGATCCAGGAAGATTTAGTTTCAGCGTGCCTGTAAGAGTAGCAGTATCTTAACATTCATTTTTCATCATAATCTCAAAGCGCAGTTACTACACACATAGGTGATGTGGTTAAAAACAAGTGTGTAACATAATGTAATCAAAGTAAACATAGTACAATCAATTGACTGCAACTTCAAACAGTATTTGATAGTGTTTCCTTTTATGTTTTGACTTACATAGTATAAAAACCACTTTTACCTCAGAAGTTGCTACATCTTCCTGTAAGACCTAATGTTTCGTTGTACAGTTATTTCCCCATCAGTTTATTTAAATCAATCCTAATATATGTAATCTACAATAAGTACTAGCAAACATAAGCAGCCTCCAGGTGATATGGAAGCTGGTTTCTTGTAGCTAGATGATCATACTTTTTTTAAATGAAAAACACCAAGATGTACAAGAGACCACACTAATGCATGCAGAGACATATCAAGTGCAGACACATAAAAATATATGAAGCAAATAGGAAATAAGGTCCTATATGATAATGATAAAGAGTATTGATGTGAAAGAATCTGTATGACAGAAAATATTTATCTGAAGGGCTCTGAACAGAATTTTCTCAAGGGCCTAAATTCAATTTTAAAATTCTTTCAACTTTTCTGTCTAACAGCAAAGACTAGGCTGCAAAGGACCCAGTGACCGCAATATGCTTTCTTCTGGTGAAATTATACTGATACTCCTTTGTTTATATAACCAAAAAAAAAAAGGTTTCTTTTTGTTTGAATAAAAGAAGGTACTGCATAAAGTTCAAATCTCATGTATTCCTTATTCTGTGTTATGTCCATGCATTCAAGAATGGAACGGTAAGTAAAATAAACCAACATTAATATTTAGAAGTGCTATCTACGGACAAATATTCAAAGTATTTCTTCACTTATGTATTTCCAGTTGAAAAATCCATGATAAACTAAGATAAATGGCAAGCACATGTTTAACACCAGAATTTTTAAAAAAGTCACAACAAAAATAGTTAGCTACTTGTACAATTTCAGTGAAAATGAACAAAAATTCACCATAAGGTCACCACCGTTAATTCTGAGAGAACTCTAATAGGAGACAAACACTTGTATTCTGTCAGAGTTCATTCAAAAGGCAGAACTTTTACAGAGTAAAGGTATCTCTATTTTAATCATTGGCCAAAATAAAAGCAATATTTAAGTTCTGTGAGTAGTTAGGTATGTGCGGAAACAGAAGCTTCCACAGGAGGGAAAGAAGAGTAAGCCAAGAAAGCATTCAACTTGCCCTTGACAAAAATGTCAGTGAAATCAAGCGGCTCAAAGCTCAGGGGACTCCTCCCTGGTTATGCAAAGCAATCCCAATGTACCAAGCAGCAGCAGGAGATGCATCTTTCCACAGCTGGGATGTCACAGTTGGGAACTGACAACCAATGCATCAAAAACCAAACAAAGCAAAGCAAAGCAAAGCAAAGCAAACCCAAAAACATGTTGCTCCAATTTAGTTCCACAAAAGAAAATGTCTCCTTGTAACGATGTTATGCCACTAGCTTTTGATGGACATTGTAGAAATGGCTAGTTTTAGGCTAGTGACAAACATTCAAAAAGCCTGAGCCTGAACTGATTCAATTTTCGCAGGTTAGTCTAACCTGCAAAGTTTGAACCAATTTGGATGGCGATAAATGTTCCCTTTTCAGTGCAGAAATGTAGGCACATGCTGCAGTGGCTCAGGCTAGAAGCCG
>NW_005841992.1:3012868-3019232 GCF_000455745.1 Alligator sinensis
TCCCTTCCCTAGAGCTGAGCTGAGCTGAGCTGAGGGGGGTGGGGTATGGCCAGGCTCCAGCAGGACACTCTGATTAGGGAGGGGCTCCCCGCCCCACCCCACCCCCTCGCTGCTCCTGACCAGTGAGGGAGCCAGTAGGGAGTTACACAGCGTTTAGTTATACAGCAGGGAGTTACACAGGGAGTAACACAGCATTTAGCACCAAATCAAGAAAACAAAAGCCTCTTTTAATTAGTTCAAGCTCATCTTAAACAACTTTTTCCAAAGAAGGAACGGAGGGACATTACCTGTTGATTAGCTCCAAAAATCCTTAAGTGGACACTGTCCTATCTGCTTACACAGACACCTGTCAGCATTAGCTAATACACCACAGGCTGGCTATGGTCCGTGCTGTAGGAGATGGGAAGGGGGAAAGCCTGCTTGAACAAGGATTGGGGTGGGCAAGCATGGGGAAGCCAGGCAGACACTACTGTGCCTGCAGCCTCCACCAGAGCTCCAGCTAGGGAGCAGAGGGGTGGGGCCATCCCTGCTCTGGAGCAGAGAGGCCTGTCCAGTGCTGCAAAGCATCTGGGATGCTGGAAGACTCTGGTTAAGTTAAACCAGGAAGAGGTCTGCGACAGACATTGCATAAACCAGTTATGACCCAAATCAGTTAAGTCTGATGCTTCATTCAAACAGGTTGATATCAAACCAGTTTCAGCTATTTCCAAACTGGTTTATGTGCACTGAATGTCTGTTCTGTTACAGGTTTAAACCAGTTTCTGGTCACTTAAACTGGTTTATTGACCAGTAATGTCTGTCCCTAGCCCAAGGCTTCCCCCCTCCACTCGCCACTGCCTGCTAACCAGGAATTCCCCCCTCCCCTGTCTTGCTGAGGAGGTGTCTGTGTATTAGCAAACAGACCATGTGCTGGCTATGGTCCCTGCTGAATCAACAGGCAGAATCAACAAGTAGATGGTAATGCCCCTCTGTTTTCTTAATTGGGTGATAAACACTTATCAATTCCCTGCTGGACTGATCAGAGCTCGCGCCAGAGCCCAGCCATGCCCCACTCAGCTCCATGCTGGGAAAGGAAGGAAGGAAGGAAGGGCTGCTTTAGCACCCCTGGACTTCTAGCCTGAGCCATTGCAGACATGTGCCTGCATTTCTGGGATGTCTATCTGGTTACAAAACTGATTTAGCCTAGCCAGGTTAGACTAACCTGCAAAAATTGAATCAATTCAGGCTCAGACTTTTTGAATGTCGTCCCTAGCATTAATGTTTTGAAAAGAAATAGGTGAAAATGTTTATAAATGAAGTACTCTATTTAAGAGGGTATACACATGCTTCTGTTTGTTAATCAGCTGACACATTGTGAAATGAGGTTTGGAAAATAGTTCACAGAAGATTTTTCTACAGCAACAGTGAATTTTAACCCCACAATCTTGGTTATTGTATATTCAGTATACCCCTAGAGGCATTTCTTCATACTTTAGTAATATCAGTATCAGAACGTTGTAGTTCAGAGTCAAGTAAATATCTCTAAGTAATTATTATGTAATTTCATGTGTACTGTGTCATTATAAAAATATAATACATTTTTAATAAAGTTTGTTACTTAAATTAACTTTTTTCCACATTGTTTTTCACTTCCTTCCCTGAAACCATGCAAAAAATGAAACAACATGCTATTTTTGTATTATTGTTCCCATATTGGAATAATAGGGAAAAATTGAAAAAAAAGTCTCCAAAAAAACTAGTCCAAAAAGAAATTTGGTACAAGCAAAAGTAGAAGAAAAGGAATATTTACAGTCTTGGAGTTGCTATCAAGCCAACATAGGCTTAAACAACCAAACCTTTTACAACCCTCTATTTTTTATTTATTAAATGTTGTTGTGTTTAGGGTAAAACTTAAATCTCAACAAAATCTCAATTGGCAAAATTTACTATATGAAATCTACTGGTCCAGTCTAGAGGATGTGGATCAGTGATTCACATGAACAACTGCCATACTATAGATCAAGGGTACGATAAGGTCTTTTGTTTTGAAAAGGAATATTTATGAGTTTGGTGATCTTCATATCACAGTGCAGGGCCAGCTGACTGGCAGCCCACGGCCACGTGTGACCTGCAAGGGTTTACGTTGCAACTGCTAGGCTTTTGCTGGGCTGCCGCTCCCGCTATCACTCTAGCTGAAATACCAGCTGGAGTCTCTGGCCTCCCCATCCCTCCTCCAGCTTTCACTGCTTGCCCCCACCCAAGGGGGAAGGGCAATACAGTGCAGCACTGTGGGGGCAGGGAGCTGAACACAAGCCCAAGCCACAAAGGTACACAGTGAAGTATTGTGGGGGCAGAGGAGGCTCCCATGAGACACGTGGCCCAGGAGGACCTATGACTCACCCTCATGTGACATGTGGGCAGCCAGTCCCAATGGTGCAGTATATGGGACATTTGGTACCCAGCTAATTACAAGTTAGACAGCCATGTTATAATGAAATTCCTGATTATTAATAACACAGGCTTTGCATTTTTCTTATTTAGCACACTGTTCTCAACGACTTTGTTGAAGGCCCACATTGTATTAGTGCTTAGTTTTAATGGTGTAAGAGATCATTTTAAATAACTAAATAGGTCACCTGCTGCTAATGAAAACTACAAGTTGCCGTCTGCTGTCTCAACACCTGCAAGTAATTAGTATTCAAATATCCTGAAAGGAGTAAGTGTTCCCCATTTATTCCCAAACAGACATACTAAGTTGGTCCCTTCATTGCAGGGGACATGCACACATTCACGTAAGCAATTTCTAACTTGCAGAGTGGGACATTCTATATATTCTAAACCTTTATAGTACATTTATCCCAATCTGACATTATAAGGGCCTGTAGTTCCTGCAAAAGTCATTACATTAAATAGACCCAGTGACAACTTACGCTTTGCCATTTATTTGTTGTTCATTGGAAATACACCTAGCGCAAATTTTTTTCAACAAAAGATAATATTTGTGTGGGACATGCCACATACCTCTTGTAGCAATTTGTCTAATTTCTGCTGTAATTCAAGAAAGTATCGTGATGTGATGAGGCCCTGGTGGGATTTATCCAAGCAATCTCGAGCCAGCTCAATGATCTGATGGTGGGTGAAACTGAGCACTCCATCTGCCAGGGGAAGAACATTATCAGGAGAATGGTTGGTGATAATCTCCTGAAGCCGTTCTTCCATCTGAGCTGTGGCCTATATGTATACATATAAAAAGGTGAATTTAATAAGTCTTCTGAAAATCTCTTATAATCTCAGAACACAATTTTTCTTGATTTAATACGTTTTTATATAGCTTAAAGATTTAACGCAGTGTGAAAATAGGTCACTGTGAAAATGAGCAAACAATAATACTGGTCTGAATCAGCTCTCAAGTAGCAAACACTAAATTTCCTCATATTGGTCAACCAGCATGGACCAGCAACAATTCTGCTATTCTTGTACTCTACACTTATTTAATGAACACTGCTAGTCATGTACTCTGTGGATTAAAATTGTGCTATGCACAAAAGATGACAAAGATAATACCACAATATTAAACTTGTGGAGGACCACATAACTTGCATTCAGTTTTTCTGTATGGAAGTTTATTTTTGCAAGTGTAAGATTTTTGGATATAGCTTTTGTTGCTGTCAACAGAAGTGAGATTCTGAAAAGCAACTGAGAACTGGGCGCTATCTCCACAACCCACTTAAGTATACCGTGGGTCTCAGTTATATTTCCTATGTTTGGGAAAAGCAGAAGCCTTCCCTTGCTTGGGACCCAAAAAATGAAGCCCTTTCAACTTTGCAGCAATCTTCTCAATAAAAGTAAACAGATACACAAACATTTTGGGAGCAATAAAGAAATGCCACAAAAGAACAGGCATGCCATAAACATATCCCTGGATATTGCATAAGATTCTGAGTGGAGGAAACCTTTTCTGTTCTACTCACTGAATACATAGTTACAGCAACTGTACAACCCCCTATTGAAAGCTAATGTATCATAGCTCTCCAGAAAATCAGCAGCATATATTACCAGCATGATTCACTTCAGAACTTGAATTCAGCAGCTTTGCCAAATGAATGTCCAGTTCTCAGCAGGGAATTTTTTATTGTAATTTTATCTTTCTAATAGGAGTTTGGTGATGCTTTATGAAAGCCATTACTGGCTTGGATCATTAGTTCCCATAACAAAAATACCACCTACCTAAAACCTATGTTGCCTATTAGTTTAGATGCTGGGTATCTCAAATATAATTCATTACCTTTGGGAACCTTTCTTTGTAGACATGGTTCATCATAATTATTTCATTGTCACAGCAGGCAGGAGAACGTCCAGGGCTGAAAATAAAGCAAATTATCCCTTTAAACTTGTCTCAGCAAGAGCTGAAAGTAGGCTTTATATTTCTATACAATCTTTTTTGCATCAAAAAACCACGTACCCTTAATAACAAAGGTATATTTTCTAACCCACTAAAAAGCAATCCCTCTCTAATATACCCTGGCATGCTTACGGCTGACATGAAGCAAATGCTGGGTTTGTCACAAGCAGCAGTGCAATGTCTTTAGTTTACAAACGGCACAGAGAGTTTGCTTTGTTCATGATGCTACTTCTAATGGATTAGGGAAGTATATTTTAATCTAAAACAGAAGAAACAAAGTTGTTACTTGTGTGAACAGGCCTAAATGAATGAAGTAGCCTAACAATGGGTGTACTATGACTACACTACCCCACTCAGGAGCCAGATGGGAGTGCATATGAAACAGCGATGCAGCAGTGTTTGCCCGGAAAAACAGCCTGAGGATGGCAAAGACTGTTTTAAATACCTTGTCTAATCCAGGAAAACTGATGACACTGCCACATCACTCCCTCCCCATCACTGATCATCTCTTAAAGCTCATTTTTATTTTGCTATGTCTGTGACCCTGGGCCACACAGACTAAAAATTATTCTAATAAACCAAGTTCTTGCATATTTTACTTAATATGAATAACCAATTCAAACTGGCTACTTGTTGGAATAAAACAGTAACAGCCTGAACACATTAAGTACCAATTTCAAGACACCACTTTTATAGGACGGTAACTTCTTTGCAAATATTTGGCTCTTTGTTGTGAATGTTTCTGCATATGCCATAAGCTAAACTGGAAAATTTTCTATTTTCTGAATCTGAAATTAAAACATCTGAGAATGAAATTTGTAGTGAGAAGTGAGGAATGGCTTCCATTTCTAACCTCCTAAGTAGGAAACACCCATACCTTATTTCTCAGCAATTGCTACTATTTAATGCAAGTAGCACTTAAAGTTTGTCACAGCAATGTTTACAGAATTCTAACTGAAGAATTACTGTGAAAAGGCTGAGCTAAAATATGATGAACCAAAACCATTAAATGTTAAGTGTTTTGTATCTGCAAAGCTGTTTTAATTCTGAAATGACTAAATACTATAATTATATTTTTAACTCTCTACCCTGAAAAGGTTACAGCTATTGTCCATCTGTCTTTCTACATAGCACTTTGATAGATAGGAACTGAAGCCACAGCTAGAATGCGCCTCATATAGACGTCCAGGCTACATGAAAGATCAAAAGAACAGAGGCTATTCTGTTTGTAAAAGAGGAGACTGAGGGGGGATTTTATAATAGTCTTCAAATACAAAAAGCATTTACCAAGAGGATGGAGATCAACTACTCTTTGTGTACACAGGAAACAGGAAAAGAAATACAGTCTTAAATTGCAACAAAGGAGATTTAGGTTATGTATTAAAAAGAATTTTCTAACTATGACGATGTTTACGTCCTGGACCAGAATCCCTAATAAGGTTGTGGAACCTTCACCGTTTACGTTTTTAAGGACTTGTTGAAGAAACAGTTGGCTGGGATGGTTTATAAAGTGAATTTCCTACCATATGTGTGCATGCATCGGGGGGGGGGGGGGGGGGAGTGAGTCTGTGTGTGTGTGCTAGTGTGTGCGAGAGAGAGAGAGAGAGAAATTGTACCAGATGACCATCTAAGCTGCCTTTCAGCCCTATTTTTCAATGATTCTACAAAATGGTAGGAGCCTAATTTAGGGAAGTATGATATTCAAGGCTTCCTACCTAAGGACAATAAACATTCAGACAAACTTTACTATTTCTTTTATAGTATTTTGAATTTTTCTTGAAAATATAGATCCCAATCCTGTGAACAAATATCCAAAGGAGCAGAACCAGAGCAGGTTTAATATGATTAGTTCATTATGACAGCTCACGTGGCCAGAAGATACTAATTTAGATAGTGTAAAACATAAATTACAATGTTAATGAGTAGTCGAATCACTGTCCCAAATCGATTCAGCTGAATCCCTTTGGAGATTTGGCCGCCGCT
>NW_005841992.1:3019242-3053186 GCF_000455745.1 Alligator sinensis
GCCCCCCCCCCCTCCCACCCCCCCCAGCCCCGTCAATGGCTGCCCTGCCCAGCCCCAGCCTCACGGTTCTTTTAAAAAAAGCAAAAAAAAAAAGCCCGGCATTCACTGGCTGCTGCCAGGCTGGGGAGGGGGGCAGCATCCCCACTGCCCCGCACTGCGTGGGGGGCTCTAATATGAGCCCCCATCCCCTGCCCACTCTCCCAGCCCCATCAGTGGCTGCCCCACCCAACCCCAGCATCCTGGCTTTTTTTTAAAAAAAAGAAACCCTGATGGCCACTGCAGTAATCAGCAAGTGCAGGGATTTTTTTCCTTTCCTTTTTAAAGAGCCAGGATGCTGGAGCCAGGCAGGGCAGCCATGTGGGGGCTGGGAGAGTGGGCAGGGGATGGGGGCTCATGGCAGAGCCCCTCACACAGCATGGGGGGTAGCAGGGATCACCCCCACCCCTGCCTGACAGGAGCCAGTGAGGGGGGGGGGGTGTTTGTTTGTTTTTATTTATTTTTTTAAAGAACCGGGAGCTGGGGCCAAACAGGGCAGCCATTGACAGGGCTGGGAAAGTGGGCAGGGGTCCCCTCCATGGTTCCCTCTTCCCTCCTCCAGCCCCCCCTCCCACCTGCCCCCTACTTACCAGCACGGAGTCCAGGTCCAGCTTCCGGCGGCAGTGGGCAGGACTGTCCAAATCTCCAAAGCTCTCCAAATCTTTTCCAAATCAATTCAGATAGCTTTGAATCGATCCGGACCTTTTTATTTATTTATCCTGATTCAATTCAGATTTGGCCGCTGAATTGGGCCGAATCTCCTCCAAATTGAATCAGCACCCAAAGCTTCATATAGCCCTACTAATGTAAGAATTAACTAATGATCATAACCTGAAGTAACAACTTTGGTGGATTTTGGTTCAGCCTCAGATTCAGCCAACACTGACTTATTACATCTTGGGAATTTTTAAAAATATCACAAGTAGTTTAAAGTGCCAAATCTACACAATTGTGGTGTTCCAGGAGTGCCTATATATTCAGATTAAACCAGTGATGCCAGAGAGCTGAACTCACCTGAGGCTTCTGGAACGAGGGCGTAATGGAGTGGTTCTGCATCTGTTATCACTGGCAATGCTTTCAGTGGCACAGAAATGTTTAGACAAAAAATGTAGTTCATCAGGTGTTGGTTGGTATGGTAACTGGTGTAGCTTCTCTTGGGAGGAACAAGATGACTGCAATGAGCATAATAATATATTAGATTATACCACAACCAAAAGGCATCTCTTTCAAGACTATCTTCACTGTACATGCATAGATCCACTTAATTTAAAAATTATAGCTACATTTTCCTCTATTCACCTAGTTGTTTAAGGACAAAAATATAGCAATCAGCTTCAGTAGTGCAGTACATAAATATAGGACTAGTTCAGCCCCTCGAAAACAATTCCCTAAACTTAAAGTAAGGAAGATTTCAGGAATCAAGAGTCTAATAAATGGTTATTATTTCTTGTTGTATATTAATAAGAGTGAGTCTATGATTTACTGCTACAATAGAAACCCCACACTTCTATATATGGCAGTTACAAAACTTGCTGAATACCTTTTTTCTTTTACCCATCATTTTTTAAAATACTTTTTCTCACCTTAGTAAGCCATGGCCAAGATTTCTTATGTTGTTTGTTCATTATGAACTGAATTCTCTGAAAATGCTTATCACCATTTTCAGACAAAACATATATGTGAACTAAAATGCTAGAACTTTTTGTCAAAGAAATAAGTAGTTCAGTGGATAAAAAAAACTAGTGAGACAAAGTCAAACCATCCTATGCACTTAGCAAGACAAGATTCAAATACTTGTCATATTTTCTATCATTAAGTTGAAAGCAAAATATATTTAAGCATAAACAACTGCAAGAACAGATAACAATGTTTTAAATTTTCATGTTTTACACATCACTGAATCTAAAGCTTCACTATCTGTTTGCACTGGACACTATATGTTTGTACTTCAATGAGCCTGAATTTGAAGTCTTCATGTTTTGTTAGTATGGAAAAACCCAGCAGGCAATTCCAAAAACACAGCTGAGATATGCTCTCCACAGGACCCAGATGACTTCCTTCCTGGCAGTGACTTGTTATTCTTAACAGCTAGGGACAGACACTACATATAAACCAGTTTAAGTGATCAGAAACTGGTTTAAACTTGTAACAGAACAGACATTCAGTGCAAATAAACCAGTCTTCAAATGGCCGAAACCAGTATGAGATAAATTTGGTTGAATGTAGTATCAGGCTTAACTGATTGGGCTCAAACCAGTTTATGCAAGATCTGTCCCAGACCCCTTGCTGGTTTAAGATGAATCAGACTCCCCCAGCATCCCAGCATGCTCTCTGGGCTGTGTGGAGCTCTGTTCTTTGCTCCAGTGAGTTGGACTGGCCCATGCCCCCTGTTCTCTAGCCAGAGATGGGCCAGGGTGTGGCCAGACACTGACTTGCCATGGCCCCTGCGGCAAATTTCTCCCTCCATCCATTTCCCCTCCTCCCTTTCCTTTTGCAAACCCTGGGGACCGCAGCTGCTGTTTGGCAGCCCCAAACGCATCTCCATTGCTTGCCAGGCAGGGATGAAGTTAATTCCTCCCTCTGCCCCTCTCTCCCTGAGAACCCCTGAGGGTTTGGCTGCAGTCTCTGTGACTTGCCTGCAGATGGGCAAGGAGGGGATTAATTCCACAGCGGGTCCTGGAGGGGAGGCAGGGCAGAGGGGCAAACTAGTCCCCTGTGTGCAGATGCAAGCTGTCCACCTGTGAGGCCAGACCTAAGACTTGCAGGACCAGACTGAGAGGTGGGAAGTGTTGGCAATCATCACATACGCTGGAGATGTAGTTAAGGGAAGTTGCAGACAGCTTCACCAAAGAATGCAGAGAACTACATTTACATTATAAAGCAGAATGTGTAAAAAGGTGGGAATACCTAAACAAAGCCTTTCTGAATGCCTGGCTGTAAGGAGACGTTTGGCCTCAGAATTAGTAAAACTAATTCTCGTCTTCCTGTTTACATTTTAAGTTAGACTAAGTTGTGTATGCTGTGTTTTTTGGGCTGTATCTTAGCTTAGGTGAAGATTTTTGGCAGTTCCCTGTTGTATGGTTTACAAATTGCTGTGTTCAATACACGCTTGCTTTAGAGAAAGGACTTTTTACCCATCCCCAATTCAGTCTGGCAGCAGCTGCCCCCTCTCCCCCCCCCGCTAGTGTTTGGCATCCCGTGTATTCTGCTAGTCCTGGTTGGTGCCTGGCCATGCCCCCTCTGCTTCAGCAGGGAGGAGTGAGAGCCTTGGAGAGCGTCTCTTTTCCCTCCCCTTTGGCAGCGGCTGGCAAGCATGCTCTAGCACCCCCCGGCTTCTGGCTTGAGCCACTGCAGGCACGTGGCTGCATTTCCTGGTTTAGCAGAGAATGTCTGTCCAGTTATTAATCAGTTTAAGCTGCACAGCTTAGACTAACCTGCAAAGAGTGAATCAATTTAGGCTCTGGCTTTTTTAAAGTTTCTCCCTAGCCAACAAGAACTGGGATCATTCCTTACTGTTTTAAGTCTTCAGGTTGCCTCTTCCCACTGCCACCTCAACCTATTAGATCTTCACATGAGTCTTTGAGGACTGTGTCTGGCTATTCTATTTTTGGAGGCCAACAATCAGAGCCTCTGTGCTATCCAAGCCTAATGATTTCAAGTGAAAGAGGTCAGTACTTCACTATCACTGCCCCTTGTTGCTATGGGCACATGGCAGATTGTATTGACAAACATGGTAACTAGACAACCTTTAGGATTCCCTGGCTACTCAGTGTTATGAACTAAAGATCCTCAAGCCTTAACATATGATTCTTAGCAAGGAAACTCAAAAAAAGTTTACTCCAATTATCTGCACCAGATCTCATGGCGCATTATCTTCACAGGCATTTCTGGGAGGGACTGCTGCAGGGAAGGGTTAACTCTCTCAGAGATCGTCTACGTTGGAAAAGTACATCATGTTAGAACAATCTACCCAGCCTGATCCTAAATCAGACCACAGTATACACAAGAACATCATTCAGCTGTTCAAAGTTAACTTTAGGATCAACTAGTATCTAGGTTGTCATACGTGTCTGTATATGTCAAGTTACTTTCTATCTTTTGATCTCAGAAGAGTCTTGAGAACTAGAGAGATGGTAATAAACCTTGGACAATTCTTTTCCCAAAGACAAAATTTACACAAACAGACGCATTTATCAGAATACAAGGAACAATCTTTATATTGCTGGCTGGTTTCTTCAACACAATTTACATTGATTTATTAAAGAGACACTTCTTCCCTGTAGTCAGAAAGTGTTAGTTTAATGAAATGTGTGCACTAAGGCAGACATCTATTTTCATATGCATAAATCAGCTGTGATTTATCCATGGAATACCAAGGGACAGCTTAACAAATGATTCATTCTATGGTTTTAGATATCTAAAGCAATAATTCCAGTGCTAGGTTTTTTCCGTAAGAAACATGAAAAACAGCATAACCCAGCTCAAGCATCCCTGTGTTTACAATACCAGCTACAGAAAGCGGGGAGGCAGAAAAAAGAAAATGAATTTAAATTATTGTTTTAAAAAACTGTAGTTAATCAAGGAAAAAAACAGGACTGCACATAACATGGAAATTAAGGTTGGGTTTTGATAGGTTTCTGATGCTTATCTTCATTCCACTTTGAGTGCGAGTCATTTTTTCGTATCGATGACGGGGTTGCTACTATCTAACCTATCTGCTTCTAGATCAGTATTTTAAAGTGCATTTTCACACAGCAGAGCACATCAGTTTTCATTTAACTACAATGGGAAGTACCCCCATGTGTTAGCTGAACCTTCTGGAAACCCTGGACAGTTGAATATCAACATGTGCTGTCATTTGTTATCAAGAGTCTAGAAATATACCTGGGCCCTTCTCAAAAAAAGATGGACTACTACGCATGAGGAAATAGATACTGACTTGAATCACCACAGAAGAGCATTAACAACTGAATGTCAACTGCCCAATATTAATAATGTGTATTATTTGTACACATTACGCCATTAACAGTGACACATCATGGACACGATACGAAGCTAAAGACAAACCTGTTAGCTGTCTAAGGCCGTGTTTTTGCATTAAAGTTATTGTGGCAGGCAGGACTATTCAATCCAAAGTGACCCTCAGTCTAACCTGCTTTTGTAGGATACAGACAACGTAGAGCAGGACAACATGTATGAGGGTGCCACTGTCTGGCATAGTAGGTTTATTAAGTAAGCATAGCCTCAGAGTCAAACCTGCCCTCAAGCTAATTAAATAGGACATGAAATGTCAGTGCATCTGCTCTTTGGCTATTCCTGAAGCAGCCTGTTGGAGTTTTGCTTTGGCAGCCCTGCAGGTAGGGGCTGACCAGGAGCATTGCTTAGTTGCATGTTAAGATATTGCTATATCCTCTTCCTGGTAGCAAAGAACTTGTAATTTGTAGAATGACAAACACAAACTTTCTCTCACTGTCTCTCTTCAGCAGTGAAACAGAACCAGTTCCACTGTCATTCTGCCATTACACACCTGCTGACAGGGGTAACAGGACTAGACAGGGAAGTGGCTAAGAGAAAGATTAGTTAAAAATGAAACAATTAACATCTCTAAGTTTTACAGCAAAATGCTAGTGTAATAGATACAAAACTAGCAATGTAAGCTACATTTATCTTTATGTGTAGGGTAAGTCATTTGCTGGGTAAGTGGATTTATATACCACTACCCTCCCCAATTAAAGCAGGTTTCTCACTAATGCTAAGATTGTTTTCCCTTTCTTGTAGTAATGGTATGTAATGGGGATATGCATTACAAATTAAACGCTAATACTAAAAAAGGAGTGTATCTTGCTTGTCAGCCATTCATTTGATGCATAGCATATTATGAAAAACATTATACACATTCAATTTTATTTCTCATTATGGAACCTATTGGGAAAAAAGGTATTGAAATGTATATGTAAAATAAAGCTAGTACTTACAGACACAGTTGAGCTCGGTGTGTTTGTACCATATCCAGAAGAGGGGAGAGAAGCCAAAGACCAGCGGCGCCCATCGGTCCTGTTGTGAAACTGAGGTTAGTCCATATAAACACTGAAGCATCCCTAGACAGAAACTTCTGGGAAACTATTACTCTGTAGAACTGCATTTCAAAAGGATGATACAAACTGGGTTCTTAACAAGTAATAAACTTTCACAGGGGGTCACAATTAATGGTATACAGGGAGGATTATTTTTTAATAGAATCAGTCAGATGAAACAACTAGAAAATGAATGAGCTGATCAACAGCATTGATCCCTCAAAAATATGCTTTGAGAAAAGCGAAACAGAAAACCATTATAACTGTCAGGTTCAGCAGATGCAAAAAGATGAGGAGATAAAAACACATGACTATACATGAACCGTGGTGTATCAACTGTAGTGTTAAGTATTTCAATCTCCTTAGAGCAAAATACCAAGGAAAAATGTATTGCAACAAAGTATAAGCTAGCTGCTTGACCTGTTGAAAGTTATAAATTGATCTGAAAATATACATTTCAGCTAAAATTATACCACTGAAGGTGGAAATACATGTCATGTATTACAATTTCTAGACCCTTTTGTTCCAGGTGGCCCACATACAGACAATATGGAATTTACACATTCAAATAGACAAATCACAAAACAACTCTTATGTTTTAGGTAAAATTTACCTGTCATTTCGGTGCCCATGACTGGAGTACAATTGTATCAAGTATGTTAAAACACAAGCAAAATAACAAATGCATAAATAACATAATAGGATTTGTTTTAGTAATATAAATCAGGTATCCTGGGGGAAATATTATTTAACATTAAAATTTCACTATGTAGCTGGTCCAAAAACCACCTCTCATTTCTGGGTTTATGCAGTAAATATAATTCCATATAGTAGAATACCCTATCTGGATACCTAAATATTCTGATGCAGCATCTCTGCCTCTTAAATAGCCTGTCCAAAAAAATAAGTCTGAGATAAATTCCAAGGCTTGATTGGGTTATGATCACTCAGGTAATACACCTTCAAAAAGCAACTCAAGCCAATGGGATGCTGACTGAATAAAACTTGAGTATGGACTTCAAGATATAGCCATTACAAGTCTGTTGTGTAGCTAAATACTGCAGTATACAACTAGTGTCCCTAGTTAAAGAAAACACTACCCAGAAATGGGTAAGATTTACAGAAATTACAAAGAAACTAACAGAAGCAATCAAGAAACAATGAACTCCTTTCAATGAATAAACAATACAAGAGGTATGTATGTTCTTTTCCGCTCAGACACAAGTTAAATTAGCTTCCTATGGTAAGAAAAACAAATCTGGAAGCTATTCAAACAAGGTTTTCTCCTATATATTATGCATCTGTGAAGCAAAAATTATTTGTTTCATCAAGCTATTTGGGTAAACCATGTTTCTTTACTCATACACACACAGACACATCTTTATCACAATTCCTACTATGGTATATTGTTTACATAGAGGTGAGAGACATGGAGCAACTTATCTCAGAAAAAATTACATGCAAATATTATACAGATCCAGTCATATTAAGTCAGCTTTCTTTCATAATTACTTTGTTATCAAGCAAATTAAGTATAAAAATCTAATATCCTGCTCATCAAATTACATGGCTTTTCGAGAAAGATTCTTTTCTTTGGGTAGGAATGTTCTAAAATTTTTCTCACTGTACATGCGTGTACACTTTTCATACAGTTCTGTGTAAATACACACTAAAAAGGGTATCTGAAATTGTTTCAGAGGTTTTTACACCATTTAAAAATTACCATTGTAAACTTTACTAAGGAGGAGCTATCATCTGATTATTAATTTTTTTTTTTTTACAAATTGGCTTTCAACAATATTTCCTAACTTGAAAACAAAAACTTAAAAATTACTGGAATATCCTATTATGATGTTTTCAAAACGAAACATTTTGGTTTTCCAGTTCACAATCACATTTTTGTTTTGAAATTTAAGATAGCCATAACACAAGGTATTTTTTTAATTAAACAATGTCACAATTAACTCCGCTCCCCTTGCAATTTTAGGCTCACAAACTTTTTCAAAGTTGCAAATTTTTATATGGATTCTAGAGAGGAATTAGTATTAATTCTGGCAAAATTTTATGGCACAACCACTTCCACTAACTCTATTCTAAACTACTGTTCAGTCTTTTATCTGTTTTTTCAACATGAGCTATTTAGGAAATTATTCAGTATGATAAAAATGTATTAATAAAAAAACATACCCCAAAAAGTCACTTATCATTATCATGATACTTGTTATATTTCAAAATAATTATTTAATAGGTTAAGAAATAAATTAGACAGAAATTAGATTAGATGCCATGTACTTTCCTGTTTCAATGTGCCCAAACACACATGTAGAAAATATATTACTGTATGTTCCAGGGTTTAGAGTTTGATTCAGGGAAGAAAGGAAGGGAAAAAAGTGGGTACAAGGGAAGCTTTTCTTCCCAAACTGAACAATTTAACAGAGCCAAATCCTTTTTTCTTGTGGTTGGCATAAGATGTATCCCTGTCTGACAGCTTTCATATCTAATTTACCAACTCTTGAAATAAAACAATTAACATTGCACCAAAAATGTTCTCTCACAGATGACTGGGATAGCTATGTGCGTAACTGCCATGTTAACCGCATCATTTAAGATTCAACTATCTGATTTCATTTATTGCGTAGAGACGCTTGAGTCAACAGATAAACCCTTTCTACTCTCCCAGGTTTAGAGTTAATGAAATTATCTGAGGCAGGTAGAACAGGTTTAAATAATATGGAACCAGCATAAATAGGCAGTCTCCTGTGACAAACCTTTGACTGTGCTTATGGTTCATTTATTAATAATTTACTTCATATATTGCTTCAAATTCACTGTAAAAACTTTGAAAAATACTATTGACATTAATTAATTAATCCTTGCACAACCTGCAAGAGAGGTAATTGCCCTAATCACACAATGGGGGAAGTTCTCAGCTAAGTCCAGAGGTTCAAAAAGTGCAAGGTGGAACAGATTCAATCTTGCAGGTTTTTCTAAACTGTGCAGCTTGAACCGATAAACTGAACTGATGTTCAGTGTTTCAGAGGCCAAGACAGGCAGAAGCCTGCACTGGCCCAGGTCAGGAGCCTGGGGGTGCACACACACACCCCCCTCATGGCCAGCTGCCCCAAGGCTGATAAACACAGCCCAGTGGCATCTCAGGCCTGATTGGCTGTTGCCCCCCGAACCGCACAAGTTGTCAGCCGCAGGAAAGGGAGAGCCTGCAGAAAATCTCTCCCCAGCCCCTGCCTCAAAGGGTGATGGGGAGAGGGAATCAACCACCTGGCCCTGGCCCTCTAACTGGGGTCTGCCTGGCATGGGAAGAGCCCCCACAGGGGGCTTTTCACCCTCTCCCCACAGCCTGGCTAGAAGGGCTCCAATGGCTCAGCCCTGCCCCCTTCCCAGCCCCATGACGGGAGAGGGGTGGGAGGAATGACATGCACACACCCAGCCCAGCACCAGCCCTGCCAGCTGAGGTCTGCCTGGTGTGGAGAAAAGACCCCACCAAGAGTTGTTTGCTCCTCCACAGCTCAGCCCCACTCCTTCCCTGACCCCTCCCTGTAAGAAATGGTGGTGGGGGAATGCACCAGCCAGGCACAAGGAAGAATTTTTTTACAATAAGGGTGGCCAGAGTCTGGAATGGGCTTCTAAGAGAGGTGGTGCTATCACCTAACTTTGAGGTCTTCAAGAGGAGGCTTGACAATCACCTGGCTGGGGTCATCTGACCTCAGTCCTCTTTCCTGCCAGGGGAGGGGGTCGGACACGATGATCCATTGGTCCCTTCCAACTCTATAACCTATGAATCTATGGTCCCTCCAGCCAAGATCTGCCCAGTGTGGGGGGAAGCCCACCCCCCCGCCCAGCTCACCAGGCTGGCATGGCCTCAGCCCCTTCCCCAGAAAGGGGCAGGACTGAGCTAATGCCATTCTGACTTGCTGGGCTGTGGGGTTATGAAAAGCTCCCAGTGGGGGTTTTCACAGCCCTGTGCTGGGCAGACTCCAACTGGAGGAGCCAGTGTGCTCCCCTCCCTGCCCCAAAATCTCTCACAGGCAGGAGGGCTGGGAAGGGGGCAGGGTTGAGCCCAAGCCAGCTTGGGGAACCAGGCTGTGGGGGAGCAAAAAGCCCCCAGTTGGCCCCTTTACCCCCACACTGGACAGCCCCTGGCTGGAGGAGCCAGTGCCTGGCTAGGCCAGTGTGTTCACCACCACATCCATCTCAGGTTGAGGCTGGGAAGGGGGCAGGGCTGAGCTGATCCACGCCCAACAAGCTGGGCTACTTGAGAGTGAAAAGCCCCCAGTGGAGGCTTCCTACACCCTGTGCTGAGCAGACCCCAGCTGGGAGAACCAGTGCCAGGCCAGACCTTTTACAGGTCAGGGGCTGGTGACTGGGTCAGACTGAACCAATCCCAGCATGGCTCACTGGGCTGCAGGGAACCAAAAGGCTCCTGGTGGGTGCTTTCCTCTTGCACTGAGCAGACCCTACCTGGGGGGGCCAGGGCTGGGGCTTTGCCAGTGTGTTCTCCCCCAATTTGACCCCACCTCTTACAGCCTGGGGGCTAGGGCTGAGCCGATGCCAACTCAGCTTGCCTGGCTCTTGCAGGGGTGAAACGCCCCCACTGCTGGGGTTTTACTTCTCCTTGTCCTGTACAGACAGGACGGTCTGGGGGTCCATTCCCTTGCACCTCCCCGCCCCCCCCCAAGCTGACAGGTGCTTGCAGGAACCAGAGGCTTTAGTGCTTTAGCCCTGTTTAATAGCTTAGGGGAGGGGCCATCCCTGCTCCACTGAAGCAGACAGCACAGCCCAGGACTGCAATGCATTCTGGGATGCTGGGGAACTATGATCTAACTTGAGTAGGGAGGGGATCTAGGACAGAAGCTGCATAATCCAGTTTAGCCTAAATCAGTTCAGTCTGATACTACAACCAACCAGGTTTATCTTAAACCAGTTTCAGTCATTCTGAAAGCAGTTTTTGTGTTACAGATTTAAACCAGTTTGGGAACACTTAAACCGCTTTATGTGTAACTTCTGTCCCTGGCCCTCAATGTCAAATGTGAGTCTGAGGCAAAGTTCAAACAATCAGTACAATCAGGATTAGAACTCAAGAATGCCTCACTCCCAGACCCATGCTAATTCTTCTCTAGCCCACATTTTTACATGAAAAGGAAAATATCATAGATTGAGTTAGAATGACAAAAGTGACTGGAGTTCGGCAAAACTATCTACTTCTAGTGTGCATTCCCAATTTTTACACACTCCCAGCCTGATCTTTTGTAGGAGTTCTATATATTAACAGCACACTGAAGAATGATCTGCATCATCAGTGAAAATGTATATTAGCAGTATTAAGCCACATAACATTTTAAAAATATCATTATAAAGGCAGGGTTGAACTGGATCAATCAATTATGTGAAATTGCATTGTTTAAGGACTGCTCAGGTTTAAAAAGAAAAATCAAGTAATTCTCAATTACCAACAAACATTTCTATGTATTGTGTAAACCAAGGAGTCAGTGCTTTAGTTCACTGCAATATTCCCTTACATAAAACTTGTTTCATGAATAACAAACAAACTCCTACCTTCGTGCAAAAGAAAAGTGGGCTGAGGCACTGGGAGAGAAATTTCTAGGGCTATCTTGAGGACTGCTTCCTGTCAGGGAACAAAAAGGAAGGGAGGGAAAAATTCAGAAATAAAGCATGCACATTTCAGAACTGTTAAAACTTATATTTTCTGAGTCTATAAATCATTCTCATTATAAAGGCAATCAGGACTCATAGTAGAGATGATATCTTTTATTAGACCAACAAGATTTTTACAAAAAAAATTCTTTAATCTACAAAAATCTTGTTGGTCTAATAAAAGATATCATCTCTACTATAAGTCCTGATTGTCTTTTCCTCTAGACCAGTACAGCTACAGCCTGAGTACCTGACACATGGAAGGCATCTTATTATAAAGAGCAGTTTGTAAGTCTTCTGAGAAATATGAAACCCTAAAATAACATCCTATTTAACATTACAATTCTTTTAAAGAAGTGAGTAATGAAACTCAAATTTAATTCAGAATAAATCCAGTTTACTCAGGTTAATAAAAGCAAATCAGTTAATTCAACTTCACAGAAATAGTACTTTAGTTGAAAGAAATACAAGTTAAAGATTAAAAATGACACTTTTAAAACAACTGCCTCAATATTTAAACATTAGGGGGAAAATAGAAAATAACTCTAAAATTTAGGCCTTATACAAACTAATAGCACTGTGAATTCCTCTCTCTCTAAATGTCAATAGCTACAGAAAACAGACTGGATAAAAAGTTTTTTCCAGGTCTGTCTAGACCAAGGCATGAAGAAATGATGTTCTTAAGTGATACAAAGAAGTGACTGCACACTGAACAGGACACCTCCTTTGGGGGCCTATTTTCTCATATTAGACCACTCAACCTGCTGCTGATCTGTGAGAAAGCTTGGTAGACAGCTGGTGAGGTAAAGTTCAGTGGTACTCTAGCCTGCCTTGGCTACTCAGCATGTGTAATTGGAGAACATGGATAGTCTATAGGGAAAATATAAAGGTGACACTTGAAGGAGGAAAAAAAGTAAGTACCATTGCCCTGTTAGATATCAACAGCCTTTTTTGAGATAGAGAATAGATTCTGGTAACTATACATCAAAAAAATTAAAATAAGAATCCTGTATAATTGGACAATAAATGAAGATTGTAACTATACTTCTGCACCAAAGCTCTAAATATCTATTTGTCTATTTAAAATTAGCAGTCAATTCTTAAGGGACAAATTAGTATCTATAAGTAAAAAGAAGAGCAATTAATCCAGAGAGAGTGATTTAAAGACTTCAAGTTTGTTGGATTTCTAGTCAACTTTTTCAATTAACTTAACATTGCATATTCTATAGTGATGTCCTCAACAGATCCTATTAATTTTATGACAGACAGTATACTCATCAAGCCATTTAGATGGTAAATGCTGAGACACCTTTTTTTTTTTTTTTTTTCATAGTTTCATAGTTTCATAGTTTCAGGGTCGGAAGGGACCTAATAGATCTTCTAGCCCGACCCCCCGCCAGGGCAGGAGAACAACCCAAAAACACAAACAAAACCACTCACCCTAAAAACAAAAACGGGACTCAAATGAGTCCAGCCAGGTAAGTATCCAGCCTCTTCTTAAAGATCCCCAGGGTAGGGGCCAGCACCACCTCCCTTGGAAGTTGGTTCCAGCTCCTAGCCGCCCTGACTGTGAAGTAGTTTTTTCGGATGTCCAATCTGTACCTCCTCTCCATCAACTTGTGCCCATTATTCCTTGTTATGCCAGCAGGGGCTAGGGGAAACAGCGTCTCCCCCAAACCCTTCTGGTTCCCCCTAGTGAGTTTATAGACGGTCACCAGGTCCCCCCTCAGCCTTCTCTTGTGGAGGCTGAATAGGTTCCAGTCCCGCAGTCTCTCACTGTAGGGTCTGCACTGTTGTCCCCGGATCATGCGGGTGGCCCTCCTCTGGACCCTCTCCATGTTGTCCACAGCCCTCCTGAAATGGGGCGCACAGAGCTGGACACAATACTCCAGCTGCGGCCTGACCAGCGTCGCATAGAGGGGGAGGATCACCTCCCTGGCTCTACTCGAGATGCACCTGTGGATGCACGACAAGGTCCGGTTAGCCCTGCCAACCATGACCTCGCATTGTCGGCCCATGTTCATCTTGGAGTCAATAATGACACCAAGATCCCTTTCCGCCTCCGTGCTCTCAAGTAGGGAGCTCCCCATCTTATAAGTGTGCTGCTGGTTCCTACTACCCAAGTGCAGCACCCTGCACTTGTCCGTATTGAAACGCATCCTGTTCCTGTCTGCCCACCCCTGTAACCTATCCAGATCCTTCTGCAATCTCTCTCTCCCTGCTAGCGTGCTCACCTCCCCCCAAATTTTGGTGTCATCAGCGAATTTAAACAGGATTTTAAATGGAGTGGTGGAGGAAAAATGTGATTTTCAACTACGCTGCATCTGTTCCTTCTAGGATCCCAAGAAACAAAGATTCTTCTTTAGCTTGCCAGTATTTTTGCCTCTTATTGCCCATTTATCTACCAGAGCAGAATTAAGTCCTTTTCCCCCAACCCCTATTTTTGCCCCATCTCCCAACACCACAGCTTTTTTATTGCTTTTCATATGTAGTAATTTCTAGGTGGCAGAGACTTTTGTTCCCTGGAATATAGGCAGGCGGGCGGGGGGAGATTCTAATAAAAGCACAATGTGGCAGAGATTTTGATCTTTGTTCAGGGGCGTTACCACAATTTATTCTTGTCCTGTGTGAACTGCAAACACCAAATTACTGGGAGCAACAGTTCATTTAATTTAACAGCTCCTAACTGGATTCCTCTTGTTACTATGAGATCTTATTAAATAAAGGTAAGTTTAGAAAAACAGAGCACAAAAAACATGGCCTTAAATTAACAATGCCACACTAAAAAGGAGGAGCTCCACCTCGAAATGCAGTGAATTTGGATGGATAAGAAGACAAAGAAGGTGGCTTGGCATCTTGGGGAGAAACAAAGAGAAATAGATCATTTAAAGAAGAAATATTTTGGACAAGATTTGACAAGATGATCAATATATCAGCATATCAGTTTTGTTATTTCTAACTGAGGCTATTTCTCTATGGTTAATTATTTAAAAGCCAAATATTTAGATTTATTAAAATTACAACAGCACATGTAATTTCCCCAGGCATTTATTCAGAGCATATGCTTATTTTTTATATGGAAAACTACATTACTATTTGTCCTAAGTTTTATAATTGGAGGAGATGCAGAACCATGAACTACTTTCCCAAGCACTGCTGAAGAGCTTTGGAGAACTATCACTTTATTACAGACAAGATAAGAAAGTGTTAATTCTTTCTCAGTTAAAAGGGTCAGACCTCATTATGAGCAAGTAATTAGTGAACTTTGTTCATAGGAAAATAACCCTTTAGATTCCTTAGCCAGTAACCCTTTAGATTTCTTAGCCAGTAACACATTACAAATAATACCCAAATAGCAGGTAAATCATGTGGGTTTATCTAGATATCTGGGCTAGGTACAGACATTCAAAATGCAGGCGGTGAAACCAATCTAAGTGACCTGGGTTTCCATAAGCAGTGTAGTTTACATCAGTACAAACAGAACACACATTTGCCCTGTGGTTGGGGATCAAATCTTAGGCCAGGTCTCACCATTTTTAAATCAGTCTATGTGCACAGAACTTCTGTTCTGTTACTGGTATAGACAGGTTTTGCGTGCTAAACGTCTATCCTGTCATGCATATAGACCAGTTTCCAATCAGTTATACTAGTAAAAGTGCAATGTCTGTAGCTGGCCCTGGAGTAACAAAACATCTCAAGAAGTAAAGACTAAAAATAGGGGGAAAAAAACCCAAACAAAAAACCTCACTGGGCACATTTACACAAGATGCTAACTGTGTAGTTACCTAATAATACTGTGCAGCAGCACATCACAGCACAAACAGTGCTAGTACGCTACTCTGCAGTATTATTAGGCTACGCACAGTAGTGTCACTAAAAAGGCATGCACTGACACTACTGCGCAGTAATGCCAGTTACTGTGCATTAATTTAGTACTTGATTATAAAAGTAGTAAATTTAATGTGCAGGAACTATGGGACATTAATGAACAAATTAATTCCACTGTGTCTGGAACAGCTACTTCAACTACTGTTTTAAGGCGTGATACTCCAGAAAAGTTAAAAAGATAAGAACCAGAGTCCTATACGTGACCTTCATCCCTCACAGCTTTCATCCACCCATCTGCAAGTCAATACCTGAGAGATTTTCAAATGAAAACCAGTGCCAGTTAAATCTCTGCCCATATGTGCAGGGCTTGCTTATTAGTCAAATCCTGCTGCTCCCAGGGATTTGCTGGCTGTTGTATGTTTTAGTTCTAAAATATTTTATATACTGCTGAGATTATTGCTAGTATTTCTAACTTGATAAAGTAAACCTAACTGGTGTGGTCAGACATTAGGCAGGTAATTAACTCTATCATCCTCAGGGAGAAACTAACACACGCACTATGTAATCAACATAGAAAAACAATATTTCACTTAATGACAATGCACAGGGTGCCTCAGTCTACAGACAGGTATTGTTAAGAATGTTATATCCAGATTAATTAAATCATTTGATTGTTTTGTAATTAGCTTCAAGAAGTCCTGCCTCTTTGCCACCAAGGAAAGAATTGCAAATCTTCTGAAAAGGCATATGTTGGACTCACTATAGATTATTAATGCATTTTTAATAGCTGTCTACTTACAACATAGTTACTGATGCACTGACTTTCCATTAGCACTGAGGGAATCAGAGATTAATGATGATTGCTATTCTAAATTCCTGGT
The DNA here is from genome assembly GCF_000455745.1 of Alligator sinensis. Classification (NCBI taxonomy): domain Eukaryota; kingdom Metazoa; phylum Chordata; order Crocodylia; family Alligatoridae; genus Alligator; species Alligator sinensis. The sequence continues at coordinate 3,035,732 of NW_005841992.1, forward strand.
GGACCACAATGTTTGTCTCAGTTTGAAGCTTTGTTGTCATTATTTGATGACCCCCTTAAATGAATCATAGCATTGTAAGACTACGGCAATGCAACATAACAATAGGTCTAAAGTTCTTCGGTATCAACTTCTAGTCCATTTCGTAATGAAATCCAGTCAGAGCAAACAAGATCCTAGAAACCACAGCTGGTTGCTTATCCAACTTTTATAATGTTACCAAATGTGCTAGTCAGCAGAACACGCAGCTGGCTGCAAAGTCATTTACAGATAGTTCTGCAGGTGCTTTCCATCAAGATCTGCTCAGGGGTAAAGGGTTCAACCTATTTCAAAAAATGGATTAATTACACTTCACACCAACAGATGACCGTCTCCAGTTTGAGAAAGGAAAGGGTTTGCAAGCTCTTAAATATTTGTTTCTTAACTGAGGCCTATCCGGAAAAGGGAAATATTAAACCTTTTTCTGAATGGCTTTGTTACAGTTGGCAGCTGGCTTGTTTCAGAGGTTCCTTGCACTTAAATTTAGCTATCACTAAAATGTCTCTGCATGCTCAGTAGGACTTGTTTGTACCATGAGATTAAAATTGGATAGATGTGGGACTGCAAAGATATGGAGACCAGGGACAGAACTCCACAGCTATGAAGGAGGTTTATTTTATTTTTATTTTTCTAAATTGGAATGAGGTTTAGAATTTACTGATGTGCACAGGCATGTGTATCTTCCAGTCAGGAAATCAGCAAATGTACAGTTCATGCCATTCACTGCACAAGATTTGGAAGTAGCAGTAGTAAAACAGAAAGAAAAACAAAGATGCACTTAAACATACAAAAAAACAGAGAGATTGGGCACATCAGAAACAGAAAGTATTTCCATATTTTGCATATTTATCAACAACATTCTTCTTGGAAAACAGGGGAGGCTGTATATTTTGATTTAGATTATGGATTTAAATAATATAGATGTACTAGAAACACTGAATTGGGGGTGTGATTTATCATTTAAACTTCTCTCTTACCCCTGGTAAATTATTCCCTAAGCAAGGGCCAATCATTATGGCAGGTGTGCCACAAATTAGCCCCACTTCAGCCCTTCAAACCTCCTCTTCTGCCCAATCTGCTGTGCTGCATTCTGCATGCTGCCCTCAGCTCCCTGCCCATTCTGTTGCTCTGCTTTTTGTGTCCTGTTCTGTTGCTCTGCTTTTTGCTGCTGTGCTGCCTCCCTTCTTTGACCTGACACTTGCCACACAGATAGTCACGTGTCCCGCACACTGGCCACTCCTGCCCTAAGTCATTACAAGCCTCTTTGAAATCTTACATAATGGCAGGATCCTCATAAACTAAATCAAGAAAGTAAAAATCTCTTACATTTGCAGGAAAGAATCATTGTATACACAACGGTAATAGTTTGTATTATTGCATAATTGGACTTTATTGTTCCAGGGGCACAAAACAGTAAATAGGAAGAACTTCTGAAAAACCAAGCTATCTTAAATGGCCTGTTTCTAGCATCCAAATATACAAAATATGGCAGAAATCTATTTTATGGTGCAATATTCTTATTTTAATACAGTTATTTGCTCAAAAATTCTCAAAATTGAACTGGGTTCCCTATTCAGCATGAATTAACAAATTCATATGGTCATCTCTTCTTCTTTTTAGAAGTGCCAAATCATATTTTTATGATAATGTCTAAAATTATGGGAGTACCTGACACTAACATTGACTATTAATGACACGAAATTGCAGGACTATCCCACCAGCAGTTAGCACGAGCTTCATGGTATCTGCATTATGCTGGGAAAAGATAACTTATGCCAAAAACTATATAGAAACTTCTCTATTTGATCTTACCTAACCAGCAGCATAGAAGTTAAAAGGCCCATGAGAATCAACTTTCTCATTCTGACACACACCAATCTTTACTCAGAATCACCCATAGTAAGGCCAATGAAAGAGTAGAGTAAAACACTCTCAAGAATCCATTACATCTAGAAAGACAAAGTCAATGCTTCACTATTTTGTGAAAATGTACCCAAATTGCATGGTAACTATTACATGCAATTTGACAGCAACTGGAACACCTACTTAACCATCTTACGAACTGAACTGCTCACAGCTTCTACCACAAATTGCACATATGGCATCCATCCTAACACCTTGTCAATCACTCTTTTTCAAAGCTTTTGGTACTGAGTGCCCTTTCAGCATAGTATACAGAAGCACTACAGTGAAAAATACACAAACTGTTCATTATCTGGAGAATATCAGCCAACAGATAACCAATCACTCACTGAGATCTCTTTCTTCAAAGACAAGAAGATGAAAGCTCCTCTTCTTTTCCCTGAAGTTCATATCCATTGTTTACATTTTTAAAAATTATTAGTTTCGTGCACAGGGTCCATTAATACAAGTATTCTAAACAGGACCCAAAGAAAACAAATATCTGAATAAGCCAGATATAAGAAGTCTACACATTTAAGGCCTTCTATCTTTTTTCCCTTTGCATATTTATTTCGTTAACTCACTTTATTTCCTCCTAACATTGGGCAGGGGGAAAGAGAAGACAGGCCGTCAAGAAATAAGTATTTGAGATTCTTAGGACCAATGACTGCTCAGTTGGATAACTTTGAGTAGGAGGAAGTTTCAGAATGATCAGAAGGAAGTCTGAGCAGCTTATTTATTAATATATGAAAGGAAGTGACATCTCGGGTTCAACGAGTCCACAGCTCTGTTATTACAGGCAACTAAAGGGTACATGGTAGATGTCACCCTTAGATTGACCCAACTAGGGTTAGACTGTAGGCCTGTGCGAAGCAGCAAGTATTCAATTCAGATTCAGTCAATTCGAAGGGACAGTGATTCAATTTGGTGATTCAAGTCACTGTCCCAATTTGATTTGGCTGAATCAGAGTCAGAGATTCAGTGCCAATTCAGAGATTCAGCCATAGAGCATAATGGGGAATCACTAAAATACCTATAAATTCATCATTTTTTTGCTGATTTGGATAAAAACAGCAGGGATGGTAGGCTCTTCTGCAGGGCATGACACCTGCCAAGTTTCAAGGAGATAGGTGCAGGGGTTTTTTTGAAAGTGCCCCTCAAACTCTTGAAACCAAAACTCGTATCACTCGTGTGTGTTAAGGGGTATAGGTTGTAGTCGTGTTGGTCTAAAGACATAGATAAACAAGGTTTTTTGGGTCAATCTGATATCTTTTATTAGACCAACTGAATAGCTGGAGAAATATATCTTAGCAAGCTTTTGGTTTCAAAAACCCTTCATCAGGCTGAGGAAGCATCTGCAGTTGGTGTGTGCGCTCTTCCTGGATGGAATGAATAGTAAAGAAGCCAGAGGTTGGTCTGAAGGCAAAAAAGCCAGTCGGTGAAAATGTAAATTGAGGCTTGTGTGTCGTAAATCCAATGTCTATAATTGAGTCCATGATTTTTTATATCCAGTAGACTTATGAAGTGAAGGTTTGTAGGCTTGTCTACAAAAGGCATTTTGTAAATTCAAACAAGCACTGAACCTCGCTAACCTCATCACAAGAAGCAAAATTCCTACGGCCCAAAACGCACCGGATGGATCCAGACCATGCCATGACAAGAAATGCAAAACCTGCCAACATATCTCCAGTGCCCCCACAGTTACTACACCCCACAAGAGAACCATCACAATTCCTGGATCTTACAGTTGCAACTCCAGAAACATTATATATCTCATACAATGCATCAAGTGCCCTGATGGAAAGTACGTAGGAGAGACCAAACAACAACCGAGCACCAGAATGAATGCACACTGGAAATCTATTAAAGACTATTTCCTTAGACGCAGGGGTAGCAGTGGACGTAGTCTTTCTGGACTTCAGGAAGGCCTTCGACACTGTCTCTCACCCCATTCTCATTAAAAAACTAGGAGACTGTGGCGTCGACACCTACACAGTCAAATGGGTTGCTAACTGGCTGGAGGGCAGCACCCAGAGAGTGGTGGTGGATGGGTCATTTTTGACCTGGAGAGATGTGGGCAGTGGGGTCCCCCACGGCTCGGTCCTTGGACCCATGCTGTTCAACATCTTCATCGGTGACTTGGACAAGGGGGTGAAAAGCACCCTATTCAAATTTGCTGACGACACTAAGATGTGGGGGGATAAGGGCACGCTAGAAGGGAGGAATAGGCTGCAATTGGACCTAGACAGGTTACAGGGGCGGGCAGATGAGAACAGGGTGGGTTTCAACACTGACAAGTGCAAGGTGCTGCACCTGGGAAGGAAGAACCAGCAGCATACCTACTGGCTGGGGAACTCCCTTCTTGTCAGTGCAGAGGCAGAAAAGGATCTTGGAATCATTATTGATGCCAAAATGAACATGAGCTGACAGTGTGGGGACGCGGTCAGGAAGGTCAACCACACCTCCTCATGTATCCACAGATGCATCTCAAGCAGGTCCAAGGAGGTGATCCTCCCCCTCTATGCAGCACTGTTCAGGCTGCAGTTGGAGTACTGTGTCCAGTTCTGGGCGCCGCACTTCAGGAGAGATGTGGACAACATGGAGAGGGTCCAGAAGAGGACCACTCGCATGATCAGGGGGCAGCAGGGCAGGCCCTACGAGGAGAGACTAAGGGACCCAAACCTGTTCAGCCTCCACAAGAGAAGGCTGAGGGGGGATCTAGTGGCTGTTTACAAACTAGTCAGAGGGGACCAGCAGGCATTGAAGGAATCCCTGTTCCCTCGAGCACTACCAGGAGTGACTAGATATAATGGCCACAAGCTGGCAAAGGGTAGATTCAGACTAGACATCAGGAGGCGCTACTTCACGGTCAGGACGGCTAGGATCTGGAACCAGCTTCCAAGAGAAGTGGTGCTGGCTCCTACCGTGGGGGGCTTTAAGAGGAGGCTGGATGAACAGCTTGCCGGGGTCATTTGGCCCCAGTACTCTTTCCTGCAGGGGGTTGGACTTGATGATCTGCTCAGGTCCCTTCCGACTCTACCAACTATGAAACTATGAAACAAGAACACCCAATTACTAGTAGGGGCACATTTCTCACAAGAAAACCACTCTCTCTCCAATCTCTCAGTCCTGATCTTTAAAGGGAACTTACAAAACACCTTTCTTGCCTGCAGCCCAGCGTCTGTCTTCTTTATAATTCATTCCATCCAGGAAGAGTACACACACCAACTGCAGGTGTTTCCTCAGACTGATGAAGGGTTTTTGAATCCGAAAGCTTGCTAAGATATATTTCTCCAGCTTTTCAGTATAATAATAATAATAATAATAAAAGATATCAGATTGACCCAAAGAACCCTGGTCTGCCTTGTGTGTGTTAAAGCAGAGTGGGACGACTGCAGCTGGGATGGTAGCCTGTAACAGGTGACCTTCCCGGTGTTGGTTAGTTCTTGGCCCACCCCCCTGTTTCTGCCAAACCGCCCGCCCCTCTTTCACCTGCCACGCCTTGATGGAAAACTGACTCAGATGCTACCCAGGTGGGAGACTGGCCATTTAGGCCTCTGATGTCTAGGGGTGACATCCATTCCACAGCTCCATGCCTTCCCTACATTGCAGCCCATGCCTTGCAGATTATATCCTTCACCCCTTCCAGCTGTGGTCCCCTCTCTGGGACCTTTGGCTCCCCCCCTTAGGCCCTGGCCCGCTTTCAGGCCAATAGGTATCTTGAGCCTCTTGCTCTGGGTATTCCTCATGGTGGGCCCCTGGCCCTTCAACCCCCCCATCTTTGGGTCCTGGCCCCAGCACAGACCAGTCAAGGGTACCTCAGTCAGATCTGAGCCACCTGTCTGTTCTCACCCTCACAACTCCACTGCAACCAGTAAGCCTCAAGCCTCTCAAAGATCTTACAGGTCTGGGCTTTCCCTAGCCAGAACTGCATGCATGTGGTGACTGGAGGTTATCAGGCAACCCCTACCCACCTTTCACCAAGGAGGGTAGTGGTCCTGGGATTTCCTGGGACTGCCATGCCACCAGAAGTCCCACCAGGCCTCCCTCCCCTGGCAGGGTGCAGTTTTCGGTCATGGCCCGGACCTGGGGCCTCCTCTTTCTCCATAGCCCATACCTCCCAGTTTGTCTTGGCACAGGAGCTCAGCAGGGACATGTTCTTCCCCTGCTGGCTGGTGATAAACTAAACTGCCACCTCTGAGAGTGGGCCATTAAATGGTTCAGAAAGCATCTAAAAGAAGGAAACAGATGTAGAGTGAGGAGGGTGGCACTCACTCCATCTTCATGTGGAACCTGGGGAACCCCAGCAGTGGGACCATACTAGACTGCAACAGATCCAGCCATTTCTTGATGCCCTTCTTCAGGCACTTCACCAATGCCTGCCCCTCTGGGGAAAGTGGCTTGCCCCAGCCAGGAACATTGATGCCCTGGAACTTCTCCATTTGATACTCAAGCTTCTTCACTATGGGGATCACCTGGCTAAGGAGGCCATCGCCAGCACTGAGGCTCTCAGTGGCCTCGAGGAATGGCTTGATGACCACCAAGATCTAGGAGATGGTATCCCACTCTGTTTTGTTAAGGGGGCTGCTGATCCCAATCTCCCCAACCAAGGCCATCTCATGGATGGCCTTCTGTTGCTTGGCCAGACTTTTGAGCATTAGGTATGTGCAGTTCCACCAGGTCTCCACATCCTGCATGATTTTGTGCTGCGGGATGCTTAGCTTTGCCTGTTTGTCCCTCAGCATTTTGCCCACCTTGAAGCTCTGGTGGAAGTAGCCCACCACCTTCCTGAATTTCGAAATGAGCTGGCTGATATCGGTAGTGATGGTGCCATCACTGGGAGCAGACTTTTGAGCATTAGGTATGTGCAGTTCCACCAGGTCTCCACATCCTGCATGATTTTGTGCTGCGGGATGCTTAGCTTTGCCTGTTTGTCCCTCAGCATTTTGCCCACCTTGAAGCTCTGGTGGAAGTAGCCCACCACCTTCCTGAATTTCGAAATGAGCTGGCTGATATCGGTAGTGATGGTGCCATCACTGGGAGCCCTGTCCCCCTATAGGCATACCTGACTATGAGGTGGAACTTGTGCCACACAGCAGATGCCAACAAAGTTGGCATCACACACTGCCTTGACCATACTGGCCCTGTTGTCGATGACCAAGAACCTGTGGGTGAGCTCACCCTGCCCAACAAGCAACCTCTGCACCAGGCAGTTCATGGCCCCCATTATCTCCATCGCCGTGTGGGACTCATCCATCACCTCTGCTTGAAGGAGACCCACCGATGCCCTGACTGATTGCACCAGGGCCCTGTGAGGGAGAGGTAGGCATGATCTCCACCCCAGCTGCTCCAGATGTCTCAAGTGAAGAGCAAAGCTACCTGTGGCCCTGCTTTTTGCAGCTCCTCCCTCAAGTACTCCCTGCATGCCTCATACAGGGAGGGCACCACCATCCTGCTAAAGGTGGTGCATGGGGGCACTTCATAGGATGAGGCCACGAGCTGCCTGAACCCTGGCTACTCAACTAAGGAGAAGGGCTGGCCATCCAGAGCAAGCATCTCCCCAGTGCTCTGGGTGACCTTGCTCAACTTGGGAATACGTCCCACTTTGTCTCCACCTTTCCCCCACTGGTCCAGGGTGGCCTGCCTCTGCTTCTTGAGGATGGAAGCTTTGAAGCGAGAGGGGGACTTCTTTTGGGGCACGCTCCCACTGGTGCCAAGCTAAGGAGAAGCAAGGGCAAGGGGGTGCTGCCTCCTGAGATGCAGCAGCATCACTGTGGTGTTGAAGTGTTTCTTATTCTTGCCCCAGCTAATATGCTTTTGGCAGTGCTGGCAGGTAGCATACCTAGGATCATCTGCCACCTCAAAAAGATCCCACACTGCACTACCCACCTGCTTCTGGGTTGAGGGTGGGGAGCCTTTGTTATCCCCCTCCTCACCAAGCAGAGACACAACAGGAGGAGGAGCTAAGCTGTCTGCCTCCACAACTTCCTCTGAAGTGCCATCCAGAAGCGACCTTCCTCCAGAGGAACTCTGAGGGGTGTGGAAAACAAACTCAGTTTTCCCCTCCTTCCCCAAAATTTCCTTTGCTATAGCACTCAGCTCCGCTGCTTCCAGACCCAGCTCCTCTTCTGGCACTGGAAGGCCAGATGGGAACTGAAATTGGGGTGGAGACTGTCATGCTGGTACTGGTGGCTATTGCTGGTGTTAGTGAAGTTGGTGAAGGTGCAGACACTGCTCCCACCTCCTTGCTCCCACTAGCAGCAGCTGAAGACTCATTGCTGCCAGGAAACAGGATGCATCTAGGTTGGGGGGAGGGGGGAGGGGCAAAACTTGCAGCTCTCCCATTGCCCCCTCTCCCTCCTCTCTCAGAAGACCTGGCACCTGCCTTTCCAGCATGCTTCATAATGCTTGGTGTGCTGCAAAATGTGCATCTGTTTGTAATATATGTTGTGCTTTCCTGCAGTACATGGTGATGACTCACTGTCGGGCTAAACAGGAGAGAGAGGCTAGCTACCATGAGACTAAACAGCAAGTCAGAGCCTTTCAGATGTTGCTGGTCCAAGAGAGAGACAGCTCACAAAAGATGCAGATCAGTCCAGACACAGCCTTACATGTCATTTCTACGTCCCTCCCTGAGAGCATTGTAATTGGAAGGGAACTCAGGGAAAGATCACTGTCACTGGCCAGCTACAGATGTCAATATCAGAGCAGTCTTTCCCCTCCACCTCCCAGTTTCTGTTTCCCGCATGTCTGCTTTCTGAATCTTTTCTGAATTGATTCGGAGGCTTCCGAATCACTGGGAGACCTGTCCCTCCCCTTCAGAGGCTTCCGAATCAATTCAGACTTTTTAATAGGTCTCCCAATTCAATTCGGAGATTCAGTCGCCAATTGGGCTGAATCTTCTCCAAACTGAATCAGCTGCCGAAGCTTTGCATAGCCCTATTAGACTGATCTAAGTAACAATCTATACATATATTTGGGGAGCTTAAAATACAAACTACGATTAAATAGATTAAAGTAAGTCATGTGATCATAGATCAGATCCTGTTTGTACATACCTTAAGTCATATCATTCCTTCCAAAAACCTGACCCCTACCTTTAATAAGGCAGCTAGTTTATCTGTACTCTTTCTACTAGAAGGTAATCCTAGAACCTCCTTCTTTTGACAGTCATAAATCTTCTGATGTCCAGTTTACATGTATTCATACCCAGTTTATATTTACTGTCCTTGTGCCAAGTTACCTTATTTATGTCCACTTTTTTCCTGCTTCGAGATGGTTACAGAAAGCAAATAACATTACCTGTTAGCTGCTTCTGCTAAAATGAACAAACCTTGGTTTTAATCCCCTCTCTTAAAGTAGTGACTTTTCATTCTCCAGATTGTCTGAATAGTTTCTTTTCTGGACTGTCCCCAAACTGAGGTCCCTTTTCCTTTACTCTTGACTTAGCTGTGCTTAAGCGTAGGTAAGCACTGAGTAGTAGCCAAGTACAGTATAATTCATGTCAATATTCTCACCAAAGGAACTGCCACAAAAACTAGGTCTTGATCAGAAACTTTAGAAAAGAGAATTTCAAATATTTATGACTTCAAATTACCAAAATGTTGAACTATATAAAGGAAATAAGGCCACAAATCCTAAAATCCTTAATGCTGAAATACTTAATCCTGAAAACTCAGGTCAGGCAGTGATATCAATTTTTAAATTAAATTTCCTTGATTTTTCTTAGATTGCTAAATTCTGCAGTTAGCTACCTGTCCAAACTCTGCAATCAAGGGAGAAAACAACATGAAAAAACAAATATTATAGATCTGCGCTACCCCACGTGATTGGGAAATTGGTACCAGTGTTCTTCAGTGGGCCAAGTACTTTGTGCTTCTAAATACCTGAAAGATGCATGCACTGAATGAATGACATTTTAGACACTAATTGACATAAGCAATCTCTTGAAGTTGCAGTCAAAAATCCTCTCACCATTTCTTATTAAAATGAGCTCAAATTAAAAATAAGTATATATAAACACCCTGGCTGATATTTTGATGAGACAAAATCTTGGCTGGGATGATATAGTTGGGGATGGTCCTGTTTTGAGCAGAGGGGTGTCCTAGATGACCTCCTGCGATACCTTCCAACCCAAGTTTTCTATGATTCTCTGATTAGCTTAGTTTTCTTGCTAATGTGACAAGAGCAAAACCAAAACATACACAAATATCAACAACGTAACTGAAGGGGGAGGGGTACAACTAAGGCTGCAGCCCCAGGCACTGTCTTTGTGGGGAGGGAGTGGGAGAAAGGTGCTAAAGTAGTCATTGCCTTAGCAAGAGCTGAACACACCACCTCAGCTGGCTCAACAGAAGCCAGTAGTGCCCCAGGTGCAGAGCTGTACAACTACTACTATGATAAATATTTAAGTACTGAAGACTAGCATGACCCACAGGCTACAACTGCCATAAAAGCAGGGGTACTCAACCCCAGCCCACAGAGCCATGGAATCTGGCCCACTGGGCTCCTCATGGGTTGGGAAATTTGGTAACAGGGGAGCAGCGGCAATTATGCTCACACTCATCTCCACAGGACCAGATCTCGCCCTCATGGCATCGGCGGCAGAAGGGGGTGGCTAACGGGGCTTCGCTCCCACAAATGCAGGACAACGTTAGGGTCACAAGGCAGCTTGGCCAAGGGCGTCTGGCACAGCAGGGGTGGGGAGGGAGTGGGGCTGGGGACAGGCAGGCACTGCATAGCTGGTGGGGTGCAGGACTGAGCTGCAAGTGGCTTGTCTGAGGGGGGCGTGGCTCCCGCTGCTACCCGCACCCTGGGAGGCATGGGGAGTGTGTGGCCCCGGATCTGCAGGGGTAGGGCAGGCTGCTGCTGCAGGCTGGGGCTGCGCCAAGCTGTTCCCGGCGGGAGAGCAGAGGGGGAACGGGACCAGGCTGCCACAGGAGCTGCCACCCCCTCCCTGCACCCCTCAGAGAGCAACAAACTATTCAGGGCAGGCACGGGGGTCCTGGGGACTCTGCCCCTCTAGCTGGATGGCACAGTCGAGGCTGGCCCCACTCTGGCTCCAGGTTCTGGGCCCCCTGGGTGGTGTGGGGCTGGGGCACTGGGCAACGACACTGGGTGCGGGGGGAGGGGTGGTTGCATGGGTGCAGTAGGCCCCAGTCCCGATCCTGGGCCTGGCTGAGCTTCACTTCCTCCCAATCCCTGTCTGGTCCCAGGCCCACTTCCTTCCGCCCTCCCCACCCTGATCCCCTGCAGACTTTCCTGCCTTGGGGGGGGGGGGGGGGGGGGGTGTAAGCACAGAGACTCAGCCCCCACTCCCCAAACAATTTTCTCACTCCACCTATCCTGCAGGGTGAAAAGGCTGAGCACTACTGCTGTAAAGGAACAAACCCTCTAAATTTCCTGGCTTGGCTAAGACTATAGTTGCATACTTTGTTGCTTTTCCTCTTTGGAGGAGTTGACTAGGTGCAGGTAGCTGAAAAGAAACATCTAGTGAACATAATAATGAATAGTGCCCAAGCTGTTACAGCCCTTGCCTACCAGAACAAATCCAAATTTGTCTTTGGATCCTGTAGAAGTCCAGGATACAGACTGGCCAAAGAAAGGAGTAAGGGACATGGAATATTATCAAGATTTTTACTAAAGATATTAGTAATAAATTATCAACTTGAGAAATGATACAACATTGACCTGTCTTGGTTTGTTATTTTAGCAGGACAGAGAACCAGGTTTTCTTAAAAATAACAAAAAGCTAAGATGATTCCCATCCAGGCATGCATACTGTGGGATAGATACCTGCACATGAAATCTAAACTACCACAGACTAGTTATCCCCAAGCAGCTCCCCCTAAACACACAAGCAAAAACCACTTTTAGTTGTTGATTGGTTGATATGAAAGAGAAGTCTATTTAATAAGTCACATCATCTTTGTCCTTCTTAGTTATGTATAGTCCCAACTTCACCCACTCAAAAGTTCCCCTCTTATTCAAATCTGAGATCTACATAATGGTCTGTCAAAATACTACCACAGGCTATGTGCTACCCTCAGCTCTTGTCAGCTTATAAATGAATCAGGCTAATCTTTGGCTACTGTCCTTCATGCAGCATCCTGCAACACAGGTGCTTCATCAAGGAGCTTGTTGCATTTCCACTTAACGTTTTTCCGCAAAACCTGGGACAGCAAATCTACCTGTTAAAACAATACTTATTTATTTATCCTGTGAACTCCAGATTTCTCCCTTCCCACCGACCCACCCCAAGGGGATGGTCACATTTTCCATGTGCTGGAGGAATCTGGCAAGTGCAAACATTACTAAGAAGCAACTTGAACCTCCCAAGAAACATGCATGGAACAAAACAACAGAGACAGAAATTCTCTTTTTCAATGAATTTTAGAAGCATTTTTCCATTACAGGACAACAGATTTAAGAAAAATAACACACACAGGGTGCATCTACACAAGACACTACAGTCGCCATAGTGACGAGCTACAGCAACATAGAGTCAGCAGGCACTAACAACAATGCTGCCGCTACTGTGTGGTAGGGTCAGAAACAACTCATGTACCACTGGGACTGTGCAGTACTGGCGGGTACTGCACAGTCATTTAGTACTTGCCAAAAAAAGTACTAAATAACTGCACAGTGCCAACTGCACAGTGGGGCACACATGTAGATGCACCCACACACATTCAATTCAGAAGCAGCTAGGATGACCAACAAATCCCATAAAATAGACTGCTGAGAACTTGTCTATACCAAGGATTTCCTCTAATTATAGCCATCAACAGCCAGCCATCGTAAAGGGCGGCACCAACATAAACTTCTAGAACACACAAGAAAAATAAGAACTTGCATTAGTGTAGCTTATGTTAGTCTAAAACCAATGAAAAAAATCATAGCTTTCCTTCTACAGTATGCACTGAAACAACTATAAGAATAAATAGGAGCAATCCCTGGTACAGACAATGCCTGACAAAATAAAACTGCAAAGATTCAGCATGCATATTAAGTGTTAAATACAACAACATGAGAGAATTCACTGATTCAGAAGATCACTGGCCACTACTGGATTTATTGTCAAGTATCATAAACAGTTCCTGAATGTGCTGCATGCACTGTTTAATGAAAGGAATGTTAAGTAGATCAAATTCCATGTTTGACCTACCGTAAAAATAAGTTAATACTAGCACTTAGCCACTTTGAAGATAAAAAATGATGATATTTCTCAACAGCTCTTTGACATCATCAGCGTTACTCTCATTTTATAGACTCAGGAACTGACCCAGAGAGGTTAAGTAACTTGCCAAACAAGAGTCACCTGTCAGACAGGAGCAAGCTTTAGAATCTCTTGACTTCCAAGCTTGCACTCATGCCAAGAAATCATCCATGTTGCCATGAGCCTAGTTCAACTTCTAAATACTGATCTGTAAAAAATCACCACTTTGCTGCTGGGTCTCCGTCTCTAGCTCTTAAACAAAGTCAATTTTTTTTAATGAATTCTCCACAAACACTTATGCTCCATTTGTTGTCTTTGTGGGAATCAATGTCAGCAGGCAAGTGACAAAAAAGATGTCATTTGTGAATAGTTTTTGGTTGTCTCACAACTCAGCATAGTTGGATCAAATTTTGGAACTGAATTATTATATTCAAGTTTTTATTATCAATTACAAACAATGTAGAAAAGTTATGGCATGGAAGAGAAGAACACTTACTTTTTTTCTCCTGAAGAATTACAAGGTGTTAGTAGAAAGACTGGCATAGACAAAGGCAAGAGGATTACCTGCATGAGCTGAAAGAGGTGAATGAGGCCGAGGCAGAACTGGAGACTGGCCATTGCCTATCAAGCTCTTTCGGTTGCTTGTCCGACAGCTGTAGGCAAACAAATAAACAAGAAAACCCTTAAAATCAGAAAACAATATGCACGGTATACAGACATTTTTAATCATTACTTTTAAGGCCCGATCTTGCATTCCTTCAACATCCCAATTCTAATATTATAAAAGCCTAAGTCTTCCTGTAATGCTTTATTCGCACTCTGATTGACTGATGGAAACATCCAATCAGAGTGCTCCAAGTGTGGGGGAGTGCCACCATGATTCCAAAGCTGCGCCGAGGACCAGACAGAGGGTGGGGGAGCTGAGGCAGGCAGCACTGACCTCGGCTCCCCTACCCCTCTCTCTGCAAAAGGCAGAACAGCAGCAGCATGGGGCATTAGGTGGCAGCACTCCATCCCCACCCTCTCGCCCCTCCCGCCATTCTTGATGGGCAGTTGGCTAGTCTTCATTAAAAACACATGTATTTCTTTCAATGGCAGTTTTGGGTGTTCAAAGAATCAAGGATCATGCACAAAATGGCCATTGATAAGAAAAGCTATTTTCTATCTAACTTGGAAAGAAAATATACTACTGACACTGATCAGATTTACAATATATTTAACATTCAGTCAGCAAAAAAATCTGTGTCACTTCACAGTAACTTACTAAATATTGTATGTCACTGGTACAGCTTGTTTCTCCATGTGTGCCAAACAGATTTTTGCAATAAGCAACATGAATAAATATACCAGAAACTAACCCTGCAGTTAAAATGGTCATCTAATGACCAAACATATTTATATTTACATGAACTTTAACTACGAATCGTATGCAATGAAGAGCAATGATTTATCAAACTTATGAGACATTAATTAAAAATCTAATTATTGAAACAAATTTCACATCTGTGCCTTTTGTCAATAGAACAGAATGTCTAAGAAGATAAATGCATTCCTTCACTCAGACATTTTTCATCAGTTAATCCACTATTTGTCCCCATCACAAATAATTATAAAAGATAAACAATAAGTTTATACATCAATAAGGACACGGAAGAGGATACCACCTTTTTTTCTTAAATAGGTCTCATAATTTTAAACATATTTTATATATACATATTCACATACAGTTATATATACAGACATATTACCACCTTGTAACCATAATTAGACATCCCACATAGGTCCCTATTGCAACTATTTATAACATCCCTTATTTTACATGTTTAAATAATAGCATGAAGCCAAAAAATGCTATTCCTGTTCATGAAATTAAGAAAGCATGGAAATAACTGGGGATCATTAATATTACTTGCAGTCTTTAAAGCCATTTGTAAGTTTATTCAGGCCAATATATATATAGCCACATAAAAGCAGAGATATTTTCATTGTAATAATAAGTTCCAGTGAAAGCAGTTATATTGTTACATAAACATATTCTTTATATTACATCATAGTGAAGGCCAGAAAGTAAAATTGACTAGTGCTCAATAAAATAACTGAATGGAGCCTGAATAAAATGGAAAAAAAGGTATGCAAACAACATTACTAATTAAGTAAACTACAATGAAAAAAATGCAAGCACAATTGACAATGTTTTCAAGGAAACACAGGACACATCTACATGAAACGATTTAATGTGGAGTTGCCTAATTAGCTTTGCAGTAAAATCTCTGCATCCACGTGTGTGACCCTATTATGCTGCAGTAAACTTATAAACACTACCATAGGTTAGCACTTGTAACACAAGTACTATCCTGCAGCAGTGTTATTTAGTGCAGCACAATGCACGTGTAGATGCCAAGGGGGCTGGCTGGGGCATGAAGCTGGGTGCTTTAGTGCAGGGGTTACCTGCTGGCTAGGCCCACAGTGGAGCACCCTCGTGCCCTAGCCAGCCCCTCTGCGCTATGTTGGGCCATGCTGAAGCAGCCTGGGCTGGCAGGCTGACCCCCTAAACTTCCTGCCAGCCGGGGCTGCTCTATCCTGACTCAACATGCTACGGTCCCTAGTGCAGCACAGCCTGGGGCAGCTGCGACTTCCAGCTGCCACCCTGCTGCTGGCACAATTGAAAGGCTGAGGTAGCAGCATTTTCTTTCTGACTCTCCGACCTTCCAAGTCAACACCTGGGGCAGCTGCCTCAATTGCCCTGCCCTAGTTAAACTGTTGAGGAAACTTAAAAATTTAAACTAGCTTCATGCACTGAAGCTTTTTTATTTAATTCTCTCAATGCAGAGGTGTTACGGAAGAGTCCACCCACCAGATCCATTCGGTCTCCTTTGACATCTCTTATCAAGTACAAGGTAAGACTGCTGTGTCCAACTGGTTGGAAAGAGAGTAAATATAATGAATGACATGTTTATATCACATCACAGAACCATGTATAGCTCAAGTAAAAGTGTAAGCCTGCTGTGCCTCCGTGAGCCTAGGGACCCCCAGCGAGACCCCAGGACCCCTGACAAGCCCCGGCCTGCCCCAGGTAAGCAGGGGCCCATGGAGGGAGGGACCTAGTCAGCTGGGAGAGGGTGAAGTGGGTTGAAGAGGTTCATGCTTCCCCCCCCCCGACCCCCAGCTCCTACTTGGCCCAGCCCCGCAGGGAGCTGCCTGACCAGCTACCGGCACATGAGCCGGGTTAAGGGGGAGGTTTTTTACCTGTCTCCTTCCTTCAGTGGGGGGGAGGGACCCCTATAGCCCCCCCGAGATCAGGGAGGCACTGGCTGGCCCTTCTGCACATGCGCGCAGTTTAAAAAGGGCCTGGCAACGGCAAAAACCTCATTCCAGTCCCTGGCTCCAGTGCAAGACACGCGGGTGCAAGCCTGCTGCACCCCCGTGAGCCTAGGGACCCCCAGCGAGACCCCAGGAACCCCAATGAGCCCCAGCCTGCCACAGGTAAGCAGGGGCCTGTGGAGGGAGGGACCTAGTCAGCTGGGAGTGGGCTAAGTGGGCCAGAGGAGGGTCATGCCCCCCCCCCACTACTTTGCGCAGCCCCCCCAGGGAGCCGCACGACCGGAGCCTCACAAACAGGCCGCGCAAAAAGACATGCTCCTGGGGCCGGCGCGCAAGTTAGCATGGGAGTTTGCACAGGAGGGCACACGGAAGGGCCCAAGGCCCTGCCTATGAGCCCTCTAGGGAAGACAGTCCCAGCCGCAGCTGGCCTACCAGTGGCATGACGCAGATGGGCACGCACTGCACCCTACGGGTACCCGAGGGGTCTGCAGCCCCACCTCTGGCACCTCAGAGACTGCCAGCCAGCCGGAGCCCATGGTTCCAGGCTCCACGCAGATGGAGCCTCTGGCTGTCAGCTGCGGGGGCTGCCTGTTGCTTTTTCAGGCTCTGGGGCCTGGGAGCATGGCCACCTCCCCTTGTGAGGTCTGCTCCCTTTTGGGGTCTCTGGCGCACCAGCTGGAGGAGTTCCAGGCTGCTGTCCAGAGACTGCGTGCCATCAGGGACTGCAAGCAGGAGATTGACTCCTACTGCCAGGCCCTTCTCCCCCGGGAGACAGAGGGTAGACGATGGTCTTCCTCCAGGACAAGGGAGGACTCAGGGACCTCCCTTACTGTCCAGCCCAGGGGCTGGACCAAGGTGGTCAAGGGCCCCAAGGCCCACCGCATCAAGGCCCCCGCCCCACTGGAGCTTTGCAACAGGTATGAACCTCTTGCAGCCCCAGCAGAGCCTGCTAAGTTGCCAGCTCCCGCAGGCAACACA
>NW_005841992.1:3053639-3058723 GCF_000455745.1 Alligator sinensis
CAGTGAGCGGCGGGGAAGCGTTGTCCTCCACCTCTCTCCTCTAGGGAGGAGGCTCTTCTCAGCCAGACTGGCTGCCCTGCTCCACCGGGCTTTAAACTAAGCCCGCCGGGGGATGGGTGGACTACTGCCACTGCTGGCCTGCTGAGCAGCCCTTGCAAAGCCAGCAGACCAAGGCGCTTAAGGGAACCCACCCCTGCCCCAGCCCTGGAAAAACTGTAGGCAAGGCAAGGCAAGGGCACCCAAGGGGACACTTGCTTGACTATACACAAATGCCAGGAGCTTGGGGAACAAACCGGAAGAACTTGTGCTCCTGTTAAATGCAAATAAATATGATGTCATAGGGATAATGGAGACCTGGTGGGACTCCACCCATGACTGGGCCACAGGTGTAGATGGCTATACCCTGTACAGGAGGGATCAAGTAGACAAAAGGGGCAGCGGCATAGCTCTCTACGTCAAGGAAAGCTCCACATCCCTGCAAGCTGACACTGGCACCCATGGTGGACTTGAGACCCTTTGGGTTAAAATCCATGGGGAACACGGCACTGAGGATACTATGGTGGGAGTCTACTACAGACCTCCTACCCAGGATCAAGAGCTTGACCAGGAGTTTGCCAGGGAATTGGCTGAGGCCACGTGCTCCTGGTGTATGGTTTTCATGGGAGACTAACTCCCCAGACATCTTGTGGGAGGAGCGCTCAGCCAAATCCGAGCAGTCGCAAAGTTCTCTCTCGTGCATGGATGACCTCTATCTGACGCAGGAAGTCTATGGGCCAACGAGAGGTAAAGCGCTGCTCAACCTGGTACCAGCAACCAGGGACGACCTAATCAGTGACCTAATGATTGAAGGGAAGCTGGGTGACAGTGGCCACAAGCTGATCACCTTCACCATCTGCCATAAAGCTGGCAAGTCAGTCAGTAATACAGAAGTCCTCGACTCCAGCAAAGCTGACTTTGACAAGCTTAGGAGGCTTGTCAGTGAGGCCCTAAAGGGCCACAACCCAAAGGGGAGGGGAGTTCAGAATGGGTTGCTGCTCCTCAAGGGAGCAATCCTAGATGCGCAAGCAAAGTGCATCCTGTCTCGGAGGAAAGGCAGCAAAAGGGCACAGCAGCCTCCTTGGCTCTCCAGGGAACTGGCGGACCTCCTGCATCTTAAAAGAAAGACCTACAAAGGATGGAGGACTGGAACCATCATCGAGGAGGAATACTCTGCTCTGATCCAGACCTGCAGAGAGCAAACCAGAAAAGCCAAGGCGGCGATGGAACTCCAGCTAGCTACAAATATCAAGGACAATAAGAGGTCCTTTTTTAGATATGTGGGGTACTGGAGGAAAAGTGAGGGCAACATTGGATCCCTGCTAAACCAAATGGGACAACTGACAACTGATGCCCATGAAAAAGCAAACTTCTTAAATGGGTACTTTGCGTCAGTTTTTTGCCCACCGTGGGTCAGGGAGGCCTGGTTGAGGGAGATTCCTTGCCCGCCATCAAAGCAGACCTTGTGGAGGAACACCTTGACAGGCTGGATACCTTCAAGTCAGCCAGCCCTGATGGTTTACACCCAAGGGTACTCAAGGAGCTGGCTACCATCATAGCTCAGCCCCTGGCACGGATCTTTGAGAACTCCTGGCGCTCTGGTGAAGTGCCCGAAGATTGGAAGAAGGCCCATGTCATGCCTATCTTCAAGAAAGGGAGGAAAGTAGATCTGGCAAACTACAGGCCCATCAGCCTGACCTCTATCCTGGGGAAGGTCTTGGAAAACATTATCAAAGAGGCCATCTTTAACAGACTAGCTGATGGCAATGTCTTGAGTGACACCCAGCATAGGTTTGTTGCGGGTAGGTCTTGCTTGACCAATCTCATTTCCTTTTACAACCAGGTGACCTATCACCTGGACAAGGGGGAAGAGATTGGTGTCGTATATCACGACTTCAAAAAAGCCTTCAATCTGGTATCTCATGATCATGTCTTGGCAAAACTGGCTAATTGTGGCCTCGACCTCACCACGATCCACTGGCTGAGGAATTGGCTCCGCAGCAGAACCCAGAGGGTGGTGGTTGACTGAAGCCAATTGTCTTGGTCCACGGTCACCAGTGGGGTCCCTCAAGGCTCTATCCTAGGGCCTATACTGTTTAACATCTTCATCCATGATCTAAACACTGGTGTCAGCAGTGGGCTGGCCAAGTTTGCCAACGACACCAAACTCTGGGGTAAAGCATCCACACCTGAGGACAGGAGGGTGATCCAGGCAGATCTTGACAGGCTCATGAAATGGGCCAATGAGAACCCGATGGTGTTCAACACCGAAAAATGCAAGGTTCTCCACCTTGGGAGGAAAAACGTGCAGCATGCTTATAGGCTCGGCAGTGCTACACTGGTTAGCACTACAGATGAAA
The DNA here is from genome assembly GCF_000455745.1 of Alligator sinensis. NCBI lineage: Eukaryota > Metazoa > Chordata > Crocodylia > Alligatoridae > Alligator > Alligator sinensis. The sequence goes on from NW_005841992.1 coordinate 3,056,036, forward strand.
GGGACTTGGGGGTCATGACTGACCACAAGATAAACACAAGCCTTCATGATGAACATGATGCTGCTGCTAGTAAAGCAAGCAAAACGCTGGCTTGCATCCATAGATGCTTCTCAAGCAAATCCCGGGACGTCATTCTCCCATTGTACTCAGCCTTGGTGAGGCCGCAGCTGGAGTACTGCGTCCAGTTTTGGACTCCACAATTCAAAAAGGATGTGGAGAAGCTTGAGAGAGTGCAGAGGAGAGCCACGCGCATGATCAGGAGTCAGGAATACAGACCTTATGATGAGAGGCTGAGAGCTATGGGACTCTTCAGCCTGGAAAAGGGCAGGCTCAGGGGCGATCTGGTGGCCACCTATAAGTTCATCAGGGGTGCTCATCAGGATCTGGAGGAATGTCTGTTCACCAGAGCACCCCAAGGGATGACAAGATTGAACAGTCACAAACTCCGCCGCAACCGATTCAGGCTGGACATAAGGAAGAACTTCTTTACTCTTCGAGCCCCCAAGGTTTGGAATAGACTGCCGCTGGAGGCGGATCAGGCACCCACTTTGAACGCCATCAGGACACATTTGGGATCTTACTGGGATCTATGATCCCTGCTGACTTCCTGCCCCTGGGGCAGGGGGCTGGACTCGATGATCCTCCGGGGTCCCTTCTAGGCCGAATGTCTATGAAATGTATGACATTTCATTTAGTTGTTTTCAAATGCACAGAGAAAGTAAAAGGATAGGAAACATGTTATTTTTCTCAATTTCTGGAACATGCACAAAAACGCAGAAAGCTCAATAGTCTGTGATCCATTTAAAAATTAGGCATAGTCCCCATCATCTCAACATCAGGAAAAAAATTAATGCAACTTTTTGTGATGTATTCTTGGGCTGTAAAACTTGGTTGTGACTTCTGTACACAGGCTAGTCCCTATAGGGACAAAACAGAAAAAAAAATCAGTTTTCAGAGATAATATCACCTCTGCATGAAGGGCAAACTGTCAGTTGGTCTACCACAGGACTCTTCAGGGAGCATTATTGCTTCATTATCCAACTTCTATATAGCTGAACAAGAGCTGTATGCAGCTTCTACTTTATATAGGTGGGTTAAGTGCCTCCATTTTTTCTTTTGGTTCTTATTAATTTTAAATTACATACATATGTTATAGGTTTCTTGTGATTTAAATCTGCTCTCTAAAACATCTATAATATTTTGCTGTGGCAAAACCCAGTTTTCTTTACTACTTCTTTTTATGGAACATTATTAACTTTTCCATTTACTAAATCTCAGTTCAACACTTTTGCTGGTTTCAGTTACTCATCAGAACAGCATGGACTCAGTAGTGGACATGGAGGCATGGAGGTCCAGCCTCTGCTGCTGTCTGGGCACCATGGGTACATATAGGCTTTCTTGGCTTTAGCACAGCAGCCCTTCACTCTGAGGAGCCACCACTATGCTAAAAGGCTTTTAAAGTACAATGTCCAAGAACAGCGCTAACATACTAGCCATGCTCTTTAGAGTCCATACAATATGCTCGTCTAAAGCCATGCAACTTCCACATCTTAAACACCTTGCCTCCTCAACCCTCTAATTATTCTGCCTTTTGTGTCAAAGAATAAATACTTTTTTCACTCGCTCTCCCAGCAAAAGGAAATTTTCAGAAATAACTTATCCTCACAAATATTTAGCAAGCATAAAATCTGGTGTGAAAGTGGCTTGTTGCATTTTAACATGGTTTAATTAAAAAAAAGCTGCAAAGATATATTGCTTCATATTTTATTGGGATGAGCCACATGAACTTTCATAAAGAAATTACTTTAACTAATTTTAATTCAAACTACATTTGAGGACTGGACTCGGTCACTATTTAATCAGCAGTAAGTACTCTGAAAAGAATTTCAGATATACATGTGCATCAGTATCATCTCATTGTAAATGACTACTTTATTAAACTGTTGTCCAAATGTCAAATGCAAGCAAATGAAGACTGTATCATACAGTTTAAAATTCAGTGCTTCAGCATATTCTCCAGACAAGGCTACCACAAGATGTTTTCCAAACACAGGGGCAGAATCAAAGATATTTCATTCAAATTGTCTCCTATTTCTCTCTTAAGAGTTTATTTATTTTTTAAAATTTGTACCTAGAAAGTAGGATTTATTTTAGCATTGTTGGGCAATATTTATATCAGCAGAAAAATAAATGAGGCTAGCTTAAAAGTACCAACTTTATTTTCAAAAGATCTTTGTTTTTCCTTGACTGTTGCTTTGATTTTACTTGTTACAATGCTGATTGCAAAGTTCTATTAAGAGATTGCAATCAAGAGAGTTAAAAAAAATTCCCTCAATTTGGTGTTCTTAGTTATAAGGTAAAATGTGTTTCAAAAGGGTACATTCCTTCTCAAGCAGTAGTCCCAATTCTCCCCACCCCTGCTTACACACTCCAGTAGAGCTGCTACATCTCTTGCGAGTGAAAAAACATATAGGACCCTTGAAAGGCACAGGGGCTGTTAGAACAAAATAAAGATAGGAAATCATAGGAAAGGTAGCAGAGAAATGGCTACAGCAACTGCAGGTTCTTCCTGCATTTAGTTCTATAAAACCAACCTTCGGTATCCAAAATAAATCCCAGAGCTTAATTTGTAAACAAAATGTATCCATTTTCTTCCAGCTTCTTTCTGTGTGCAATAAGCCACTCTTT
>NW_005841992.1:3058733-3076321 GCF_000455745.1 Alligator sinensis
CTCTCATCCAAATCTCAAAGCACAACACTTAGCTGCTAAGAGGAAATACTGATAAGAGGAAAACTTTTTGAGAGCCAGAACACTGGGGCTGTCTACATGGATACAATCCAGACTACTAATGTGAGAGCTGCTCTACAGTAAAGGCTCTTGGGAAAGTAAAGGCCGTTACAATTTCTGTAACATTAAAAATGCATAGCTGAAAGGCACCTCAGGAGAAGCAGGCTTTCCCTAGAAATACATGGACTTGCCCACTTTGTTTACACTACAACAGTTTAATTTAAGTTAAATATAATTTGTTATGAAACACGTGCTATCCTATGACTCTGTGCTTATTCATTGTCTTTATGAACAAAGACACTGTAGAGTCAACCATGCAGGCTGAAGAGCAAAGTTTATCTAGTACTTCAACTACTACTCACATGGATGTGAAGAAGAGAAAAAAATTCTATGCTAAACCAACAATAAAAATTAAAAATTAAATTAAAGGAAGGCTTACTTTAAAAATAAAAAAATCCTCCTTTACTAAAAAGGTAGTTCTAATGCATTATTTTAGGATGTTTAAGTGCCATTATGAATCCAGTAGCAAGTTATCTATCTCCACAGATAACATACAAGCCAAATGAAGCAAGAGAAAGATGAGCACTATCTACTGGTGAAGTATAGCACTAGCTTGACATGGTGTCCTTTTCTCCACAAGGAGAGAGAAACCAAAGGCATCTTCTTAAGATTTAAGAAACAATCTTTAGACTGCAGTACTTGATGAGATGTTTCAGGAGCCTGGAATGGCTTAGAAATATCTGCTGGATGTTAGGGTAGTATTATGACTGGGTAATTTTCTTGGATTAAGCAAACCAAAAAGTCTTCCATTATGAATCTCAAGGGTCTGGGACAGAAGTTTCATAAACCAGTTTGACCCAAATAGTTAAATCTGATACTACATTCAACCAGGTTTATCTTAAACCAGTGTCAGCCATTTTGAAACTGGTTTATCTGCACTGAACTTGTGTTCTGTTACAGGTTTAAACAAGTTTCTGATCACTTAAACTGGTTTACGTGTACTGTCTGTCCCTAGCCTAAAGGAGCTGGGTTACTGTAAACTACATTGACCAGCAGCTATAGATTTCGTTCAGTGTTACTTATTTTGCCACTACTTTACACTCAGCAAAGGGTGGTGATGTGCAGTGCAAGGTTTTGGGAAACACTTCTCTTATTTTTACTTGAAGACTAAAGTAGATTCAATCTGTAACATACTGTAGTGATTAAGAGCTGTCTGCAAAAGTATAGTTGAACTTAGCTAACAAAATAAGGTCTTAGGGAGAACTTTAGAGCTGTTATTCAGCTGTTAAAAGTTTTTTCAGCTGCCTTCCAAGGTCAGTAACTAATGCAATACGCTTCCTTGTATTAACTAGTTACACACATGTTGTTAGCAGCCTGATATCAAAGAGAAATATACTTTAAAATATGCTATTGGAAATAAGATAGAGGAAATGAAATGATGTAACAAAACCAGTGGCTTGCATACTCATTATGTAACTAGTATATCACAGTTGGCAAGAAAAATGGTAAAGATTAAGGATTCAAACAATACTTCTCAACAATGGAGCAATGTTGGTGTCTCTATAGTGGATACAGTTACATAAACAAGTTAAATTCAGCAACCTAGGCCACTAACTCCAAGTAAATGTTCCACATGAATCTCCAATGAGCTCCAATTTTTCTGAGATTTGATAGCAGTAATTACTGCTTTAATGCAGCTATCTGGATGCCATTTTAGATCAGTTAAGTTTAAGAGAGGCTGAAAGGGGTTCTGTCAAATGGAATGAACATAAAATGAGAGATCAATGATGCTAAGAGTCCCAATTTGGCAAAGTCTGTCCTAGATTTTGGAAAATGATCACGGGTATTTTTAGTCTCGGCTATTATCCTAGGGAATATGGGCAGGAAAACATGGCTGTAGCATTGTTCCAAAGAGGCCCTCATTTAGCTGCAGATGCAGTGAGATCCTATCCTGTCCCTTACAGCTTCTTACTAACTGCCAAAATCTATCTCCAGTCCTACCACACCAGAGATCAGGGCCTCACCTTTTCCCATGAGACACTTTTGTTATCTACCCTTCAAGATTTAAAATGTCAACAAACCACATATGACAGCCCTCTTTGGGTCACATCCATGCCGTTTGAATCCAGGAAAGTCAGTAATACTGCTAGAGCTAACACAGTATTTACAGCAAGAAGCAATATTCTCCAGTAGTCCTAATACCCAGTGAGGGAGATGACCATGCCCTCCCCACAAACATAACATGCAACTATGAAAGAAACTTAAACCTGTGCTGCTTTCTTGATATCTATCTTTTTGTTAATCACTCCTCCCCCAGCAGAAATCCTAACAAAAAATGAAGACAGGTTCAAGAATTTTTTTCTTTAAATGGACCAGGACCTTCCCAAAAGGACTAACTGTCACATCTGCTGTCCTCCATTTTATTTCTACAGAAATTTAGTTTAATTTGTTACAAAGATATGTATTTAATTACATTACATAAAATGGATTATTACGCAAAATGTTAACCCCATAGTTGTACTAATTCCTAACATATCTTACAAGATAACATGCAATACATGTGAAGTGGGTAAGAGGTGGAAGGCCGACAAAGTTGGTCTGAGCCCTACACAAATAAATTGCACAATCCTAGTTCATTATCCACAGAAGGCAATATTAACAACCCCTGACTGTACAACTGATTAAATATTTTCTAATGTGTTCATTTAACCCTGAAGCATGATTTTTACACCTTATTCTTACTCTACAATGTCATATACAAAGTTAAGAGTTAAATAGCATGGTCACTACCACAACAGACAGAACATTCAGCTAACCTGATTTCATACGACATGAAGGTTTTCTTTCAACATAAAAGGTAAAAAATTGAGCTATCATCATCAGTAGAGAAAAATATATGGAAAAAGATAGCAGTACTGTCAAGTCTACTTAAGTTGTACAGTCAACACAATCTCTATGCCCATCTTCTTAATATATAAATTGTTTCAGAATATCAGCAAAACAAAAACACATTGAAGGAAAAGTAGTAAGGCATCACTACTACACTGAGAATATTTAAGCAGGGGTTTGTCTCAAATATTTGTTATGCAAGTCTACATACTTCAGGCCTGTTATGAATGAAAGTGCAGAAGTCTGAAAGTGTTAAGCAAGTCAACTACTACCCTATTTAGAATAATTGATGAATATCCGTTAATCATATACATAATACAGGAAATGTTCTGGTAACAGAAATATAGGACTACCAGGGCAGCAGCAGGGAATGGAGTATTAGGTATGCAGAAATTGCCATGATTCCAGTCCTGTCAACATCTCCTTGGGTGGGCTTTAGGTAAGGAAGATGACCCTTGGAGACTTTGCCTCTAAAATGCTAGTGCAATTGGATACTGCTGCTTGCCCTGGGCTAAGAAGAGGGACCTGCAGAAGGAAAGTTAAATGTGCTCCAAATAGATTACACTAAATTATTTTAGGGGTTAAAACTATTAAGAAGAAAGAGAGAGAGAGCGTGCGAGCGCGAGCAAGACAGTGCATGTTTTCATGAGCTGGATGTGCACAGAGCGATGGTTAGAATGGAGAGAGTGATTTGAATACAAAAGGTAGGAAGAGATGGGGAGGAAACAAAAGGAAGCGGGGAGGAGGGCTGTGCTGGAGGAGGCAAACAAGCAAAGAACACATAGGCATGTGTGTCAAATCGGGTAAAAAAGCTAATCAAGGTAATGGGATAAGAATCCACATTGCCTGTTCAAACCACACTTAATCCTTTCTGTCAATGGTTTATTGTTCTACAATTTCTGTTCAAATTGGCTTCTAGAGATTTGCTGCATAACAACAGCTAGCCTGATGTCAGTGATGGACTGTCCAGGAAGGTTAGTCTTCTGCCACAGGCCATTGAGTCTTTCTGGAGCTGATGTCAGATTGGTGTTCATTCATTCTTTCACACAGGGATAGCCCCATCTGTCCAATGTATAGTAAGGTGGCACTTTATGCAGCTGATGTCATTTACAATGTTGGTAGAGTTGCAGGTGAATGAACCTTGGATGTTATAATCTGTTAATCAGTCTAGTGATGATGGTCTGTACCGATGTTGGGGCACAGCAGGCATGTGGGTCTGTTGCAAGGCCTGATGCCTTGGGTGAGAATGGCAGTTAGGTAACCTGTTGCTTAAGAAACACCATTTGAAGTTTGGGGGGCTGCCTGAAAGGCAGGATAGGTTTGTTCCCCATGGCTACATTAAGATGGTCATCCTTCTTAGGATAGACTGGAAGTCATTAATGACATTCTAGGGTGTTCAAGATGGGGACTGTAGATAATAACCAAAGGAAAACAGGAGGGACCTGACCACACTTTATGCTATTAGCTAATGGTTGCTCTCCTATAAAAAGCTGTGCCTGAAAGAGGAAAAGGAGCTGGAAACATCTTCAGGGCCCTGTTCTTCCTATTCCTTCCCAATTACTGCTTACAAGCCCCTGCAGTCAAGAACAGACCAGTAGAACATCACATTCATTTATATTTTCAGGGCTACTTTTACAAGGTAAAGGATCAGAGCCTTACTCTAAAAGGAGGTCAGTAACCCTTCTGACGCTCAAGAGCTGGCTCTGTAAACCAAAACCTGTGCAACTCATCAAAGCCACCTTGGCAAACACCAATAAAAAAAAAAGGCTTGGAGAAACACTTTTCCTTGTGACTAACTTTACAAACCTGTGTTGTTTTTCTTCACTACTTCTTTCCCTTCTTTCTCACCTTGCAGAAACAAGACTGGCCCAAATTCACCAAATTCTAAAATTAAACACTGGGAGTATCGGGAGTTGCCCGAGATGAAAGATGTTGTATGGTTTCACGCTCAATCTGAGTAATTCTTTTAATAGTGTTAATCCCTGAACTAATTTACACATTTTCCCCAATTTGTATGCAAAACATGAACAAAGCGTTTCCCTCCCTTTACAGTCTGGGTTGCTTCTCCCCCTCTGCCATAGTCCTCCCACAGTATCCACCAATGTTGGCAGCTCTCTCCCCGATTCCAATCTCCTCACTCAGACTCACATAAAGGAGTAGAAACCAACTGAGCTTGTGCTTGGTCTTACTGAATTTTCCCAGCTCACTCTTTTGCTAATTGTTCCTTCACCCACACTTGCTTCTGGCAGCAATCTCCTCCCAGACTTAACCCAGTCATGATACCCAGCTGGCAGTTCTCGCAGGACACAGTATTTACTTACCATATGCAAACTTACCACAGCAATAAGCAGAAAACGTTTATACCTCCCAAGGGTGTGCATGAGAATGAGTTGCACTATAAATAAAAATCCTTTTATCTACACACTAAGCAAATATTACTGAGATGAGAGACTTAACCTACAACAGGTGAAGCCACTCTTGCCTCCTTATAATATATGCACATAGATAAACAAACCCTGACTAGCATGCTCAACTGAAAGAAAAATCACATACCTATGTCAAACTGACTGGAGATAAAAGAACAAGCAGCTCATTGCTTGCACTGGAATGAAGAGAATGCCAAAAGTAGATGAACTAGGGCTCTAGAGGCCTCCTACAGAATTTTTTTTTCTAAGAAATGTTCTATTTTATGAACTGCTGCAAAATAAATCAGTATCTGAAAGAGTTTTCCTCTTGAAACAGTTCTTGGAAGAGGTATTTTCTTTTGCTAAAATCAGAAAATAATCTATAAAATGCTGAAGAGGGAAAACTATCACTAACTATTCTTCAAGGAGCCATTTTTGTATTTTCCCCATTTTATATTTACAATTACAGTTCATTCAAAATATTTTAGGCATTCATTATATATAATTAATAGACTCCACTGATGAATATTTCCATGGCAGAATGAGATTCCTACTCCCATGAATCTTCTGACATCGACAGAATTAACCTTAATTACTTCACACCAAAAGGGACAAGGATCACAGCTCATCTGTAATTGAGGACAGGCAAGAGTCTACCTTTCAATTTACATTTTACCTTTCAACTAAACAAGAGAAAACACAAGAACTACGAGCACAGGAAGATTAAAATAATGTGAAATATTTAACATTTTATAAATAACACATTCCATAATTCAGCACTGCAAACAAAACCTTCTCCTAGCCACATACAAGAAACAGAGCTTTTAGATAGAATACAATGTAAAAAGAAGAAAAAGTAAAAGGAATGACACTATTTTAAACAGATCTGGAAGCAAACTCATGACATAACAACAACAAATGAATCTTCCTTTATCTCAAGCTCCTCAAACCCCTGACTTCATTTTTTTGTAGTTTCAGCACAAGGTTCTCTGGAAATTTGAACAATGGTTCACAATGCCCTCATTCATAATGCTAACTGCATGCATTAGGAGAAGATGTTTGTTGCCTTGGACCCAAGAGATTTGTACGTGATTTTTCGATTAGGCCATTTGGGGGGGTGGGAGGAGAATGACACTTCCCTAGGTTTTCAGAACACCCTACTGTTTTCTGTGGAAAGACTGCACGGCTCCACATAAGAGCTGATATCCACCCTGCACTTGGCACACACCACAGCCAAAATTTTAATAGGAAAAAACAATCCTTCCCAAGATGTGCAAATAAGCACAGTGAAGATAAGCAATTTCCTGTTTTGGAAAAGGACACATTAAGGCAGTCCAGAGTCTTAAACATAGCTCTTCATGGGGTTTTCCTTGGTCCAACATGGAATGGCAGAGAATGTCTCCTGGGGAGCTTGCCATTTCTTAAGGGCAGACTGAAGCCCCTCTAGTATTGCCTCTCAATTTCCACCCACCCAAGAAAAGGATTCTATGAGAGGTGGTGAGAACTTGTTAAGCCCAGTTGAACAAAACTAAGATGCTGCCTTACATATGTAGGTTCACACGCTAGGTGAATGGTTGTCCCATTATCAAGGGAAGTCTTCTGATACCATAATATGTTTCAATATGGTCAGCCATCATTTCACAAACAAGAACAGCAGGTTTCACAAATAACCTCACTGAGATTAGTAGAGCATGTCACCATCTGAAGAAAGTATGCCAAGCATTACTATCTGAGCCTCCAGACCGCTTCCTTTTTTCAATATGATCAAGACATATTCTCAAAGTTTACTTTGTAACCATGAGGGTTGCAAACTTTTAAAAATAGAATTATAATGAAATAACATCATTTGGAGATAGATAATTCACAGTGAATTGGAAGTGGGGTTGGGGGTCACAGGCCATAAGATGAGAGCCGAAATACCCTTGATATGAAACAATGCTCCCTGAAGTAGGTCTGCAATGTACCAAATGAGGCAAATAAACTGCTTCTGTTGCCATCCTGAGATTATGTATAGTGATTTGTTTTTCTCCTTTCGCTGTCAGCTTTTAAAGCAGTCAAAAGCAATAAATAATTCTGTAATTTGAAACTTAAGTGGTACAGAGTCACTACTAGAAACCAGCAAGAGAAGCAAGTTTGAATCCCTTCTTCAAATGAGTTAATTAAAGCAAAGCAGCAAAAGGTGGTCCTACATGATTTTGTTACTGAACTTTGTAATTGAACTTTTTATATTGTCTCAATATTGCATGTCTAAAGGATTCCTCTAGTCTATTCTTTAAAGTTTACTACTTACATTAATAGTACTTTTCATTCAATATTCTGTACTATGTTCCTTTTAGGGATGAGGATTATATTTTGCTTGTGGGTAGGGTCAAAGTGAACAGTCAACATACGAGAAATAAATACTATGCTAAAGGAACATGCCTTTTTTCACTATTCATTTAGCCCAGTATATTATACCCTCAGGCTTTTGAAAACCAGACCTTCTGTTATTTAAGAGCCTGAAAATGACTTCAGAATTTAGGTTTTGATTTAAAAGGGGGAGAGGGGTTGTAGATATTTGTGTGGCACCAACATTGTACTGTTTGGGTGTGCATAATTGACCATAATTCAAAGCTGAAGTTTACAAACAAAGAAATCTCTCTTTATTATTAACAAAGCAATGTAAGCTGAATGAAATTGTTCTAATTGGTTCATAATTAAGAGTCTAGAAGCATTATAGGGCTACACTTTCCCAGGAGGGATCATTTCCAATTCATTCACTGTGTCCATTCAGTCAGTTACTGGCCTCTGCTCAGATTACCAATAACGGTACCAATTAGTGCCAGCTGTGGAAGTTGTTGTGAAGAAATTACTTATCCATTAGAAACTGAACTGTCCACAAATCTATTTCATGTAACTAACCAAGCAATTTGACCTGGCATCACTGACCTGGACTGGATACACAAAATGGCCCCAAAAAAGATGAAAGTCTTTACAAGTCCCATATTAAATTTATGTCCTTCTATCCCTTAAATTTTCCATATACAGAAAACTCCTTTAAAAGAACCTAACAAATTATTCTTCATCCACTCATGTATACTTTTACCAGTGATAGGCATACCGTGTTTCCAAAATATTTAATTAATGTGATTTAATAGAGGTAGTATTAATGGGCAGCAAGAAAACCTAAGATATCCCAGTTTGAACTAAACTCATTAACTCAAGGTAGCTGTGCATCCACAGAAAACAAAATTACACTATTTAGTTCTCTCAAAAGGAACAACCGTAAAATATTACTGAATAGAGGTCTTGTCTACCTACAAGAGGTGACCTGGCTTCACTATTGTTAAAGCATCACACAGTACCTAATGCGAGAGCAGAAAGCATTTTTACACTAGTGCAAAAGGTGCTTTACTTGTATACTGGCACAGCTATTCCTAAATGGTAAAAATAGCTTCACCAGCACAAAAACCTATGTAGATCAAGCCTAAAACTGGATCAGATGAAGGGTTCCAGTTCTATTCTATGTTGTGTAATGCATTATTTCTCTGAAGAAGTGAATGTACTACATGTAGATGATACTGCTTGCTGCAAAGTCACTATGAGGTAATTGGAAACATCTGAATAATACTAATGAATCATTTCTACATATACAGGCACAGTCAGCAGTGAAATTACAACATAAGGCTTCTGAGGCATTTTACATTTTAGTAATGTTAATCACAAAATCCCACACACCAAGAAAAATCAGATGACTTGCACATTTTGAATGCATTGCAACAAGACTGGGCACTACACATATATGTGTATTTATACTATTACTGATGGCATAGTGCAATGGTTCTCATCTTCTTTAGACTCAGCCCCTCTCACTTGACTTGAGGAACCACTCCATAACTTCTGTGAATTCAGCATGGCAGAATGACAGGGGCAGGGCAGCAGCCAGGCAGGGAGGACTCTGAGCCTACACTTATCTCCTCACACATCATGGCACCCCAGGGTTTCCCAGCACCCTGGTGGAGAATCACTGGTGTACTGAAATAAAAAGATATTATTCTTGTGAGCTTAGGATGGCTTCTTTACTCAAACAGGGAAACTATAAAATTTATACCAGTTATTCTAAGAAAGTGGAATGTATTACATCACTATGATTTTGCATGCCACATTTTTGCAGGAAAACGATGTTGGAAATGTTTGAGTTAGTGTTATGGAACTGGTTCTCTTCCCTCTCCTCAAATGCAAGGCAACCTTTGCAATCTGACTGTACAACTTTCTGGGGCAGACTGAATTGTAATTAATATAAATTACAGAAAATTCTAAACACACAAAAAATCACTTCTCTATAATTAACACCTTTTAGGTCTGACATCTCAAGACCTTTCAAGACGTGGAGTAAATGCTGTGGAATCCACTGGAAAAATTAAATTCTTCCCTTTCAGAAGGAATAAAGCTTTGGTGATGACCTTCCAAAGTCACCACAACAATCAGACTTTAAAACCATCAGTGGTGCAGTACTAAACATTGACCACTCCGTGCTTCTTACTATGTTGGAAGTGGGAGGGAATTCATGGGATGGGGTTTTTGATTGTTTTTGGTAGAAGAGTGACAAAATGTCTCTCCCTTCCCATCTTTAAATGGGGCTATTTGAAGCTGTTCAAAAATCTGGTATGCTACTGGCTCCCTATGGAGCTGGATTAGTGGACAACAATGGGTGATAGGGCTGAAGGTGTCTAATAGAAGCAATTTATCCCCTGGTTCTATCATACATTGAATACAAATCAGCACTCCCTGTAATTTTCCAACCAAGGTTAGAAAAATGCCTGCCAAAGGGCAAAGTTAAAAGTTCATGGGGAATGTCCAGTCTCTCCTCAATCCTTCCCTCACCCCTTGAGTACTAGATCCTGCTCATTCCATTTATGTTTTTTTTCATTCCCTCTTTTTCTTTGCTCTTCAGTCTCCCTGGATTACAATTTTATCCATAGCTGGCTGAACCATAAATGCACCAATCTCCACCAATTATGCTAAAAATATCTTGGGGGTAGGGAATATCTTGAATCCCTTCCTATTATCATGGCATGGAAAATGGCCAATAAAGCATAGAGTGCCATAAACCAGACTGTCCCAGGACCAACAGATATCTAGGGCAGGTGACTGCCAGTAGGGCTAGGGACAGACATTACACAAACTGGTTTAAGTGATCAGAAACTGATTTAAACCTGTAACAGAACAGATGTTCAGTGCACATAAACCAGTCTGAAAATGGCTGAAACTGGTTTGAGATAAACCTGGTTGAATGTAGTATCAGACTTAACTGATTTGGGTCAAACCGGCTTATGCAATGTCTGTCCCAGACCCCTTCCTGGTTTCAGTTAAATCGGAGTCCTCCAGAATCCCAGATGCTTTGCAACTCTGGGCAGAGCTTGGCTCTCTGCTGCAGCCCAGCCCTCTGCTCCCTGGCTGGAGCTCCTGCAGAGACTGCAGGTACAGCAAGGTCTGCTTGGCTTACTCTTGCTCCCCTTCTCCTCCCCCTCACCACTCCATGCTCAAGCAGGGATTTCCCCTCCCCTCTGCCTTACACAGACTCCTCTCAGAATTAGCTAGCATACTATGTGCTGGCTATGGTCCATACTGTGGGAGACAGGACAAAGGCAAATGGGACAGTGTCAGTTTAGGGCTCTTTGGAGCTAATCAACAGGTAGTTGGTAATTTCCCTCCATTCCTTCCTTGGAAAAAGATGTTTAAGAAGAGCTTGAACTAATGAGCGAGGCTGTTATTTTCTTAATGGGCTGATAAATACTGAGTTAGGGGTGATGAGCACTGTGTTATCAACTCCCTGCTGGTGGGGGGGGGAAACCCTCCCTAATCAAAGCATCCTGCCAGGGCCTGGCCACGCCCCCACCCTCAGCTCAGCACTGCTGAAGGGAAGGGAGGGTTGCTCTAGCACACCCCAGCTTCTAGCCTGACCCACTGCAGGCATGTACCTGCATTTCTTCAGTCCAAAGGGGATTTCTCCATGGTTACAAACTGGTTTAGCCTAGCCAAGTTAGACTAATCTGCAAAGATTGAAGCAATTCAGGTTCAGGCTTTTTGAATGTCTGTCCCTAGCCTAGATGAGCCACTGCAGTTTCAGAGAGATCCCTGGTGTTTACCTAACACTCCCAACAGTGATGAAATCTATAAGTTACAGAGCCATTTGCTAAACTATTTATCACAAAATTACAATAATGGAAGCTATATTCCAGTTTGAACAGGAACATATTTCTAGTCTCAAACTGAATGAAGCTAGTTGGCATTTTTTCCACACATACTGTGTATATACAAGAATAATTGCAGAAGGTTTCATTCATTCTGATGAATTAGACACCTTGCAAATTATAGGCACCTTGCAAACCCACACAAAAATCAAATATTATAGCAAGATGCCTCAGAGGTCCCATGGCATCAGAATACAGGAATGCTTATAGACAGGGGAAGGCTGTATCTATCACAATACCACCTGATTCAAAGCATCTCTAAATCATCTCTATCAAAAGGAACCTGGCCCAGACCATAAAGCAGCTTCTTCCCAAGAAGCAAATTCCCACATGGAAACAAATGTCTTTCAAGTAAGAGGCTTCACACTGTACCCCACTGTGTGTGCAAGGATGAATCTCAACTACTATATATATTTTTTAATCCAAACTGTCTTTTCTCAAAGGAAGAATTTTGTAAAGCCTTTTCAGAAATCATCAGTGTCCATGACTGCTTCTGCTTGAATTCTCACTTTTCAGAATGCTCACGGTTCTCTTGATCCCTCAAAGTTAACAACTTTCTCTTTTTTCACAAACTTCCAGAGCAGAAAATCAAGACAACATATTCATTCAAAATTAACTCTTTATCCATGAAATATTTTAAAACTATAAAAGCATGGACTAATATCTATAGAAGAGTGCAAGTGTAACCCACAAGACTTCAAAATAAAGACAACTACTTTCCTGGACATATCCTACTGTGCAACACAGTTGGGAGGGGCAATTTGTCACACACGTTTCATCTATAGCACATCTGCACCATGATAGCTGTAATACAGTAACCGCTTAATTGCCTATGAGCAGCATAAATAGGTCACGGTGAATATATGAAAGTGGCTGAACAACAGACAATGACTCATCTGATATGAGTCCAAAGATATGATACACAACACATCAAATACCTTATGACCCAATATCTAAAACACTGCCTCTCAAACAGGGTTTTGCAGTACCCTGGGATGATGTAATATTCTTTTAAGGGTGCCCCCACAATATTAGCAGTTAGGTGTACAAACACCTACATATCAACCCACAGGTTTCAAATAGGAATTTATAGCGTCAAACACATTCTGACCTGTTGTGGTTTCTCTGAGTTTTTTTGAAACAGAAAATTTGGTCTATTAGTTTGTTTTCATTTTTTTAGCTTTTGAAACGGGGACCATTAAATTCAGAAAAATTATGGAGGGGTGCCCAGAGTCTAAGCATGTTGAGAACTATTGATCTAAAGTAACAAATTCTATAATACACCCTGCTTCACAGGGAATGGAAATATCCATAAGGTTCCAATCCACCAGATCAGTGGTTTTCAAACTTTTTTTCATTTGCAGATCCCTAAAAAAATTTGAATGGAGGTGTGGACCCCTTTGAAGTGTGGGTATTCACATACTTTTGATTGGTCATCTTCTGTGGACACCTTAGACGGTCTGCAGACCATAGATTGAAAACCACTGCATTAGATATTATCTTTGAATGTAAATAAGAGTATTTAAAAAAAGGAATAAAGAACTGAAAGAGCAAAGAACAAGAACGCTATGGTTGTTACAGGTCTAGAATGAGCAATTTAAAGTTTACACACACTGACTGGTATATTGTTCATATACAGTATATCCATGTTCCCTGTAGTAGAGGAGCCATTATCCACAGCATTGTTCAGAGACGCAACAGGTGCATAGAGCTCTACTTAACATATCTACCAGTATGCTGGCAGTAAAAAAAGAAACTCAGTTGCTATAGGAAACACTGCCCCCTGGATATAAATTACATGGCATATGTCTGCCTTCAAACTCCGGCTATTTAAACAAAGGCTGTTCAAGAAGAGAAAGGCTGGAGGCAAATTAAGGGAGATGAAACCAGAATAACTGTATTACCAACTCTTGCAATTTTATCGTTAGTCTCTCAATACTTGATGTTCTTTTTAAAGCTCTCACTCCCAGAGTCCCACAACTGTATAAGAATCTCAGCTTTCATTAACAAAAGAAGGCAGATTTCCAGCAGTTAAGAAAGCAGAGGAAAGCTTCAAAATCCAGAGCTCTAAAAACTGAGAAATTAACCCCTTGACAGAAATGCTTTCATGCAACAACAGTACAAGCTAAAGCTGTACAGAAGTGACAACATAACTCATTAAGAATTCTGGGGAAAGACAATTTTCATCTTAAACAAATCCTACTGTACAAAGTTATGAGGCTAAACTAAGCCTCTATAGTACATTTGGGCCAGGATACAAATAAAAATGTCAGTATTTATTATAAGATCTCATGATTCTCTGAGGCCTGATTCACAATTTTGAACACTCAGGGTCTGGCTGCTCTGGAGTGAAAAGCTGCTAGAATGATATTTTAAAAGGCAGGAAAGCCAAGAATTGGAAGGAGGATGGGAACAGGAGGAATATGAAATGTAACTTTCACACGGTACAGTGCAGGGCCAGGCAGGGGTGCCATGGAGCCCTAGGGCCCAATCCCAGCACATAGGCCAGGGCAGGGGTGGTGCAGGGCCCAATCCTGGCAAGTGGAGACAGAGCAAGGTCAAACCGGGGTGTGTGGGCCCAGCCAGAGGCAGTACGGGACCTGATCTAGCCCATGGACTGGCCCCATGCCACTCATCTGGCTCATGGGACCAAAAGATTGAGCACCACTGACATAAAAAGCCAGCTACATACTGTATTTTTTCACATACATCCTGCTCCCTTCCTTCCCTATGAGCTGTGGAAAACTGGGGTGCACATTATATGTGAGGAAAAGGTAGCTGTGGGTCTGGGAACAGTGGCAATTAACTCTGCCATCACTCTAGACTACTTCCCTCTGCCAAATTTCTAAACCCATAGGAAGCAGCCCCTTCTCAGCTGCACATTAGGCCACCATGCAGGATTGGTCTGTGACCAGAGCCGAAGCATCAAGTCCCACCTGGCTTGTGGCCACAGACCTGGTCTGCATGGTCCAACCCCCAATCCTAGTCTCTGAGCCACATGCTAGGTAAAAACCCGTCATGTTAGGTCTGCAACTGCACACTGGCTCTGGGGTCACAGGCAGTCCCAGACTTGGCAAGCTTTTGGGCTGCACAGCCCTGAACCTATTGCTCTGGATTGGGCCTGCTGCGCAGCCCTGGACATAGCACAGGGTCAGAACTGGCAAACAACTGGTCTGCAAGGCCCATCCAACATCTGGGGGGAAAGCAGACTCAGAAGCAGGCTCAGCTCCCCAGCTATTGCTACTCAAGTGAAATCTTTTTTTCTTCAAGGAACCATTAAAAACTGGGTGTGCATTATATCCAGGGGCAAGTTGTATGCAAGAAAAGAATACCACATCAACCAACTACCCTGAGAATTGTATTTAGAAAAAATGTTTGGAAGACCTCATAACATTTCTGCTCCTTATATACAGTTAGAATGCTTTAAAGTAGACCTGGTGCTTACATCTGCTGGATGTATGGATTCTGTTCTGTAAATTTGTCAATAAAATCAGCCAAAAGCAAGCTTTGCCATCATACCTTGTTCATATTCTTGAAGCCTCTCTTTTACCTACCAACTACATTAATAATCCAATCCTAATTTTGATATGGACACTTTAGGGATGACACTGTCAACTTGTTTCAAACTGGTTCATCATCACATGGCAATGACTTGGTCACTTTTGCCCAAAATATAAATTCATTCCAGTGATCTAACTATGAAGGACCTGTTCCTACATTATCAGTCATCCCAAAAAGCTCTAATAAAGAAAGCTGAGATTCAGATACAGCTTTTAATATAGATATCATACCTTTGAGTCACTTGCTTATTCTGTTACACCCAGAAGCCTTGGTTTGATACAGCAAAAAGATTGCATGTAAAAACTGTAATGGAGAAGGGACTACATGTAATGATTACACATGACATTCTGTGCTATTCTGAACCCTCCAAATAGTACATTAGAGCAAAGTTCTAAACTCAGCATTTAAACATTAATTCTAAATTTCCTGCTTTTCTGGACTTAGACAAACCATTAACATATAACTGAACTTGCCAATTTGATTAGGCAAACACTGATACACCTATTAAGAAAAACAGTACATATTCTACTTCAGCTTTGCTAAAAGTCAAAATGACAATGGATCATTTCAAGCATCCAGCTCAAAGTCCAAAATTAGATAAAAATCTGAAAGATAAAAGAATGACATTACCGCTTCTCCTAAAAGGCTGGATTTTATCTCTTTACCAACTTCCTTATTGTATGCACTGCAAATTTTTCAGTTATGACAACAACTGCAGAAATTATCACTCTTCTTAAAAATAGGCTTGACTACTGAAGATGGAAATAAATATTTTGAATCAAATACATAAAATGTTATCATACCTGCATACCTTTTATTGTTTCCATTAAAAAAAAAAAAAAAAAAAAAAATCAACAGCCGAACATCTTACCCCAAGCTGGTTTGCATTCTTTCAAAAGAGTCTCTGACAGGTTTTTAATTCATTTTGAGTAGAGTAAGGAAGAGGAGAAGGAAATGTCAAAGGGGCTCTGACTTGCAATTATTTTGTTTCATCATGACTAGGGATCCTACTTTTCTGTTTAAAAATTGCAAAATCTCTGACTTAACATCCCCCTCCCCCACAAATTCTCTGATTTAAAAATCCCAAATCCATGTTTTCCACAATTAACGTGAAACACCACTATGTATATAAGTATCAATTGGACACAAGGTCTTATTGATATATTTACAATATTAAAGCAATTTGGAAGCCTACCAGTGCCTCAATCACTATAATAAAATAAATTCCAAGTACCTATACATTTTGGCAGTTGATTTGGAGTTTATCATGGAAAATCAGAGCTCCCCCTGCCCCCTTCATTCACCAGGATGCAGGTCCAGCTGCAGCTGTTCCCTCTACTGTTTTGTGGTGCTGAGCAGCCCTGATATGCTGGTGCCCTGCCCATGCCATTGCCCCTTACTCCCAAGCCACAGCCCTCCCAGCTCTGCTGGCACCCCTCACTCCAAGCTCAGAGCTCCTCCCCCTCCGTCTTGCCAGTGCCCCTAACTCCCCACCCACTGCCCCCCCTCCCCGCCCTACCAGAGAGGGACTCAGCTGCCAGGGCTACAGGGCCAGGGACCTAGATCCATAGCCCCCTGCCCACCTAACAACACCCAAGCCCCAGCTTCCACCCATGGGCAGTGGCAGCTGCTGCAGAGCCCAGTTCCCCTTCCCTCACAGGCAGCACAGCTGGAGCAGAGCCTGTAGGGATGGGGCAGATGCAGGCTGCCTACTGTGGGCTTGGGGCTTCATGCCCTGCTGCCCTCCCCCAGGGGCCTCTGTGGCCCAGCAGGCAGGACCTGGCACAGCAGGGCAGGGCAGGGTGAGGCAGCTCATTGCCACTGCTGGGAGCTCCATGTCGCCCTGGTGAGACACCCCCTGCCCACCTGACAGCAGCAAGGAGCACAATTTTGTGCTGCCACCCCCACTGCTGCCAGGTGGAAAGGGGGTGTCCCATCATGGTGGCGTGGGGTTCCCAGCAGCGGCACCAAGCCTCCTCATCCCACTGTGCCCTGCCATGCTGAGTCTCTCCCCCTGGACCGCAGAGACCCCCAGGGGGAGGTCAGCAACTCGGGGAGTCCTGAGCCCACAGCAGGCTGACCACATCTGCCTCCACCAGGCACACAAATCTGGGGGGTATTTGCCACCCATTCTCCCTCCCAGGAGTGCATGCAGTGGCAGGGAGCTGCCCGTGGCTCCATCCCACTTCCTGCCTGGGTCCTGCAGACACACATGCTGGGGCGAGGCCCCAAACCCCATACACTATTATGGCTGGGCAGTGCCCCCAGGCCCAGCCTTGCCCAACTCCCTCCCTCACTACAGGGGCCTCAATCCCTCCCCCCCGCACTCCATAGACTTAACCTGCAGGGAGCTGTGGGAGCTGCTCTACATGCTGCCTGGCTGCCACATGCACGTGTGAGCGTGCACATGCAGATAGCACCCCTGACTGATCACCCCATTCCT
>NW_005841992.1:3076331-3076617 GCF_000455745.1 Alligator sinensis
AAAATGAGTTGGTTCCTACATTTTTCTCCTTTAAAGGAGAAACTCGGTGTTTTACTGGGGCGAACAGAAAACCCGGATCCCTGACATGACTAGCAGGAACTGCTTTGGCAGATGGAAACTACAGATTCATAGATCCATAGATGCTAGGGTCGGACCTCCTCTTGAAGACCCCCAGGGTAGGGGACAGCACCACCTCCCTTGGGAGCCCATTCCAGACCTTGGCCACTCGAACTGTGAAGAAGTTCTTCCTAATGTCTAGTCTAAACCTGCTCTCTGCTAGCTTGTG
>NW_005841992.1:3076676-3076953 GCF_000455745.1 Alligator sinensis
TCTAAATCTGCTCTCTGCTAGCTTGTGGCCATTATTTCTTGTAACCCCCCGGGGGCGCCTTGGTGAATAAAACCTCACCAATTCCCTTCTGGGCCCCCGTGATGAACTTATAGCCAGCCACAAGGTCGCCTCTCAACCTTCTCTTGCGGAGGCTGAAGAGGTCCAGGTGCCCCAGTCTCTCCTCATAGGGTTTGGCCTGCAAGCCCTTAACCATACGATTGGCCCTTCTCTGGACCCTCTCCAGGTTATCCACATCCCTCTTGAAGTGCGGCGCCCA
>NW_005841992.1:3077787-3085387 GCF_000455745.1 Alligator sinensis
GCTGTGCAATGACATCAGCCAGTGCCTTCAGCACCCTCGGATGGAGCTCATCCGGGCCTGCTGACTTAAAGGCATCCAGTTCCTCCAAGTGACTCTGCACTCTCTCAGGGTCTACGCATAGAAGTCTGGCGCCTTGCTGCTGCCTCTCTACAATCCCAGTGAGAGACTCGTCTTGCCCCTCGCTTAGGAACACTGAGGCAAAGAACTCGTTGAGGAGTTCAGCCTTGTCCCCCCTGTTCATCACCAATTGCTTCTGCCCATTTAGTAGGGATCCTATTCCTCCCTGGGCCTTCCTTTTACTCCCTACATATCTAAAAAAAAAATTTTGTTATCCTTTGTACAGAGACAAAATAAAAGATGTTGATCAGTTAAAAAACAAAACAAAAGCAAAAAACAAAACTCAACACCATTATAACGACATTCAGCAGATGAAACTTCCTCCTGCAATTTGGTAGAATGTACCCTGAGAACAGACTCTTGTTTACAAAGTATTCTAAGTTGATTTCATACAAATTTACTAGAGCAATAGAGGCAGGAATGTATTATGGCTGAAAGCTGCTTCATTTTTTGCATGTAGCTTATATGAAATAAAAGGGAGGTAAATCAATAGGGCATATGTTTTACTTAATATTTATTTCCTTTATTCTTTTTCTTAAATTCTGTAGTAATTTCATTAACATAACAATTTATGCAGAATAGCTGAAAGATTATAGTGCATCAAACATGTTTTTATTAGTGGCAGTTAAATGTAGACCATTGAAACAACAGCTGGAACTGTAGCAAAATCTGTTCTCAGTTGTCTGAGGTAGGGGTAGTGAGACAAGTTCAACAGCTTTTGCAAAAGTAGCAAGAGGACGAACAAATGAAAGTTTGGAAAATGTGAAATTTTATACAAAACATGTCTATCACATGTAATGAAAAGACAACATCACAGTATTTTGGTGAGCCACTACAATTTCCAAATGCTCTTACAACAAAACTGGACTTTAGATTAAGAGACAGTGGCCGTAACTAGTTTGAAAATCAGGCCAAAATCATAAATCCATTACTATCAGCCATTCCAGATCTGTACACTAAGAAATGTAATCACTCCAGAAAATAAGTATTGTGCTATAACCTCTAACATCCAGACTACTCAATATTTAATTTCAACCCTGTAATAAAAATAATTTATTTAGTCATTTCCTCACAAGGACAAATACTAGTCTTCCTATTCATGAATGCCTATCCGGCTACCTCCCACCACATTCAGTCACTGTTGGAAAGCGGGAATGTGTCACTGTAGGATGGTGAAGAGGAGACAGTTGTAGCGTGGTATAAAACAGCACGTCACATCCTTTACCTTTAATAGTCAGATGCCTACAGCCATATCACCCTGTGCTGTGATCCTATAAAATCACAGGCTAAACAAAGTTAAGTTAAATCTACTTCCTGCAGGAAATGATGATGATTCCTTCTGAGTCAGTGCTAAAGCAACAGCCCAGCCTAGTGCTTCAGGGCATGGTGTTGTCTTTCAGGTGGAATGTAAATCTAAGGTCTCATGGTGCTTTTAGTAAGCGTGTAAGTAATTAAGGGTTTCATTTCTAAAACTTAACACATGTAAATGTTCAGAACTTTAAAATAACTGAAATTCCTTTCCTCAGACTTGGGTTAACTGATATGATTGATACCAATACACACACACACACACACACACAGATCAGGCGTAAGCAACTTTTTTTGGTTGAAGTGCTGAAAACCCCCACAATACCTACCTTGGAAGGTGCAGGAGTGCCAGCATGCCAGAAAAAACAAAATGAGGGCAGGGGGTACATGGCAGGATGCCCTGCTTGTGCCCCTTGCCCCCCACCCAAAGCCCCTATCCCCCAGCCCTGCTGCCCTGTGCCCCCCAGCCTGGGCTCTGTGGCTGGCAGCAACTACCCAGAGCTGGGGCCATCTGAAGCTGGGAGGCTCCAAACAGCTGTGCTGGGCTCCAGAGCCCTGGCATCAGCTCTGTGCCGGTGCATACACCTGTGCATTGGAGCAGGAGGTGGGGGAGGGGCCTGAGGCAGGGAAACCCTGGTCTCTTCCACGCTCCTAGCACAGAGCTGGTGACTGGGCTCCAGAGCCCAGCACAGCTGTTTGTAGCCAGCCTAGGCTCTGGGCAGGCTGCAAACAGCTGTGCCAGACTCCACAGCTCCGGCATCAGCTCCGTGTCGGTGGCGACTATGCGCGCACCTCAGCACAGACAGCAAGGCAGTGCAGCCCACCCTGAGGTGCCTGTGCAGTCACTGCCAGCTCCAGAGCCCGGCACAGCTGTTTGGAGCCTCCCAGCTGCAGCCGGCCCCAGCTCTTGGTAGCTGCTGCCAGCCACAGAACCTGGGCTGCTTTCAGCAGGCAGCTGGGATGCTGCAAGCCCTACTGGGAGCAGCCCAAGCTCCAGCTGCTACCCAGAGCCGGGGCGTGCCGAGCAAAATGGCCTCATGTGCCATGTTTGACATGCGTGTCAGGAGTTGCCAACCCCTGACATAGATATTATACACAATACTTATAAACATACACGATACATAGAAATTAGGGCTGTGCAAAATTTCGATGGGTGTTTCGTTTTCAAGCTGTTTCAATGCGTTTCAGGCAGGAAACAGCACAATTGAAACAAAAGGCTTCGAAACAGCTTCACAATGAAACAAGGGCACTTAAAATGTTTTAAAAGTGTTGAAATATTTCGAGTTTCAAGCTGGGCTTGCTTGCAATTAAACAGAAACTAAGGAGAGGAGGGGGCGGGGGGGGAAGGACTGCTCTGATATTGACACCTAGCTTCTGGTTCAATTCCCCAGCTCTCTGATCATTTCCCCAGCTCTTCCCGGGGGGCATGGGCCCCCAATCTGTGTGCGGGGTTTCAGACGACTGTTGCTGCAAGGCGGCACCCGGTGGCAGCCGCTTGGTGCAGCTTTTGCTGAGCGCCGTGAAGACTGCAGTGTTGCCACTGGCCCCAGCCTGCAGCAGCACCCTGCTGAAACCCAGCATGCAGATCTGAGGTCCTGCACCCTCCGGGAAGAGCTGGCAAAACGATCAGAGAGCTGGAGGAAATTGAACAGGGACCTGAACATTCCCCCAGTTCCTGGTTGGATTTCCCAGCTCCCTGATCTTTCCCCCAGCTCTCTGATCACTTCCCCCAATTCTTCCCGGGGGGCATGGGCCCCCGGATGATGCAGGATGACAGCAGGCTGCTGCTGCTGGCAAGTGATATGAGTTTTGCTTTGAACATTGAGGTGCTGTTTCCTAGAAACCCCTGCACCCAATTCCTTGAAACTTGGCAGGCGTCATGCCCTCAGAAGGGACTACCATTCCTGTAATTTCTATCTAAATCAGGCAGGAAATGACGAAGTTATAGGCATTTTCATGATTCCCCATTATAGCCTATGGGCAAAACATTGAAACAGCATTGAAATAGCTTCAATGAAATGAAACAGAACAGTGCTTTGAAACGGCTAAACAAAACACTTTCTTCAAAATGGCAAAACGGGTGCTGTTTCGCACATACATACATCATACACACACACACCCCCCACAGTTAAAAAGTAAATACCCAAAGATGACCTCCACCTGTTCTATGCCAGTGTTTATCTTCTTACAAGTATGCCTTGTACTAGTAATGCCTGAAGAATTGCACTTGAAGCCCAAGAGCTTATCCAACAGATCTCCCAACTATACACCTGGGCCAATAAAAGATCTCACAGAAAATCCCTGACTCTCAGACATTTTCCGGACCATCAAGGCTATACCACTCCAATCCTACTTCAACAACATAATTGAAACTGACCCATCTAAACCACTGAAATATATCTATTAACGCAGGACCATTCTTCTATTAACATATAACAGCAGCAGTCTCCCAATGCCTGAAGAAGGGTGTTTATGCACAAAAGCTTGCAAAGAACTTTCCCCCCAACTATTTAGTTGGACTTATAAAAGATATTGCATCTACCCAAAGAGCCTGGCCTTCTATTAACACAGAAATTATTAAAATTCTATACCTCTAGATCTAGACCAGGGACAGGCAAAGTTCAGCCTATGGGCTGGATCCGGTTGGCCAGGGACTCCATTTCCCAGCTGCCCCTGCCTGCATGGCTTTTGCCGATCTCCATGGAGAACCCAGTTGCACCTCTGTGGGAAAGCTCAGGCTGGGGTTGCCATGCAGACCAGCCTCAGCTGCGCTGACTGTGTGTGGCACAACAGCACAGGGGGCTGCTCCAGAGTCATTGGGATCTTGGGATGGGGGCAGCTTGATCCGAAGCCAAGGCAGAGCCTCGATCTGTAGCCTGCACACTTTGGGCAGGGGCATGCAAGCAGGGAATAAAGGCTCTGTCCTGGCTCCAGACCAGGCTGTCACCACTGCAAGGAACTGGGGCACAGCTGCAATCCCCTGCTTGTGCACCCTTGCCCAGAGCATGCAGGCTATGGATCGCAGCTCTGCCCTGGCTCCAGACCAAGCTGCCCCATCCTAAGCTCCCAGCAGCTATGGAGCAGCCCCTTACATGGCTCTGCCACAGGCACTGCCAGCATGGCCGAGTCTGGTCTCCAGGGCAACCCCAGCCTGAGCTTTCCCAGGCAGGTGTAGCTGGGGTCTCCATGGAGACCTGCCCAAGCCATGAGGGCACAGGCTGCTGGGAAATGGAGTCCAGCTGCCAGCTGGATTGGCCATTTTGCCCACCCCTGCTTTAGACAAATTGTCACTGGTTAAAGAAATATAATTAGAGTCTCTTACAAGCTAAATCTAAGTTAAAATAACCTTACAATTATTTGTTTTCAACACAGTAACTATATGCATGGCCAGCTACAACTCTGCTATCCCCTTCCAGTCCTTGTACTAAGCCCAGAGATTCTGTATCAAAACCAGGATTGGAATTAGAGAATTTCTCATTCAAACCACTATATAATACTTCTCAGATTACATGTATATCTTGAAAGAAAGAAAAGGCAGTTACTGACTAGTTGTTGCTAATTTATAAATCCATTGTATAAATGGAAAGTGTCGGGGGGAAATCAAACAGGCTTAAGTAAAGCTACTGTTACTCTATGTCACAGCAAGGGGCTTCAATCTTATTTCACACACAAATCAGACAAATTGAAACTAAAATGCATTATACATTAGACATCCAATTCTGAATCTTGGTAGCTGCTAACGCACTATGCACATTATCAGTGAGATGCATTTTGTATTCTATATTAAAATACAAAACAGTAGGTGAAAGAGTAATATACATTTTTTGTATTCCAAGGAATTCTAGAATAAAAAAAAGACACATAGTAAATGAGAAAGTTGGGGAATCCATAAACAATTATTTTAAGCTATGAAGTATGCCTCCACCCTGGGCATCTAAAAAACACAGAATATGAAGATTGGATTAAGGTTCTTCTTAGAAGCTCTTTAATACAAATACATTTGGTATTTATTCCGAGCACTTTGATCCCAATGTAGGTTTTACGTAAAAGTGTAAATAACTATAAACCACAGACTTTAAATATTAAAAGAAAAAAAGAAAGAAACTGGATAAATATGTTAAGACAGTTGTATACTCCACCACTAACACACAGCACAAGTTATGCAGAACTGAAAAAGGATGGGCAAAGGGCAGGTAAGAGATAAAACTTACAAATTAACTGAGTCAGAGATGCATAAGTGAGCAAGAGCTGACTTCATCAGATAGTGGAGGACAGTTTTATTCTGAGACCTCAAGGGAACAACTGCGTGTCACAGAAAGGGCTGTGGGCAAATACGCAAATCAAACTCTTTCACCTAAAAAAGAAACATTTGCCTAACCTGACTGAGTGCACACCAGTGAGGGGTGCAGTTCATATTAAGTATTTATCTCACAGTAGCACCTACAAGGCCTTACTTTCCTAGGCAGAGTACAAACAGTATGAAGACTTTGCAAACAAAAGTTGGAGTAGGGTGTGGGTGAGACGAAGTGACATAAAAGGGTGTACACTAGGGCTGTATGAAACACCAACATTTTGTTTTGACATTTGTTTCGCTGTTTTGAAGGGGTAGCACTTCGTTTCATCGTTTCATTTAGTTTCGAAGCACTGTCCTGTTTTGTTTAGTTGAAACTGTTTCGCTGTTTCAACGGTGTTTCGACATCTCGCCCATAGGCTATAATGGGGAATCATGAAAATGCCTAAAACACCATCATTTGTTGCCTGATTCAGATGCAAATTGCAGGGATGGTAGCCCCTTATGAGGGCATGAAGCCTGCCGAGGTTCAAGGAGATAGGGGCAGGGGTTTCTTGGAAACTGCACCTCAAATTCTTGAAAGCAAAACTCATGACTTGCTGGCAGTGGCAGCCTTCTGTCATCTGGGCACAGATCTGGGGGGCCGCACTGCCAGGAGGGCTGTGGGGCTGTGCCAGACTACTCCTAAGGGTGCGGGCCCCTGGATCTGCACCAGATGACAGGAGGCTGCTGCTGCCACCTGGGACCAGTACTGGGTACAGCCCACACCCAGGGCCAGGGAAGAAAGATGCTGCCGCTGGCTCCAGGCAGCAGCAGCAGCCTCCTGTCATCTAGGTGCAGATCTGGGGGCCCACACTCTCGGGAGGGCTGCGGGACAGTGCTGGACTCCTCCCAGGGGTGCGGGCCCCTGGATCTGCACCCAGATGTCAGGAGGCTGCCGCTGACACCTGGGACATTGGAGCACAGCTCAGAGGCAGAAGACAGGGAGAGCCGGGGCTGGGCTTCACCTACCACCGGGCTGAGCTCCATGGGGCTGCGGAGCCGCTCAGGGTGCAGCCCAGCAGCGGGAGGTGGGTGGAGACGGGGCTGTGCTCCAAAATCGGCTCTGGCAGCCCCATGGAGTGCAGCCCGGCGGCAGGAGGTGGGCAGACCCAGGGCTGCATTCCACCTCCAACCACCAGACTGAGCTCCATGGGGCTGTGGGCCTCTCAAAGCACAGCCCTGGCTCTCGCCTGCCTCCCGCCACCGGGCTGCTTGAAAACTCAAAACATCTTAAGTGCCTTCATTTCATTTTGAAGCTGTTTTGAAGCTTTTTGCTCCATTTTGATTCCACTGTTTTGAGCTCAAAACGTGTTGAAACAGCTTCAAAATGAAACACTTGGCAAAATATCGCACAGCCCTAGTGCATACACAATTCCTAGCCAACTGGGAACCATAACCACAACCAACTGCTTAATTAGCCTATTAACAATGTAAGTTTTCTATTAACATCATGGCAAAAATAAGTTTTGAGAAGTGACTTCTAAAAAGTGGTGGCTTCTGTAATTTTAACTGGATGTTTGCAGGGACATCTTCAACTATATTTGGAGAGTACTTGATACATGCAGGCCTTAGCCACAGAACAGAAGACACTATCTAAGAAGATGAACTGAGACTTAAAATCCAATTGAATTCTGGATTCACCCACAGATTGCCTGCATAACCCTGAGCAAACCATTTATTCCACTATGTCCTGCAGATACTCATGTGTAACAGAGCAGGTAGCGTTTTCCTGCCCCAATGGGTTGTTAAGGATGCACTGATTAATAAATATCATATATATATATATAAGGACTTAGTCTGTCTGTCCATCTGTCTGCAGTGCTTGGGGGGGGGGGGGGGGGG
>NW_005841992.1:3085497-3090600 GCF_000455745.1 Alligator sinensis
GCCCCAAAGACAAACCGGCAGTGGGGACAGAGCGCCCTGCTCCTTGGAGGAGGCATGGGGTGGTGGCGGCGCAGCACTGACCTTGCCCCCCCACCCTCCATCCCTTCCATCCCCATCATCATGCTTGATAGGCAATTTGCTAGTAATACGTATTAATAGATGGGCAGTGTTCTGATACCGTAATGATAAGGAGCATAAAAAATTCAAAACCTCAAGATTCTGACTCAGTTACTGAAATGTCCAAAGCTCTTTTCATAAACACATATAACCTAGATTTCCCTTGCATTCTTAACTGGATTACCTTCTCCTTCTACTTCCTCTTAGAAATGGCTGTGTAATTGTGCTGTTAACAGCTACTGCCTTTCAAACCAAAGCTGCTGCATTTAATTTATGACTGAAACGTATGACAAAAGTTCTCTCCATTTTAAATTTTTATTACATTTTGGGATCTTCCAAAGGTTTGGTTTAGAAGTATACAATATTTACTGAGTAGAAGAACAAAGAATTGGTTTTAATGGTAAAAGATTGCTGTTAGAATGTGGAATGATTAAATTTGCATGGAAAACTGTATTTATAAATGCAAAAAATTCTACATTTCCATATTTTATCTTTCAATATTTTGTGTAGGCACATCCAGGCCTCAGAGTAGAATAAGGGAGCACAGGACTGGAAGCCAGAAATTCCCAATCTCTACCAGGAAGCCTTAAGCAGGGTGACCCAAGATCCTAGACTGTCACAAGATGCTTCTAAGTATGCCATAGAACAGGGGTTTCCAAACTGTGGTATACATATCCTTGGGGGTATGCAAAACATTTCTGGGGGAGCCCCGGGGGGGGGGGGGGGGAAGAGTACACAGGAGAAATTGTGTAATGGCAGATTTAATTTTCATCAATAATTGGCATTTAAGGGGTTAAAATATAAACTGTATGCTGGTAGGGGTATGCGGGCAGGTAGTAAATCTGGAAGGTGGTATGCAATAAGAACAAAAGCTTGGGAACCCCTGCCATAAAATGTTAAATGTGCAAATACTAACGCAAGATTCATGAGATAAACCCAAAGATTTCAAATAGGAATCCATAGTGTCAAAAATATTCTTACCTGTTGTGGTCTTTCTTTTGTTACAAAAAACCTCAGAATTACTCTATTAGCTTCCCTATAGTCAAAAAAACAAGTGAAACTTAAAAGCTGGCATTTGCTGAATATAATGAGAGGTGCCTAGAGTATAAAAAGTTTGAGAAGCACTGCTGTAGGCTCCACTGTGATTCTAATGCCAGTGGCTTTTAAAAAGCTTCTTAACCTCCATGTATCAGGGTTTGGGTTTTTTTGTTTTTTGTTTGGTTTGTTGTTTTTTTTTTTAATATAGAGGGTCTCCATTTTTCCTCTAATGTGAAACTCATTATAAGGAAAAGTAATCTAAATTGCCTTCCTTTTCCTCATTTCTACAACTACATCACAAAAGTAAAATAAAGTGTGACAATTCAAATGCATGTATACTTCTTTTAACGCACCATTTTGCCCTTTTCATTTAATCTGTCCTTCTAATCGGCTCTGCTTTTTTCTTTCCCCCGGGCTCGCTTTGCAGTAAGAGCCTGGGCATATGTAGGAAATATAAACAAGATCATGTACACACAGACCACCACCAAGTCCTCTGTGGGTCACTGTCTAGGAATTGCTTATATATCCGTAAGGACTCATGTTGCGAAGGTTAACTAACATTGATTAAAAAAAAAGTTTGAGGCACTATACATAATGCTGTAGTGCAGTGATGCTCAACCTCCAGCCTACAGGTTAAATCTGACCTAAGGGGCCATATTATTGGGCAAGCAGGACTCCCCATGGGTCTGGAAATGTGGTGGTTAGGGACCAGTGGCAGCATTAAATCTCAACCTAAGAAAATAATTTGCATATTTAATCTGTAATCTACTATAGCCCATGTTTTTCATAAAAATATTGCATTGTATTGCAGATTAAAAGCATGTTTTCCATTCAAAGGTTTGACATGGCCACATCAGAGAAATGGGGAAGCACTGTGTGTCAGCACTGTCTTCCAAACAAAGAAATCAATCTCTAGGATTTATTTAAAAAACTAAAAAACAAAGTTTGACATTTGGTGAGGCAGAATAGAAGATATTAAATAATAGTGGAGAAAGAACAAAGAAAAAAATAACAGGAAGCATACTCTCTAACAGAATCTGTGTTCTTTTGTTAGGCACAGGTCACAGATGGAGAACAGATGCTTCCAGCTCAGGCATCAGAAAATGGCAGGAATATTAGGGACCAATCCAATTCACCTAGGTAAGATAAAAGCTTGCTTACCAAATTTGTTGCTTCTTCATGCCCACATTTTTGGTGGTGATAGGCAGCAGTGGAAAAAAGTTGGAGAAAGTCAGAAGTAAATATCCAAACTTCTTGGATTCCTTTTGCTTCTACTATTGCATGTGTTCAAGGACTAGTTATTTACAGTCCCTTCAACTAAATAAATATCAGAACATGTCAGATATGTCTCTCTCTCCTGAAAAAGCACATCCATCATATGTATACACTCAATTTATGTTTTGTTGGTCAGCAATGAGATTGGTTAACAGTGTTAGTACAGAAAATATATTAATTATGACTTCTCAATTAACAAAACTGTCAGAAGCATGTGAGCTATTTGCACACAATCCTTTCAGTTTGGCTACATATGGAACAAAAAAGCTCCATGTTACTTTATGTTGTCAAAACCATCTTGACAAGAAGTTTTGGAAAATATGGAAATACCAATGACAGAACCCTAAATTCCCGAATTACTCGTATCCATAAACATCATCATCAAGACCAATAACAGTGACAAATGGATTTTTGTCTTAAAATTTTAAAAAAATTTAAAAGTACTGTGATTGAATGACTTCAATTTTACCAGGGATTTTATCATCATCATCATCAAACAATGTGTATTCGAGCATACTAAAAAGAGGTAAAGAAAAATCAATATAATATTCAACCAAACTCTATTAGGAAATTCTCAGTCATCTGTTGCTCTGAAGAAAAGTGAAAACCTATTAAAAGTGTGTATGAGTGCTATAAAATAAATAAAAAGGAAAGTTTTGGTAAAAAGAGTCAATATTTTGAGGTCAAATTCTGTCCTCACACAGCCAGCTTTGAACACCACCAACAGGAATTGCTCAGGTCTGAGACCAGCATTTGGCTCTAAGAATTTTGGGCTCACTGTTCAAAGTCACTGATTTTGATTTTAATGACACTGTTTTTTACATGGATTAAAAA
This sequence comes from Alligator sinensis, assembly GCF_000455745.1. NCBI lineage: Eukaryota > Metazoa > Chordata > Crocodylia > Alligatoridae > Alligator > Alligator sinensis. The sequence goes on from NW_005841992.1 coordinate 3,088,762, forward strand.
TGTTGCAAACTTATTTTTAAAGTCTATGTATTTTCACAAGGGAAAAGAAGAAAAATATGTAAATCTCTCTCCCTCCAAAAAAAAACCTGGCTAACTCAGCTGGTGCTGTCTAGATAACATTTGTGTCTAGGACATTTTTGGGGGGGGGTGGGGGGGAAAAAAAAATCGGTATGCAGCCCACTTAAATCAATTTTCATAATTCTTTTACCGCTTCCACTTTAAAAACAATCCTGAAGTGCTTTAGCTCAGGGACTTACAATATCTAAAAATATGTGAGCAATAGTAATCAAAACAGTTTCAGAAGCCAGAAACCATAACATAACTTCACCAGTGGCATGGTTTTTTCCATTCATCCATTCTTTATTTTATCAAATAAAAATATGTTGCAAGGTATACAAGGTAACAGACCTTTACTTTATCATGGTTATCCATATTTATTTCTTGAGAACCACTGCCTTACAATGTGAGCGTGTTACAATAGAATTATCCATATTTCTTCATATGCACGTATACACACCAAAATCAAAATCTTTTGCCCTAGTTTCACACTTTCTACATGTAGTATACAATAGCATGCTTCCAAATAAACGTAGGATACTAATTCAGGACAGGAAATCACGATGATTATTTATATTAAAAAAATTAAGAGAAGCAGCACTACCAAGAGTTTATGTAACCTGTTTTAAAATCTAGTCATGCATTTTTTTAAAATGTTAAGTTTTTTGAACAACTATACACATATCCTATTTTTAATAACTAAAAAGAAAAAAATGTATTTTACACACACAACAGACAAAAATTCTTAATTTTTTTACTAAGGTCTATTATTAATATTGCAAATTCTTATTTAAAAAAAGTTCTCTCACTTAAGTGGGAAAGAACCATACACAGAGCAGGGGAAACAAACTAAGGGTGAGTTCCTTTTCCTACAAGAGCACATGACAGCAGCAATGTAATTGGTGGCTCCTGCCTCCCCCAACAGATTTGATTTTTCTGTCAGAAAAAAATTAGCTGCAATGAAAATACTCCTAATTTATACCACACTGACTGAGCTAGAAATGAAGCCTAGACAGCAAAATAAAATTAAGTGCTAGTCTACTTTTTCTCTGTGCGAGACTCCCATTGATAATGGGATTGTTGAGAGTGGAATAAAGGTACAAGAATGAATTAAATTAATTCATATTGAACTGATTTGCCCTAATTTATTAACATATTTTTTATTTCTTGGATTTACAGAAAGTAGGAGGTTGTGAACTCTTTAAAAATACATTCTGGGTGCTAACCAATGGGGGTGGGGGGTAAATGCGCTTTACCAGAAGAAGCAGAAAGTTAGTTCAACCCAGTTCCACAGCATCTGTATAAATCAAGAATTTCAGTGGGGTTTTTATGATGCTTTTATCTAAAGCTGATTCAATCAGCTATTAGGTAAAAAATGCCATAAAAGCTCCGCTGAAGCACCCGATCCAGACAGACATTGGGTAAGCTGGGTGTAAATAGATGTAATGCCTCTTCTAGACATGTGCTGCACTTGGCATGGGACTGTGCAGGTTTTAAAATAAAATGTTGTTTTTAGCGGTTTTCTTATGTCTGCAAGCAGCCTCTGTGTCTGAGTGAGAACAATGCTTACCATAATAAGCAGGGTTTTTTGTTTTGTTTTTTACAAAAGCATACAAATAGCAAGTGCTCAATCAGTATATCACTGAATTCTCCTGTCCTTAGGACACCGATTCTCAGCTAAGGCTCTGTCACCACTGCCATGGCCAGACAGAACTGTGCCATGTGCCTCCATATTCAGAAGATGCCACATGGGGTTGAACAGCTATGACAAGAGTGGCATTC
>NW_005841992.1:3090631-3092251 GCF_000455745.1 Alligator sinensis
CTGCCACTGCCACTTGCCAATCTGGCTCCACAGAAAGTACATAGCACACTTCCAACTGACCACAGCAGTGATGACCACACCACAGTACCCCAGTTGAAAGCCAGTGTTACAAGGGAACAAACACTCTTTTTCACTGGTGGACAGAAGTGCTGCAGTTTGGGGAGAAATATGAAACCTCTTTTGTCTCTTTTAACCCTTGGAATCCTAGAAGATGAGTAATATTTTTCAGGACAAAGCACGGAAGTAGCAGTAATTTGGGAACTTTTAAAGCCATGAAACAGCAGGAAATACGATGCCCAATTTTAATTAAATCAGTCACAGACTAAGAGAACTACATTTCTCCAAAGACATGAGTAGTACTTCCCTATTCTTGTCTTTTCATGTCTGAATATGCCTTTTAATCAAGAGTGTGTCATATGAGTTATCTTCTTCTGATTATTTAACTGAGCCAGGCAAACTCATCTGCATTTCACCTTCTCAGTGGGCATGTTTCACTAATATTGCTGTATGCACATTTCAAGGCAATCCAGAAATGTAAAAAATGGTGACTACAACATATTTTTCATCCCCCCACAAAAATATATTTACTCACATAGCCTTGTAAATATACTGTTAAAAATGAGGAAAGCCAAAAAGTCAAACAAAAATAGTTTTAAAATTCAGACATGGTTCCTATTCTGACAAAAACAAAGTTAACTTGTATTTGTTTTACAGCCACTCTATTGTCTAAGGCTCAAGGAAAAGAATGTTATTTAGACTTCAGAGTACAATATAATCAAATAGGAAAAGGACTGGGGCTATATAAAACTTCTGATTAAAATAAATCATTATTTCAAGATACAGCAATTAGCAGTCTTAAGTATTTGCTTTGCTTCAGCAGTTAGGAGCCATCTCTCAATTTCTTTGTTTGATTCATATGAATTCAAACAAGACCCACCTTGAAATTTGTCTACCATTAAATAGAAAAATAAGATTTTTTTTTTAATGGGTGAGGCAAATACTTAACACAAAGTAAAGTCGCATGTTTATAAATCAAGTTATAGGACTGGTTTCTGAAGATTGGATAAAATATTTATTACCCTATTTAAACAAGAACATGCTCAGGTCATATAACAATCACTGATTCTCTACCCAACAGGTACTTCCTTTTGCAACACATCTTACACATTTTAATCAGAAAAAAAGATAATCCATTAGTGAATAATCTTTTATGGAATTTTCTATTTGCCAGCTTTGAAATTAAAAGCTATAGCCAAATGATAAAGATCAGTAGGCTATTACATGCAAAAACTTCTCCATAATTACTGCACATGCTGGAAAACGAATGGGTGGGATAAGGAAACTGCAACAGTTTCTACTTTCTAATCACCAGACCGAGCATGCCAGTATTTCATGGGAACAACAGATTCTACGTAAATTAATAATTACAATGTTTCGGTAACAATAGACCATGACGGTTTTCCTTGATTTCTAAACAATTATTTAGGGAAAAGTAATGCTAACTGAAAGAAAGAGGGCAAAAGCTGATATATTTACATTGGCATCAGCCCAATATTTCTGCACTTATCTGTCAGTGGCAGGGAAGGTAGTAGCAAGAAGGTTTTTAGTCTCTCTCTTTGG
>NW_005841992.1:3092282-3109527 GCF_000455745.1 Alligator sinensis
GTAGCAAGTAGTTTTGAAGTCTCTCTATTGGGTAAATCAATCTGGGAATTGCACTGGTTTACAGTACTTCTGAGATGTGTTTAGATTTACTGGGAAGATTGCCAAAAGGAGTTTTAACTTGCTACCATTCAATTTGTGCTGGCTCACTGTTTGAGCATTTAAATGGAACAACTTAATTGACCTATCTTGACATTCGAGATTGCACTGGAAGTGGCTTATTCCTCAAGTTTTATGCAGATGAAAGAAATATGCCACCAAAACAAATCTGAACTACTACAGTACATTAATGTTAATTAAAGCTGTGCTTCTATGCCCAAGTCAATACCAATGAATACACATCACTTAAACAACAGGTGTGAATATAAGTACCAATAAAATAAACCTGTGGTTTGTAAAAAAGACAGAACAATGCTGCAATGTGCTATGCCTGGGTGAACTCCTTATATTGCTGTACTGATGAAAAGTCAGTCTGTGCTCCCAAACCTTTTAATGAGTTATACAGAATGCTGTTCTATACTTGTAATACCAGAAAAAAATAAAAACTACAGGAGTCTGAAGACGATAATGTATTAATAGTGATATATATTTTTAATGTTTTTAATGTTTAAATGTCACAACCAATATCTTCAATGTAAATTTTTATTGAAGAAAATGTCCAAAAGGATAATGCTTAAGAGAGCTTCCAAGGACTTGAACTGTTGACTAAGTCTGAGTTAAGACTACCCAAAAACCATCATCTTGTTAGCTAGGGAGGTATACTGAGGCATACTGAGGCTGTGGGTACACAGAGTACACTGCCTATCACACAGACATCACGTTGTTTCCTTTACTCTCCAACCTGTAGTCAGTCGAAGGTGCTTAATAACAATCAGTCTGCATTACTTTAATGAACCCATTATTTTGAATGAGCAAATAGATAGAATAGTCTCAAGTATAACAATTCCCATACATAAACAAACAGATTAACAATTGGAGTGCTACAAGACGTACTGAAAATGGCTGTAGGTTTTTTCAGCTTGGTTAAAGGTGGTTTTGTCAATCACATAGCTAGGAGTCAGGGGATTTAACTTAACACTCCTACCTCCAACAAACATTTACTTTTATGTAAGTCCATCAAACATCCGGTGGTCTCACAAACTAAGGTGGGTAAATGAATCATATCTGACTACAGGCAACTGCCACTTAGTGCTCTTAATTGGTTCCTGAAAAACCGAGAGTTAAGCGAAATGAGCATTAAGCACGGGCTGCCTGTACTGTACATAACATTTTGACCTCCTAATGGAAGACACCCCTGAACAGAACATATTAACAGTTGAATGTGTTTGTGTCCTCTACAACAAGGTTCTTACTTACTAGGTAGAACATGGGGTTTCAGAAATTATTTTCTCCTATTCAATGTCAGCAGCTACCAAGTGTTACAGTGACAAAAAAATAGCTTCCTGGTTCATGCCAGAATAGCTTCCTGGCAGCCTTCTCAAACTTCCACCTACCTTTCTTTTGCTTTCCCATTCCAGCTGATTCAAAGAGATCTATAGTTTAAACCCTGAGATCTTGACACAGTTCATATACAGAAAATGGGAGTTTTTCTGACTCAGAGCTAAGTAAAAGCTTTGGGCTGTGGCTACATGAATCTTTGATTGCCTGACTGAAGAAAGAAATGATGGTTACTCATCAGGGAGAAACTGGATGTTGCAAATATTCAATGTCAGAGGAACCTGAAACACCAATAGTTTAAACAAATAAGTTTCCTGGAATAAACCAGCCAGAATTAAAACACCACACAAACATACACAGGGCCCCTCATTTTGACTGACACTGAATAGGAAACAAACCCTTCAATGTGCATAAATGGAAATGCAACATACTGTTCTTTAGTACGAAGAGCAATGGAATCATTAAAATAACAGACTGCCGTTTTAAAAATATATTCAGTTTCAGTATGTTACTCCAGCATAAGTAATACATGCAGATAAATTATCTCCTAAGCATCTCCAGTGATCACGTGTGCAATTACCCCTTATAGATATAGATAGGGAGAGAGAGAGAATCACCTATATCTGTATGCAAGGTTTGAGTTGAATATCTAAAGGGCATATAACTGAGGTAAGAAAAAAAGTTCTCCTAAATACTATAACTGCACAGCACACACTAAAGTAATTATTTAGCAATATTTAATTTGGTATTGTATAATGTACAACAAATACTAAATAACTCCAGTTGAGGCAAGGGTAAATCTACCTATTATATATAAAGTTATGTAGTCTTTTGACCATTTCTAATATTGCTAGTGTGATTTTAATCATGTTCACTTTTCCTATGCCGCTGTAAGGACTGGGTCATAGGTGGCCTGACCTAGTACTTAGGTCACTGAAGGGGAGGAGTCAGGGAGAAGTCCAAATCACAGGTTAAGTCAGGGAGCTATAAGGGACCAAGTTACCATATCCAAGAGGAAAATGCAGAGATAGAGCCCAAATCCAGCTTAGCCAAGGTCCAGGAGTCAAAGACTGAATTACCAAAGCCAGCTAGGGTTCCCAAAAACCTGAGTACAGAGGCAGAGCTGAGCAGGGTCAGAAGCAAGAAAACTAGAAAACAGAGTTTTTAGGGAAGCTTACAACAGCAGGCCTTCAAGCAGGACTTCTGGCTGGCCTGTAGTCTGGTGCCACAGATTAACCTGATTGGCTGCTGGTGAGAGCAGCTTCCCCAGTCAGGAGGCCTTAACAGTGGCCAGTTGGTTTATCAGCCAAGGTGAAGCTGTCATTTACAACTTCAGGCAGGTTTAGCCAAATGGGCAATTACACCTGGTTGGGTTGCCTGTTAGGGCCCCTGACAGCGACCCACAGGACCATTATTCCAGATCTGATTTACCAACAAATTAATGAATAATCACTTTAAATTCTAATTTAATACATGTATATACTCTGTTGAAATGTAAGGAGAAAATGCAATAAGACCTATGAGGGGAATTTAGGATTTCACTGCATTTAATTCATAATGATTCCATCAAATCAAGTAGTTTAGGCCCCCATGACAACTATAATTTGAAGAGAAGTTTACTGTAACTTCTAAATACTTAATTCAGTTTCTTCTTCTAAAGAAGAATCCATGTTTTTTCACCCCCAGTGAATATAATGCACCACAAAAAAAAGTAGTCAATAATGGTAAAATATATTCATTCTTCTAAAAGAGAAAATTAAGAAATAAGGAGGGGGAAGGGGAAAAGAAGTGTTGTTCTATAAGAGTTCTTACTAAGGAGAAGACAGCCTAGTAAAAACCTGACCTCGTCAGCTCCTGCATATAATAGTACAAATATTGGATATGATAATTAAGCACCATCCTCATGTACAGTTGAGCCCACTCAAACTGCCAAGTCATGTGGGTGTGCAAGATTGTTCAGTATTCTCCAGGGAACATGTTATTTTAAATCCCAGCAAAACCAAAGCCCAACTTGACAGTTACTAGGACACTATCTTGGAACACTCAGTTCAATAAAGAAAGAAGTAAGTTAAAAAACCAAACCCCTAACAGTCTCTGAAGCTGCACTGAACAGTTACAATGGACAAGTGATCACAACATGGTAAAGAAGTGTTTTCACTTACTGTTAATGAACTTTCTTTAATAGCACTTCCAGGCCTCAAAACAAATAAAATTTAGTTTTGAATCTTAAATCACTGTTCAAGCAAAACAGGTTCAGTGATAACAAGGTGAATATCTGTAACCCCACATTTTAGAAGAAAATAGGATCCTGACACAACAGAATAGGATTTGTAATAAATTGCCCTGCTGTAACTACAATAAAGAAATGAGAAGAAAGGAACTGCTGGCTTTAAAAAGATACAAAACAAAGAGAAAGGAGTCCTTTCAAAAGCAATAGAGATATATTAAATAATGAACATCCTACAGAGAATTCAGGTAATATTCATGTTTGGATGAAGAGCCAAATACAGCGGCAAAGTGAAGCTAAATGTGATAATCACTGCACTCCATCCTCTTTACGAAGACCTAGACCAGAAGCCATTTCAGGCAGGGCCCATTTTTTCATTAATTCTGTAAAGGGCCCATCCCAGCTACAATACTAATTATTAAAAGATAACCTGGTAACCTTGCAGTGTGATCCTACTTTGTGATTGCCATTTGACTCTCAAAGATTGAATATCAAATCTGTTCAATTTACTTCACAGTTTTCATAACTGCTAGTCCTGAAAACCAACTACAATAACTAAAAGTCAGGCTGGGTTATTTTTTGCTCATGTTTCACTGTCAGAAATAAAGCTGCTGTAAGTGGAATTAAGCTAACAAGTGTGCTGATTATGCACAAGTCAAATAGAATCTAGCTCATTCCCCCTTAGGTAAAATAGCTCTACATAGCTAACAGGAGTAAAAAAGAGTGAAAAATATTTTGATGACTTTAAACAGCAGGAAATAAATAGGGATGAGATTTTTTTTTTTTTTTTTTTTAAACACACAGTTTATTTCACACATTAGGCCACCATACTGGACAATACAATCCTCCCATCCATCCCTGAAGATGAAAATGAATCAGCTTTGGTTCTCTATTTCTTTGAACCTGAGGAAAGGAAAAGAAATTCCTAGGATAAGTGGCTTCAAAAGAAAGAAAGAAATCCATAGCAATTGTTAGAGCCAAAGGAAGAAAAAAATACCCTGGGCTATCGTTCACTCCTACAATGAGGCAAAGGGATGGAAGAGAGAACAAGCCTCAACACACTTCTCCCACATGCCCTATATGTACAGGTAATGCTGGCAGAGATGAAAGAAGCGATGAAATATCAATCCACGTGGCAGAGAGTCCCAAGCCAAAGGACAAATGAACATCTTCATTTGTGCGAGGGGTCCCAAATATAAATGTGAATGAAAGCCAATTCATAAGATCCTTGCATTCATTTAGATACAGGTTTCATTAAGAATCATAGTTTGCCTGTACTTCAGTTAAAAGGTATTTCACAATCCTAAAATTTAATGCCCAGAGTGCTGCAGTGCAAACATGGCCCGAGAACTCCAGTGACACGACATGAATTTCACGACACTGAGTGAGACCCAGCAAGCAGGAGATGGGCAGCTCTAAGAACATAGAGGCAGCTATACCTTATCATAGAATCATAGAAAATTAGGGTTGGAAGGGACCTCAGGAGGTCATCTTAACCAGCCACCTGCTCAAAGCAGGCCCATCCCAACTAAATCATCCCAGTTAAGGCCTGTCTAGCCAGGTCTTAAAAACCTCCAAAGATATAGATTCCACAATCTCTGTGGATACCCTGTTCCAGTTCTTTACTACCATCCTCACGTGAAAGCATTTCCTAATATCTAACCTAAACTTCCCTTGCTGCAACTTGAGACCGATGCTCCTTGTTCTGTCATCTGCCACCACTGAGAACAGTCTAGCTCCATCTTCTTTGGAACCAGCCTTCAGGTAGTTGAAGGCTGCCATTAAATCCCCCATCTCTCCCTCCCCACCAACCTGCCCCAGTCTTCTCTTCTCCAGACTAAATAAGCCCAGTCCCTTCAGCCTCTCCTCAAAAGTCATGTGCCTCAGCCCTCTAACCATTTTCACTGCCCTCTGCTGGACTCTCTTCAATTTGTCCACAGCCTTTCTGCAGTGGGGGGCCCAAAACTGGACATAGTACTCCAGATATGGCCTCACTGGTGGAGAATAAGGGAAGTGATTCTTCCCCTTTAATCTGCTGGAAACACTGCTAATAATGCAGCTCAGTATACCGTTAGCATTCTTGGCAACAAGGGTACACTGTTGGCTCATATTCAGCTTCTTGTCCGCTGTAAACCTCAGGTCCTGTTCTGCAGAGCTGTTGCTTAGCCAGTCAGCCCCCAGCCTATACTAGTGGTTGGGATAGTTTCATCCAAAGTACAAGATATTTCATGGGTCCTTACTGAACTTAATGAGATTTCTTTTAGTCCAATCCTCCAATGTGTTCAGGTTTCTCCGAATCCTAGCCCTACCATCCAGGTTATCTCCTACTACTTGGTGTCATCTCCAAACTTGCTGAGGGTGCACTCCATCTCATCTTCCAGATCACTGATGAAGATACTGAACAAAACTGGCCCCAGGACCAACTCCCAGGGCAACCCACTTAATACTGGCTGCTAGGGGTGTCCAAAACGGACCCTATATGATTCGGATTCGGCCCAAATCGGGGGCATCGCAGCATTCATGAGCCACCTGCTACCTAGAGGTATGTAGAAAAAACATTTAAAGCTGTGTCTATGTCTGAATCACCAAATCTTTCCAAATCTCTCCTAATTGATTCTGAGGGTTCCAATTTGATTCAGAGAGATTAAGGGATCCTCTGATTTGATTTGGATTCAGAGCTTCAGCCACCAAATCGGGCTGAATCTCCACCGAATCAAATCAGGGACTGAAGCTTCGCACAGCCTTACTGGCTGCCAATTAGACATTGATCCATTGATTACTATCTTTTGGCCATGTCTATACAAGACGTTGACTGTGCAGTAGCTCAGTACCACTGCACAGCAGGTCGTCACCACTGCGCAGCTGCTTCATATGGCACTCCTTCTGGAAGAGTAAACAAGAAGGAGAACACCAGCTTTACAGAGTTGGTTTGCCATCCAGAATAAACTCATAAACAAACTCAATGAGTTGCCCATTAGTGCCTTAAAAGAAGCGCTTGGATTCTCTACCAGGAAACATCAAAACTAATACAAGATGAGAATGATCAGGAGATCCAACAGTTGATTGATTGAAAGCACAAGGCCTTTTGTGCTTGGCAGCAACACCAACTCCAAGCAAAAGAAACTGAATCTCTAGTCAGAAGTCCAAAGGAAGACCCACAATATGAAGAACAGATGGTGGAAAGACAAGGCAAGGGAAATCATCATCTCACACAATATGCACGCTTTTTTCAATTCCACCAAAGACATCTACAGTCTCAGCACTCAGGGACCAACACCCTTGAGACATAAGGATGGAGGAGAACTGATCAAGTAAAGGGATCAACGCTCATCAGAAAGAACAATTTGAAGACCTTCTCAAATTGAGATTCTGTTGTTGATGAGAGTGTTCCATCCCACAACATCCAGTTAGAGATGATCTCAGAATCCCTTCAACCCTTGACAAGGTATGAAGAATGACAAGGCACCTGGAGCTGATGGAATCACCGCCAAAATCTTCAAGCAGGAGAAGAGGAACTCACATCACAGCACCATGCCTTCATCTTACGGACTCAGAATGAGGAAATCCCAGATGACCTCAGGAATCCCATGATTGTGGCAATCTTCAAGAAAGGAGACAAGCCCAGCTATGGAAGTTACACAGGGACCACCTTGCTGTCCACCACAGAGAAGATCATTGCAAGAACCCTCCTGAACAACTTTCCTTCCACTTGCCGAAGAGCTCCTCCTGGAATCTCAATGTGTGTTTATAGTATCAAGAGGCACAACTGACATGATCTTTGCTGCTCGCCAGCTTCAGGAAAAAAAATGCCAGGAACAACATAAACCTCTCTATATGGCCTTCTTTGACCTCATGAAAGTCTTTGACTTGGACAACTGAGACATGCTGTGGAAGATCCTTCAGAAATTCATCAACTTACTTTGCCTGCTCCCTGATGGTAGGCAAGTGGTAGTTCTCAATAATGAATCCATCACAGATCCTTTTGAGGTTAAGATGGGAGTTAAGCAAGGCTGAGTCATCGCTCCAACACTCTTCTCAATATTCTGTCCTGTAATGCTACATCTGACCATAAATAAGCTTCCAGTTGGAGTGGAGATAAACTACCAAATGGATGGCAAACTGTTTAATCTCAGCTGACTGAACAAAAACCAAGACCACTCTGACTACAATCATCAAGCTCCAGTATGCTGATGATGCTGTAGCCAGTGCTCACTTGGAAGCAGACCTTCAGGCAATAGTCAACATTGGTCCTCCACCAACAAGCTCCTAACAAACAGTCCCCAGCTCCAGTAATGCAGATCCAAGTTGAGACTCTGGAGAACGTTAAGTATTTCCCATATCTTGGAAGCCATCTCTTGCAGAAGGCTGACATCAACAAAATCCAGCATCACCTCAATTGTGCAAGCGCAGCCTTTGGATGCCTGAGGAAATTAGATGGTTTTCAAAGATTGTGACATCAGATATGAAGCCAAGCTCATGGTTTATCAAGCAGTTGTGATCCCCATCTTACTATATGGAGCCGAGACATGAACAACGTATAGGAGATACCTAAAGTCATTGGAGAAGTACCATCAATGCTGCCTGTGAAAGATCTCTTGAATCCAGTGGGAAGATAGATGCACTAACATTAATTAATTAACATTAAGATGCAAGCAAACTCCATGAGCATCAAGATGATGATTATCCAACATTAATATCGCTGGGCCAGCCGCATCATCCAGACATCCAACTCGAGACTCTCAAATCAAGTTTTATTCTCTCAACTTAGTCAAGGTGTACTCTGAAGAGGGGGGCAGAGAAAGCGCTCCAAGGATGTCCTTCAGGCCAAATTGAAAAAAATGCAACATCAATAACTCATGGGAGACTATCGCTCAGGGCCGTCCCAAATGGAGGAAGAGTCTGCTGCAAGGATCTCAGTACTTTGAAGCCTTATGACAACAGAAGATGAAAATATGGGAGCGGCTGACCCAGTGTCATGGACCGAATCAAGAATCCAGAGCCACCTACTCTACATGGAAACAGGTTCCCGAGTTGCATTCGAGTCTGCCAGTCCTGGATTGGCTTTGTCAGCTATCTTCAGATCTACAGATGGGATAACCATGGAACAAAATCATCCTTGACTGTGAGACCTACAGATGGGACAATCATGGAAGAAAATCATCCTCGACTGCAAGGGAATGCCAAACGTTTCATAGACAGCTCTAACATCCACGCAAAAGTAGTTTAGGATCACTTCTCATGTGTTTAGGTAACTATTATTGGTTCCCACCCTTCAATTAACCACAGTCAGCAGATCCCCTCTGTTCCTTCGGTCTATTTCCATAGTAACGGATAGATCTTCTCCTTTGATTGGAAGCTTCTCAATGATAAGCAATGTATGGTATGACAAGACGTAGCCTCTGCCATCTACAGCTAATCAGTAGCTTCTACCCACTTAACCTAATCTCTGCAGCAGAGCTGGGGCAGAGCTGGGTCACTTCTCCTGGTCCTTGCCTCATTCTGAGCCATATTCATCTATACTAGGAAAGATATGGGTAATACCTGAATAAGAAAATAGAGCAAGTTTACCTTAATGAAATACTCAAAATGCTAAATGGAAAAGAAAAGCCAACAGACCAGCCCTTGGCAATACCATAAAGGATGAATGAATGCTCCTGAGCGGAGAAAGGTTGCTGTACGTTGAAGCACTGCAAACATATATAAGCACGTAAGAAAAAATACAATATCCAGACAACCTATTAAATATTCAATAACCTTGCATTACACAAACATTACAGAAAATAAGCATTTTATTATTCAGTTACATTTTAAATGTGGCAACATTTCTGAAGTAATATATTTGAAAGAAAAAATCTCTCAAAATGTGTGCACAAAACTATAATCATGTAAACAATCTTAAAAGAGGCAAGGCAAGGCAATTAAATAAAGGTAAGTGGTCTGAATTAATTACTAACATTGATGTGTGCTTGAACTGTGCTCTCATTTGGCATAAAGTCTCACAAATTCCTCCTTGACCCACTCACTAAGAGGTAGTTTATTATTTCATAAAAGGTATTTTTAGGCCCACACAAAAATACAAGACTGATTTGAGCAAGTGGAGCAAGGAAGAGCTGAAAAAACTCCCAAACACTTAACAGGAACATGTGCATCAGGAAAAAGCAAATGTGATATTAGTGCACTTATATTTAACAGTAAAAACAAGTTATTTCAACATGGTTTGTATTCCCTTTCCCAAACATAATTCAGTACCAAAGCTTAACGGATGTAGCATAAATGTATGTAACCAGTGAAAGGAACAATTCTGGCTGGAAATAGGCCAGAGAATTTAACAGTTCTTTTCTGTTAAATATAATTCAATACTGGTATTTCTTTTGTAAAATATATTGATACATGAAGCCTTAATGCTTAAAAACTTCTAAATGTGCCAAGTGTCTTTCTAAATTTGCTATGGGTGACCATTTCTGACAAGACAAACAAGAGAAAAATATCTAAAGAAGATTTCACTCATTCACTCACTCAAAGCTCCCCAAGTGACACTGTGTAAGCAACACTAGAAATGGTTTCAGAGATAAAAAGCAAACCACATTTAAACAGTAATGGACTGTCTCAAACTGACAAACCTATAAGATTAAAAGAGGGATCATAACCTCTGCAAACTTTTGTTTGTTAGTCAATGTCCTCTCTCTCGCACACAGTGTACCAAGAGATAGCTCAGGCCCCTTTAAGAGCATATACCAAAGTATGTAAGCGAACGTCAAATTATCTGCCTTTTGTCCATTTATGGCACAGTCCTTAACTTTAAATTTGTTTTTTTCGAATCCTTTTTCCCTTCTGTCAAAGAAAATGTTACCGAAATGAAAAGGGCATTCCTGTATTAATAAATGTCAGCTAACCAGTAAAAAAAAGTAAATAAATAAAAGGGAAAGTTACCCCAAACTCTCTCTTTAATATGAAATAGACTGTCTTGAACTGTCTGTATAGTATATCTGCTCCACATAAAGGTAAAATTATTAGAAAACAAATTGAAAGTCTAGAAAAAAGAAACCAAAAGAAACAAAGTACATTACTGAGGGAAAAGTAATATGCAGCATTCATTTGAAAACAACAAAAGCCAGACTCCCAGGTACAACATCTCACATATACTTATCCTCTGTGTTCCAAGAAAAGGAAAAGTCCAACACTTAGTCTTTTTTTAAAAGCCATATTCAAGATAACAAGAATGAAACCAGGAAGTAGTTTAGACTATTTTAAATTGGCAATATTTACCTATACTCGAAGTAGTTCAATAACCATGTTTGGTAAACACAGTATTCAAATCCTTTACAGCCTGAAAAGAGGAAGTGGAGACAAACTTCCTAACAAAATAATTTGTAACAATAGGGAAACCTGGGCAGAATTTTACCTTTGTGTTCGACGGAGCCTGTTTCCATTCCTCAAATGAGGCAGCGTAAAGTTTGAGAGGACAATCCAAAAATTTGGATCAGACGTATCCATTTCCCTATCTTCAATTCACTAAAAGTTCAAGACCATAACACAAGACAAAATCCCCAATTAACTTATCATTCCACAAAAGAATAAGAAGGTAATAATAACTATGATCAACAACAACTTTTTAACGAAGCTGCTAAACAGGGTCCTCTACTTAGCATACATCTGCTTCCCCAAAGTTTAGCAAACTTGTTTTATTTTTGACCTAACTTCTCTAACACAGGCACTGCCAGGCTACAAACAATAATTACAATAGTTCAGGCCCGTCTTCTGCTGAAAATGCTGTCTCTGTATGTGTGATTCAGCCCAAGGTACTTTGTCATGTTTGGCAGATACCATTTAGACTTATCCAGAGGGGGAGTGGGAACATTTTTACTTTAAATCTCTCTCTCATTTATATTCTTTTTCTTATTGCTTGTCTCAATTGCAAACATAATTATCAATAATACATTTATTCCTATTTTCACTTTCATAACAGAAAATTTAAAATAGAAATATGCTGTTCGTTCCACCCCCCCAAGTCATTTGAGAAATAAGCTCATCTTTCAGAGTCTTTTCCAGGACTTAAACCTGTCACCTTTGATCTCATCTCCCTTCTTATCAAGGGGCTGAGGATGAAATTGGAGGCTCCTGTACAACAGAAGAGAAAAGGACTGTTCATTCTTTAATCTTGCCATCACTCTTAAACATTTTGTACAGCCCTGAGAAAGCAGTGATTATAAAGAGCAAGCTTTTCAATGCTGCTTTATGGAGAAACACAGCATGCAGCAACTTGCTCAACTCTTCTGGTAGCAGCAGCAAATTATCAACACGAATGCTTCCTCCCAAAATATCACCCCACACATGCACACCTATTTTTTTTAAAATTAGTTTAAAATACTTGTAGGTACCTGGCAAAAGAGATTAATCACAGTTACAAGATGAGTATGTCTCATTACAAACTTAAAAGTGTGGGACTCCTGAGCATAGGTCAGTAGCAAGCTATTCAGCCAGGTTTCATAATCAAGAGCTGTTAATTAGCTGTCGCTGGCTCCCTTTATAGTAAAATGACACACAAAATAAAACCCAAGTGCTTTCTACCGTAGATCTATGACAGCCATAGTGAGTGACATTTAGGAGTTTGCATTCAGCCCAACTAGAACTGACATTACAGCTTTTGCTATTTTTGGTCTGGCTCCCTGTCACCATGTAGACCATTGCTGCCTAACTAGTAGCCGGTGGGCTGCATGCAACCCATGAGGGATTAAAAATTGTAGCCCCAGGTGCCTGCCTAGCTGCCACAACTCTCATTACTCCAACTACAACAGTAGATGGAGTCTCTGTGCTCTCCCTCCCTCCTCTACCTTTTGCTGCCTGCCTCCAACCCCGTGGGGCAGGGAAGCCCAGTGTGGTGTGGCCAGTGGAGTTGAGGGTGAGCCTGGAGCCCACCTTGGTGTGGCCTATGGGTGTACGGCCCCTGCTGGTGCAACCTACAGGGCATTTGGTCCCCTGCCACTTAGAAGCTGGATAGCCCTGATGTAGACTTCAGTGGACATCATACTGTGGGGAACTGAGACGCTTGCAAAAGGGGCAGATGAGGGGAGGACCATATGGTGCAGCCTCCAATCCTTTATTATTTACCCTCTCCTCTTTCAGTATGAGCAGCAGATGTTACAGAACAGGGTGATACAAACTAATTTCTAGGATATTATTATTTAGCCTTTGCACAAGCAGTACAAGGGAAAAGTATTCAAAATACTAAGCATGAAGGAGGGAAATAAACAAAGTTAAGACAGTAAAGTTAATAGTGGGGGTTGGTGTGGATCGCACACTATTTATAGCCTAGAAGGCTTTCATGTTCACTGAAATGCCAGCACAGAAAAGATGCGGCTCAGTCTTCCACAGGATGTATGCTACAGAATAAGCTAGCTGGCCTGCCCAAACATCCATGTGCATTGCCATCAACAGAGACACAAAACTGGCAACAAAGTAGGTCACAGATCTAAATGCTAAGGTCAGTTCTGCTTAGTAAAGATTTCCAGCCTGCCCTGAGGGTGGGACTGAGCTGGCTGTTGTTGACTCAGCCAGCTGTTGTGCCACAGCACCTGCTATTACTGCAGCTGCCAGTGCCAGAGCCAACTCCCTCTCGCACCATTCTCCACTATTCACTAGAAGCACACCTACCACACATTTCTCACACACCCATTAGGAAGGCCACTCCAGCAGTACTGCAGCCTGGAGTGGGAGTTATACAGCTCATTATCTATTCTCTCACCAGCTTCAGAATGGAATGAAATTGGTACTGGATGGCAAGGGGCAGGGGGAAGGAGTTGCAGCTCTTCCCAAATTCCTTCTGCTACCCTTATTGAGGGGAAACTGACTCCCCTGTAGCTCAAATCCCTCCTGTTTACAAGCTAACACAGAGGAGATGAGAGGTTCTGCTTAACTAAGCAGCTCTATGGGATGGACAATAGAAAAGTCCTGGGGTCAAAAGAATCATGGTGACTGAAGTACTCTGTTTAAACTTATAGGTTAGGGACAGAAGTTACACATAAACTGGTATATGCGATCAGAAACTAGTTCAAATCTGTAACACAAGTTCAGTGCACATAACCCTCTGCAGGAATACGTATGCATTTCCAAAATCAAAAGTGAATGTCTGTTTGTCTGCTTATTGGCCCAATGTACTCAGCTTAGACTAACCTGTGAAGATTGAATCAATTCAGTCTCAGGCTTTTTGACTGTCTGTACTTGGCCAAAGAGAAGTTTCTGATACTCTACTGGATACTCAAAAGGACACGTGCAAAGTCCTACATTTAGGATGGAACAATCCCATGCACCAGTCCAGGCTTGGGGGTGATTGGCTGGGCAGCAGTTCTGCAGAAAAGGAGTTGAGGGTTACAGTGGACAATAAACTAAATGAGTCAACAGTGTGCCCTTGTTGCCAAGGAGGCTAATAGCCTACTGGGCTACACTGGTGTTGCCAGCAGGTTAACGGAAGTGGTTATTCTCCTTTATTCAGCACTGGTGAGGCTACATCTGAGTACTGTGTTCAGTTTTGGGCCCCCCACTACAGAAAGGATGTGAACAAATTGGAGAGAGTCCAGTGGAGGGCAACAAAAATGGCGAGAGGGCTAGGAGACATGACTTATGAGGACAGGCTGAGGGAACTGGGATTATTTCGTTTGGAGAAGGGAAGACTGAGAGGGGAGTTAAAAGCAGCCTTCAACTACCTGAAAGGAGGCTCAAAAGAGGATGGAGTTAAACTGTTCTCAGTGGTGGCAGATGACAGAACAAGGAGCAATGGTCTTAAATTGCAGCGAGAGAAGTTTAAGTTAGACATTGGAAAGAGTTTTCTCACTAGGAGGGTAATAAAACACTGGAACAGGTTACCCAGAGAGGCTGTGGACTCTCCATCCTTGGAGGTTTTTAAGACCCAGCTAGACAAAGCATTAACTGGGGTGATTTAGTTGGGATGGGCCTGCTTTAGGCAGGGCATTGGACTAGATGACCTCCTGAAATCCCTTCCAACCGTAATTTTCTATTAGTCTATGATAGAGTTTACCCTGTCAGCAAGTCCCTTTCCTGAATCTCCTTATCTATATCATAGAGGAAATTTTGTTGTCCGAGTAACAAGCGTAGCTCAGTTTCCATGACCTAAACCAGGGCTGGCCAACTGGTAGCCCCTAAGGGGCAGCATATGGCTCACAGACAGCACGCTGCTCTTGAGCATTTTAGCATGCAGTCTGCAGGCTCAAGCCACTGCCTCTCCTGCCACTATGCAGTGGAGGGATGGCATAGGGGGTCTGCACACCACCAATGCAGCCTGCACACCAGGAAGGATTGGGTGGGGGAGGTCTGCCCCCAGTGAATGTGGCCTGTGTGGGCACATGGCACAGAGGGTCACATGTTGGCGCTGTCTGCAGCCCCCAGCCACACCAAAGTTGGACAGCCCTAACCTAAGCAATTCTTGGGCTCTCTCTTTGGTCTCCTAATTTGTGTAGGTATACCAGTAAGTCTGTTGCATGGGACAGGAACTGAGGTCCATCAAACTAATCTTACATAAAGGACTATAAAATAGTAACTTTAAAGTAGAAACATTTACTGACTAAGGATTTGGGCTGTATACCAGTCCTCATTGTGACCTACATGTGAAAGGCTCTGCAGCTTATCAAAAATGCTTTAAACGTCCCAGTATGTAAACACCCAAGAATGAGCCAGGCAGCACCTATGGCTCTATGGACAAATAGCAACCTTAGTGAAAGCAAACAACACTTGCATGCCTTACGGGAATAAGGATACGTCTTGATGGAATAAGGAACCATTTCCATGTGCAGCTGCCAAGAACACTGGCCCTTCTCCCATTGTACAGCTCTAGTTATTAGGATCCACACATTCAGAGTCAGCTGGTTGGACTTTCACAATTGCAGAGAAGAATCAAGACAACAGCTGGGCAACAGCTCCAGCCCATCAGTATAGCAACATAGGCTACCATGAGCAAACATACCAGAATTGCACACTTCACTGGTTTCTACCAAATACAGTCCAATTCAAAGTCTCTGTCCCAATGTTCAAAACCATCAGTTATTTTGGTGTTTTGCACTCATAAGTAACCCTCTTTCAGAGCACAATACATTTTGTATTCAAACTTAACTTTCACTTAGTAAGCCCCTCTCCTCCTCAAACTAATCAAGTTGTTTCTCCCACAGGATAGAAAATAAGGAAGATGAATTTTTATTCCTTTTTTTTTTACTGCTTAAGGAACATTTTGATATTATGAATCTGAGAACTTAGATACATGCAAATAAATACATGGGGTGATGACAAGTGCAATAGAGTCCAAAGCTATAGCTTTCAATGCTTAAATAAGATACTAAAAATGGAAAGTTATGAGGTCCCCAATACTCAGACTAGACACAGTAAGTTTAAAGGTGAGAACTTCAGTATAATGCCTTACCAATATATACATGTCAACCATTATTTGGAGGAGTCACTTTTGAAGTTCATCTACAACAGAAAAGGACATCATTGGGTAAGCTGCAGTCCTGCAGAAATGTACCTGGTATTACAGTTGACCATAAACGAAATATGAGCCAAGAGTGCTCCCCTGTTGCAAAAAACCCCAATAGCATATGCTAGACTGTATTAATAGGACTATCACTTGCAAGTCAAGGAAAGTGATCCTGCTCTATCTGACACTGGTGAGGGCTCATCTGGAGTAATGTGTCCTGCTTTGGGCTCTGAATAGATTAGAAAAGGTCTGGTGGAGAGAAAGAAAAAATTATTAGAGGCCTGGGAAACATGACTTATGAGGAAAGGAACTATTTAATTTGGGAAAGAGAAGACTAACTGGGGATTTGACAACAATTTTCAAATACCCGAAGGATGGTTATAAGTAGAATGGATATAGATGATTCTCTGTGGCCCTAAGGGACATGACTAGGAGCAAAGGTTTCAAATGTCGCTGGTGGAAATTAAGCTGGAATTAGGAAGAACCTTCTCATTAAGCTTTGGCATAGCTTACTTACAGAGGTTGTGGAATCTCCATCCTGGGATGTATATTGGACTGGAATAGTTTAGCAGTGGTGATCCTGCCTTGATCAGGGGACTGGACTAGATGACCTCTGGATGTTCCCTCCAGTCCTATTTTTTTTGTGGTTCTATGATCATTTCAGGGGCAAAAAATGTAGCTAAGCATAGACAGAACCCTTAATTCCCCACAACAGTACAATAAGTGCTTGCAAAGCAGTTTGTTTTTTGTTAATTAGTGCAGCATACCCACCAAACAAGGCAACAAACCTCTTTGATGCAACTATGTGTTGTTACACCTATCTTTTTGACAAAGTTATGCAAAGTGGGTACACAGGACAATGATAAAAGCATAGTCAGCATGTATACAAATGCCTGAAAGTTTCAGGTGAAGTTTCCAATTTACAACAAAACACCCAAAACATTGGAAAGCATGCATTTACACAGTTAAGTCATTCAAATGACTTTGCTCTTCTCCTGTAGAGTTTCTCTAAAGACAACCAGAAACTAAGGCAGCCTTATCATTTGAGGTGCTTTTGTGAAATTATTACTTTAAAAATAAGAAAGAAAGAAAGAAAGAAAGAAAGA
>NW_005841993.1:0-38292 GCF_000455745.1 Alligator sinensis
TATTATTATTATTATTATTATTATTTTACTCACAATATATGTTAAGAAGCGGCATTACAATGTGAGAATGAGACCAGCCAGGTAGACTAAGCAGCTAATCCTGTTATGATCTATGTTGGTATCTCTGAGAGTGAAGAGGCTAGGTGTTGGATTTCAATTGGCAATTTAAGTAAAACTCCTTTTTTAAGTCCAAAGGCTAGCAGTAATCACGCAATTACTTTAAGTGAACCTAAGATAGCTATGATCAACAGGGATCCTGGTTTTCTCTGATAAAAAGGAATCCCCATTTTTTTTATTTTAAAAAGTAAACCAAAATCCATATTTTTGCATGATTAAAATGAAATGCCACTATATATCTATAGGCAGACAAGGTTCTTTGAGTGAATCTGATATTTTTATTAGACCAACTTAAATAGCTGGAAAAAAACATTTAAAGAAGCTTTCAGATTTAAAAACCCTTCGTCAGGCTGAGGATGTTTCTGCTGTTGGTGTGTGCTCTTCCTGGATGGAATGAAAAGTAAAGCAGCCAGAGGCTGAGCTGGTAAGCATACAAGATAGGCAGTCAGTGAAGATGTAAATTGAGGAGTCAGTGGGTGAGAGACAGGCTGGGTGCAGGGGAGAGAAGGGGAATGAATAGTGGAGAGGTACCTGGGGAGTCAGATGTCAGGCAGGTTATAATGTGTCATAAATCCAATGTCTATATTTAGTCCATGATTTTTAGTATCCAGGAGGTTGATGAAGTGAAGTTCATAGGCTCATCTCTAAGAAGTGTTTTGTAAGTTTCCTTTGAGGGTCAGGACTCAGAGATTGGAGAGAGAATGGTTTTCTTGTGAGAAATGTGCCCCCACCGGCAATTGAGTATTGTTGTCTTTGATAGATTTCCGGTGTGCGTTCATTCTGGTGTGCAGTTGTTGTTTGGTCTCTCCTACATCTTTTCCATCAGGGCATTTGGTGAATTGGATGAGATATATTAGATTTCTGGAGATGCAGCTGTAAGATCCGGGAATGCCTATGGCTCTGTTATGGGGTGTAGTAATTATGTGGGTGGTGAAGATGTGTTGGCAGGATTTGCATTTCTTGTCATAGCATGGTCTGGATCCATTTGGTGTGTTCGGGGCCTGAGGATCCAGACCATGCTATGACAAGAAATGTAAAACCTGCCAACACACCTCCACCACCCCCACAATGTCTATCTTATGTTTTCCAAACAGCTTACCTCCTCCTACTTCCTTTATTTTACCCACAATACATTTTTCTGGAGTTAAGTGGTTTACAAACTCTTGTCTACCACTTTTCCTCCTACATTAATATATCTATAGTAACTTCCTTCCTTTGTCTAAATCTGCACACCTTCTATCCTGACAACATCAACATTTTAGCTGTCTCTCCTTGTCTCCATCTCTTTGTGGTTAAGCCATAAATTCCTGGAAGACTGTCATGATTGTACCCATTACATTCAAACATTCCATCAGATACTGCATAATTATATCAATTTTTCATGCTTCTTATATTAGGTAGCAATGCCTGTGCTGCATCTGCTAGTCCTTTGCATTGGACAGAAAAGCCCTGGGTCCCCAAACGAATCAAAACTTTAATACAGTAGATGACTTATCATATCATAATACAAAGCATGGACTCAGAAATTATATATGTTGACCCTGAATAATTGTTTATATAGAAAAGCTTATAACCTATACCCCAAAGAGTGGCCCAGGGGTTCAGCAAGTATTTATTTGTTTATTTATTTGGTGAGATTTAAACACATTTTAACCTTAGCATATTTTTTATTAAAGTTCATTTTTCATTTAAAGTAAGTATTTAAAAAAATCTTATTAATTGAAAATACCAAATCAAAATGTTCCAATAACATCATCTTTGGCTGTACCCAGACAAGTGTGGCCGTGTAGCACATGGCACCACAGACACATTTGTAGCACCACATACTGTACATTCGATTGTTCTACATGCTGCAAGGGAGCACACCGGCAGGGGGGAAGAGGGGGGACTGACGCCCTGATATCCAGGGGTCAAAAAAAACCCATGGAAAAAAATAATGGACTGTTCATGCAGGGGCGGTGTGCAATGCTCAAAACTGGAGCCTGGCTTGCCAGAGGCATGCTCTACTGCTGGCCAGGCTCTGTGTGGCAAAATTGTCAATTCTGAAGCCCTGGGATGCCCCCAGGACCCCAGGTAAGGCTGCTAGGTTGAGCCCGGTACTGGCCCCAGCCTCCTGTACCCTAACTGGGGTAACCTGCCACTTGCCAGAGCACATGTGGCACAGGTGTTCTCCGGGGACAACTAGCAGCGGCACAAGGTGCACCACTGCTACTTGCCCCTGGGGAACCAAACATCTACACATGTGTGAACGCAGACTTTGATTTTAACATTAAAAAATTCAAAATGATTTTGATCAACCCTCATATTGGTATTTTTTACACCTGCACCTACAGTGCATGGTACCTGCCATTGCCAGAGACAGATTGTCTCCTTCTGTTCCCTCAGTGGCTTCAGTTATTTGGCAGTGGATTTGTTCTGCCTATGTATCGGTTCTATAATAAACATGTTGAGTCTACTGGGTATCCTCTCAAGAATTACCATAAGTTTAAAGTAAACTGAAATTTGTGGTCGTCTCTCTTTGCAATATCACTTTAAACCTATTATGCATGTTTTATGTATGTTTTAAACCCTTCTGTTATGTATGTTTTAAACCTAAAACAAGGAGAGAATTAAATCAGATAAGTTGTTCAGACCATAAATATCACTTATATGCCCATATCCTGTGGTTCAGGAGCAAGAAGCAAGTATTCTAAAGCTAGCACTTCCCTGGGTAAAGTAACAATTAGAAGCTGGATGATACACTTTCCTGATAATTTCAGCACTTGGAGTTCTGGACTTGCTTACGAGTGCAAAACAAACTGACATTTATCATGGTGTGGATTACCCCAGTTTAATTTGTTATATTGTGGCTTGATATATGGCTGTAGTAGGTTTCGTGCTAGAAAGCAACATCTCATTTAAAAATTACTAGGGCAGATGGAATTGCCTGATTAAAACATGCACAGTTTTGTCACACTGTGTTATGCAATATGAAGTACTACACAACAGTGCTGGAACATTTAAAACAATATACAGTTATTTTCTACTGGGGAAGTCACAAGCAGGTCAGCCATGCATTGGTTTTCCAGGTACAGCAAAAACTCAAACTGCCATCAAGAAATGTTGCCACAAGCATTTCTCCTATTACTGTCCGCTGTTTGACAATGAACAGAAAAATGTCAGTATATCATGAGGCATAATAAGTATTTGTACCTTCTCATGATGTGAATAACTTTTTTTGTGGCTGAAAGGCATGACTGAATTTATTATGGGCTATTTACCGAGAAACAGTGATTGAAGTAGATATTAACATAAAGAAAAGTTAAAACCCAATTCTGTATTTCTCTCAGGCAAAACTGTCATTGAAAACAGCAACCTGACCTGTTTTATTGTTGAAAGTATTGACAGTTTTTTCTTATTATTACTAATGGTAGAACTGAGCAAGAGGCTGATAATCAGAGATCCTGGTTTTCTCTGATTAGCTCCCCCTCCTTCCCCCGCCCCTGAATTTTCAGTTAAAAAAGTAACCCAAATCTACATTTTTTCCATGATTTAAATGAAACACCATTAATATATAGTTATACATGGTGCTATTTCATTTAAATCACAGAAAAAAATGTAGATTTGCGTTACTTTTTAACCAAAATTGTTTTATTTATTGTTTTAAATCAGAGAAAACCAGGATCCCTGGTGATAATGTTCAAATTTTTCAACACTGATTGCATAACAGAAAAAGAAATCTATCCTTCTGCATCATGTCTTCTATATTTACTGGAAACACATTTGTTAATGCATTTAAGATTCCATCTTAGGTTTCAATTTATATGGGTCTGTAAATTTTAAATTAGAGTTGAGACATTATTATTGATTGTGCTCCAGGCTCAGAATTGGAGATCAGGCCGTCTTCTGAACAATTCATTGTTTTGTGGAAAGAATATAACAATACCTAGAGTCTTGGAATAGCTTCCCCCCTCCCCTCCCAAACAGAACCCATCCCATTAGGTAAAACTGAACAAATCTGTTGTAATGATTCATTCATAATGTTCTAGGATATTGGTTCACAAGAAAAAAGAAGAGGACCTTTATAAATATAATAATACTATTAATCAGAAGCAGTGGATTTATGGGAATATTCCGTCATTCTCTGGATAAAAGCGACATACTACAGAAGGTATCATCTAGTTGTCCCTTCAAATAAGAACGATAGGGGGCCCCTTTCTGAACAACCAGACAGGGAAGACAGTAGTCTCATGCATCAGGCTCCCCAGAGTGATACAGAGAGTGGACTGGTGTGGGCAGTGTAAAGCTTTCTGTTTCATAAAGAAACCATTATACTTTCCCTTACTTTGGTTGGATTTTGATTTTCAGGTATGTTAAACACAAAGCAAAACTCTTAAGTCATAGAGTCCTTTGAAAGAGAGCCCTCTGTTTCATTTTGCCGGCACATGGTGAAGAAGACCATTGGATGTTGCAAATTTATACCTGTAATATCCTCTTGCTGAGTGGAGTCAGGAAGTAGACATGACTTGAGGTCTTGGACCAAATCTTTATTTTGATGATTGTAATGACAATTGTGTTGGCAGACTAAAACAGATCAAACTGGTGTGATTGCATGCCCTATTTCCCCCACTTCAAACAGAATATTTTTGCCTGTATAATACTTTAGGATCAGATTAAAAAAGTTGCATTTGTAATTAAGTTGCTGTTTTTAGTAATCCTAGAAGGTTACACTCTCTTCTAAAGAACTGCCCTCTTCACAAGAGTAGATAATCAGAATGTCTTACTAGCTCCATGGATATTGTATTCTTCTCCACCCTGGGGCCAGACTTCAACTGAAGGATACCTTCAGCCAAATCTAGCTCACAGTCTGGTGATAATGGAACTTACCTGGGGAGTGAGAGATGTGGTTAACTTTTTCTCCTTCCTCTCCTCTGCTAGACAGAGGACAGTCTAGTATCCATTTCTCCCCTTCTCGGACAAGTGCTTTAATTGAGCAAAACATGTTCAGCGAGGCCTCATGGCTAAGCAGAGGAAGGAGTTTCAAAATGTGAATCTTAAATTAACAGATTCCTAAATAGGTGTTTCAGACAATTGTTTGATTGTCACTACATCTGGGAGAAAGAAAACATGTTTGCTACATCCGTCTGTTAGACCCCGACTCCATGCAGTGCCCAATGACTAGGGAGAAGACGATCCAATTGCCCAGCCTGTTACTCATTAGCCAGAGCAAGCAGGGAGCAAACACCAGCGCACATTGCTTGCAACAGCTTTATTCAGAATGGAGACAGCTTCGAGCCAGGTCCCAAAAAAACAGCAAATGGGGACCTGCAGTGAACAATTTTTTTTTCTCACATTTATACACTTTGATTTATACTCATTAACATTCATTCCACTTCTGTCCCTCCTTTTTTTCATCCATTTCTCCTCCCATCTCAAGCTCTGCCTCTGTTTACAGTTTGCTTCGTTAGCATGGACTTGCCTGTGCATTTCATTCATTTACATGCATTTTTGCTATGAGTGCATGTCTAAGACCTTGACTTTTCTTCAGTCAATGGGTGGACTTTGACCAAAACCTGGAAGCTTCTAAAGGCTTCTTCACCGATCACCTTTTTGCATATGTTCATCTTGGATTCTGTTACCAATTATGTGTTGTTTTTCACATTCCAGTCTGTTTTTCTGTCTCATGCTGTACCATCTTACACATCCCTGAAACTTTACCTCATTCACAACACACAGACTCACACAGACTAACTTCAAAGACACAGTTAAAACGGTTACATAACATAAGCAAATGGCTGGCTTAGCATAAGCATTCATAAGCAAAATCTGTTTGCATAAGCATCTTGCAATATACTTTAATATATCATTCTGCCTTGTGGTCAGCAGCTTCTCTAGGTCACAGGTAATACAAAGAAAGAGGTAATACTTGGCTTTTAGTCCAAAATGTGATGCTTTTTCAATACATGCTGTCAAAAGATAAACAAATTAATTTGGATACCATCAATGTTACATAAACTCAAAACTAGTCAAATGCTCATAAATTAAGTGTAAATGTCAAAGTGCTGATCTGAGGAAACTATCTAGTGGAGAACTATAGAAATCTGTCTTCTGTCTTGTTTTATTTAGCATCTTCTTTAATCATTAGGAAGAGAAGTTAGGAAAAAAGGCACACTAATTCCAGTGTCCTCTAAATTGAGAGATGCTGAAAGTATTAGCAGAACAGAAACATAATACAAAGAACAGATTGGAAAAATGTAAGCTATTACATGTGGGAAAACAATTCTGAAGGATGCTGAAACTTTATGTGAAGCACTGATATTTCAGTTGAAGGAAATATCTGGAAAGCAATAATGCAGAAGGGGGCTTGGTGGCAAGAAGTCATATGATCTTAGACCACAAATTAGCAATGTGATTTGAGCTGCATAAACTGTAGAATCCCATCACAAAGTTATCTGATAAAAGTACTTTTCCACTCAGCTCTTATTGAAATAATGTGTTAATTTCTGATAAACTTATTAGCAGAAAATGAACATCTAGAAAAAGTTTAGAATACATTCACTGTATGAGGAGAGATTAAAATAGGGGAATAGTCATAATTTAATTAAATGATGACTAAGTTACCAATCCTGTAAAATATTCCATGAAGGTGGACGGAAATCAAATTCCAATTTACATCTACGGCTTCATATGGAAACATGATTTTGTCAAAAAGAACAATTTGTACACACACACACACACACACACACACACACACACACAGAGTTTATATATAAATCTGAGAAAATTGGGGATTTTTTATCAGAGAAAACCAGGATCCCTGAAAATAATATATATAGAATTGGTAGTAAACAAATTGAACATGAAGCTGAATATGGGAAAATCCTTTCTGAGCGTGACAAGCGGTGTTTTAGATCCACATACACAACGGTGACTATTTAAAAAGGAGGGAACAAACTTGCTTTATGAGGGAGATGGACTAGATGACCTAAAGGTCATTCCCACATCTAATAGCTATGATTCTGGATTATGCTCTAAGGTGTATTTTAAAACCCTGCTGGCCCATACTGCTGCCATTATCTCAAGCACTAATCAGAAAAAAAAAGACCTCTCATCATTTCTTTCTGCTCAGAAAGGCTTATCTAAACTTTTATTGAGGTATTTTGAGCTGTGAGACATTATCAAGCTAACATGCAATGTGTCTTGTCTGCTCTGGAGAAAGATAATAAAATTTTATGATTTCAATATTGTATATTATTAACTGTATATAAATTTAGGTGCTAAAATATCCACATGGAAGGGGGATGGGATAGCATTAGGTTTCTCTTAAAACTAGTATTCAGAAATTTTAAGATGAGGGAAAAACTGAAGTATCTAAATTTTCAAATTATTGTAAAATATAAGACTTAAACCTGTATTTTTATGGTTACAGGAAAGAAGGAAAAATCAACATGGCACTTTCTCACTGGGCAAATTGTTCTTTGTGCAATATAGGAGAAGTATACCTATCTCCCTTACTGTATGTAAGTTTCACAAAGACCAATGACAGTGACAATCATTGTACTCAAAAAAAATAATTTATTTCTACTGTTGTACATCTTCAAGTTTGAACATTTAATCAAATGGAGTTGAAGGAGGACAAATTATGGGTTCATCCCTTCTTGGCATAGGCTTTCAAAGAAGAAATTGTGGCCTCCTGCTGTGAATCAGGGAACTAAGAAAAGGACTGTGTGTGTGCCCAAAACCATAAATGCAGCTCTAAATTACTTTTCCCACATATCTGTACTGAATTAGCACAAAAACCTTCCAGGAAACCATTTGTTGCTTCAACTGCCCTTTTAGCCAGAAATTATATATACTTTAGTAGTCCACATGTCTTATATTTCAACATTTGACTTTTCAACTCAAATAAATGGAAAGAAGATAGGGAAAAATCACATGGATTTCAATCAGAATCATCTGTACTTTTGAATATGTGAAGGATAAAGCAACATAAAAAGGTTCAGAAAAATACAGGGGTGGATCCAAGGTGTTCAGTGTTTTCCTGCTGTAAGCTCCCCTGAACCTTTGTTGGAGAGCGTGGCATATAAATCAAATAAATTAATAAATAAATTGTACATGGTATTGCATAGAAAGAAGTGATAACGTGTCATCACAGCTAAGATTGTGCTATTGTGGCAAAACTGCCCAATAGCATCCTAGCTTTATATAACAGCTGCAAGAAAAGGGATGTGATTCTTCCACTCTATTCAGCACTGTTATGGCCTTACCTGGATACTACATTCAATTTTGGACACCACACTTCAGAGAAATATATGTGTGAGTGGGGGTGGTCATTTTAGGTGCATCTCCCCTCTGTACTCGCCTGCCATGACTTGGATGGAGAAGGAAAGGAAGGGAATTAGTGCCTTTGATGTTGGAAATTAATAACCGCCACTCAAATGTTATATGCTCAAAGTGTTAGTTTATTTTCTCAACTAAAAGCGATACAGTAACCATAGTCTCATCAATTACTTCATTAGTTAGGGCAGTCTGGACTGTAGATTTGAAGTTTCCACATCAGAATGCCCAGATACTTTGAAACTGATCATTGCTGCCAATTGCCTCATTAGCAGGATGCGTCCACCACATCTCTTACTCTTTACAAGCATCTCACACTGTGAGCAGCCCCCTGCCAATCCCTCTCGGTCTATCTTGCTGCTTTCAGCACCACCACCTTCACGACTGGTCCTGGGAGTTGATATCAATTCCTGTCCCCCTATATACATCGAGGGATCCTATCCCTTTCTTCTCAGACTCCTGGCTGAAAGTGCTAATGCTAATGCCTTAGCATTTCCCGCACTCACCAATGCCATCACTAATTCAGAAGGGATACTCTCTTTCATAGTGGGCCTGCCGAGCTTCCCAGCACTCCTAGCATCTTCTCAAGCTACAGGTTAGTCTCATAGTTTTCTCCTCAGAGTCTCAGAGACTCTACATTCATCTTCTTGTGCCCAAAGGCAAATCAGTCCTTGCCCCACCGCCAGCTTTATGCCTGTTTTGGTGGGCTAATTACCTGATCCTGTCTCGGGTGTGTAATTTCCTTCACCTGGCAGGGTTCAACACAAGGTCAATCTTGCCTGATTTTATCCAAGTAACAGGGCTCCTGCCTGAATTCCTGTTATAATATGAAAGAATTAGAATGAATCCAGTGAAGAGCATGACAGATGATTAGCAGTCAAGAAAATATGATTTACAAGAAAGTTTTGAAAAATTGGGATTATTTAGTCTGGAGAACAGAAGACTTGGGCAGGGAGGTTAGTAACAGACTTCAGAGACAGAAAGGGTTGTTATAAAGAGGATGGTGATAGGCTAGTCTTTGTGATCTCAGGGGCCAGGACAAGAAGCAACAGCCCTAAATTGCAACAGGGAAATATAGGTTGGGTGTATAGGATGAACTTTTCAGGGGCACAGCTACAGTCATACCCCTCTTTAAGCCACACTGTGGGACCAGCAGCTAGAGACTGCTTTAAGTCCCTGTAGGACATACGAACCACCAGTTTCCAGGCACCCCACCCCTGCGATCCCAGCTGGATGGAGGCAGGAATGGTTGGGACAGTGGTGGTGGTGTTTGGGTCTGCTTCTTCTGTGTCCAGAGATGTAAGTAGAGGTGAAAGGCTCCTGAACACAGAAGGAAAGGTAAGGGGTACCATTGTCAGGTTTGACCTAGAAACCACTATACAAAGCCCAAGCAAAAGTCTCTGTTATGTAACTAATGCCCATCTGCAATGATAAGGAGGAGACAGTCTTAGATAAAGGATGCTTGAAAACAAAAGCAGAATCAGAGGACTAGGGCAAAGAGCTAATTAAAATATTAAAAATCAAACCCCTAGGTGGGGAGAAAGTATGCTAATGAAACATACATGTATGTAAATGAGATATATAGCTAAAACACAGGTATAGAGACATGCTCAGTAAAGAACTCCTTGCGTCACTCCCTTATAACCAATTAGCAAACAAGAATGCTTATGAAGGTCCAATACTCCTGTATAAAAGATGCTTAGAATTAAGAATCTGTGTGCTTGTTACGTGAAATTATTCCGCTTGCACCTTGTATTGCTAGCAATAAATCTTCTTTATACTTTCACCCCTGGTATCTTTATTGGCTTTTGCATACCGGGCACGATCCCAGACTTGAGCTGGGGCTCAACTCCATGTGCTGGGAATGGGAGATCCTTACCAGATTTGGTTGCTTAAAAGTTCCTGGCTGCTGCTCCTGCTGTGTGGCCTGCCTACTTCAGTGATGGGGGCAGGAGGGATTGGGAGCGCAAGGTGCAGCCACCTCTGCAGCCCCAGTCACTGCTTCTGCAGCCCCAGTTTTTAAGTTCTGGATCTATCTAACTGTGAAAGTGGTTAGCTATTCGAACAGATTACCTAGTGAGGTTGTGGAATCTCCCTTCTTGGAAGCTTTTAAGAGCAGATTAGACAACTATCTTGAGCAGGAGTGTTAGACTACGAAGATAATAGAGAAAGGTGACATAATTACAAATAAATAATTACACTTTAAAATCTGTCACCTCGCAGGTTAATTTTCTTTGAATTATAGGGTCTATAAAGAAGGCAGCATTTCCCTTCTTCCCATTATTCAAACAGAAATAACTTCTGAGTGATACAAAGTTATATGTACAGGGGCAAGGTCTGAATATTGACCATAAACTACCATTCTAATAGCCTCTGGTTTAAGACCACTTGTATTGGCTTGAGGGCACACAATTTATGTGGTGCCATTTCAATAATAGTAGCCAGTACTAAATATTTGAACCTGGGTAGGAAATGGAAACTTCTCAGGAGGTTGATAACATGTCATTTTGGCAGGTGTGCACTTGTTTACTATTTGTCATTGATCACCACCAATGTTAGTACGAATTAGAAGTACTGATAATTTATGTTATCTGCAGTGCAATATTTCTCTCCATTCAGTCTGTAGTTTCTAGTTACAGAGATTAAGGTTGCCTTTCTTATTTTTGTTTCCAACATCAGGATTAAGGCTACAACTGTAGGGGATGTTTCTGTGGGTGAAGGAGGAAAAATTAAAACTGTCCCTTAAAAGATTTCATCTCAGAATCCTTACCCCATATTGATTTTATTTCATTCTCTGGGTTCATTTTCAATGCTAGCTGGCACTTTAGATTAGGCCAGATCTACAGCTGGAAAAAAATAAATATTGTTCTCTTAAATTTAAGGGTCTGACATTGATTTACACAGTTTAAGTTCTGTCTCTTTCTCCCTTCCTTCCTGCTAGTCAAAAGCTTGAGTCAACTACTTACTAAGGGACAGATTTTTTTCCACCTACTGATGTATAAGTAAACTAAGGTACCTAAATACAATTAAATTATATCCTACTCATGTCCCTGAGGAATAATTAATACAAAAGATGCTTTGGCCTCTCTCCACCTCACAGCTGTTTTGTGACATAATCTTAACTATAAGATTTTGGTGCATTACAAAACTAAATTTAGTATTACTAAATTTTCAGGACATGAACAGGTGGAGCAGAATTGCATTTGGGCATCTGTGAGAAAACTTTAAGGGCACTTGTACACATTCTCTGGGGAGTGTGTGTGTGGGGTGGGGAGAGGGGCTGCTTTAATTATAATGGCTCAGAGATATGGCATCCTTCAGAGCCACTCTAATTAAAGTGCTGCCACATCTCGTGTATCAGTGTCCCTGCACTAAAAATGGCATTGGGGCACTTGAACTAAAGCTTGCTTGACAAGTTTTAGTTCAAGCACCCCTGCTGCCATTTTTAAGCCTGGGGATGCTGATATATAAAAAGAGGCTGCTGGAGCACGGTAATTGCCATGCTCCAGCAGTCTGGATTAATCAAGTATGCTCTGATGTGCTCAAATTTCAGCATCTTGGAGCAGCCTCCACGCTCATGTGCAGGCTCCCTGATGTGCTGGGGTGCTCCCAGAGGTACTTATTGGTTGTAAACTTATTGGCCCCTCATGATGTTGAATGAATATGCCCAGGTAATTAACTTGCCCAGATACCACAGTTTACCACAGATAGTTAGGCAAAGTAACAGAAACACAAAGGAGCTTATTTTAAGGAAGAGCAAATGGGGAAAATAATAAAATGCTTTGATAACAGAATATGGTAAAACAAAACTGACAAAATCCTTATCCTACATTCAGACTACCCTCGTAAAAAATCATATTAAAATCTCCCGGTGCTGACCTCCCCTTAGTCATAGCTATCACCATCAATGAATGACCTCCATTTCCCCTGTCCTTACAAGGAGCCCCTTCTCTAGACACCCTGAATAGTCACTACCTACAAAACATTGCACACATCCTCCTCAATTCACCTACCTTCAGGTAAGCCAGGGAATCCTCTAGAGTATTTCTGCCTCTGGATCCATGATAGCACATAAGCCCATGTGTACACTTAATAGGTGCAACAGGCCCTCTATGTACACCAAGTATGTTCTTGTGGTGGGGGGGGGGGAGGCAAAAGAAAAAACAAACTATGAAACTTCATTTTTCAAGGATCTATGAGTATTCAGTATTCAATATTTGGCTATGAAATCCTGAACTGCATTATGTCTAAATGGCCTAACTCAGCACATACTGAATCCAATAAAGATATTTTAGGGACAGATCATTTTCCAGCTATTAGGCATCTAAGTGGACTTAGGCACTGTGACAATTATATGGCTTTATTTTTTTTGTTTTTTGTATGTTATATATTACAAGTGGTTCTTTTGATGGGTTTTGTTCTGGCAGAGAAAATTTAGTGGCTGAAGTGTAGAGGGGCTGGGTGTCGCCTAAGTAATGGCACTCTGCCCTCTGGATGGTGCTGGAAGGGTCCCTGCCCAGAGAACTCTGGCTCTTTCTAGAAGCTTGTTGGGGGAGGAGATATAAACCAAGTAGCCAGAAAGTGCATATGCCTGAGTGTGCCTGCCTGTACCTGTGTGAGTCCCTGCCAGCCTGCAGCCAGCTGGAGTCCATTATATTCTGCTGGCATGAAGCCCTAGAGAGTGGAGATGGAAGGAGTCTGCCACATGGGATTAAAGCTGCAAAGGCAGGAGCAGTGGGGCTAAGGCAAACTGCTGAGGGCCAGCAGAGAAGTGGAGACCTTGGGGGACAAGGATGACTTTGCTGCGAAAAAAGTGATTATTCTTACATGATGCTAGAACCAGCTAAGGACTGAGAGGAAAGCACTGGCCAAGTGTAGGGGTGAAAAATGTCAGGATTTAATTTGGTTCACATTTTTATTGTTATGTTCTTTTGTCCCCAGTTTTGGTGTAGTGTTTTCCCTAATTATAAAAGTTTTATTTATCCCTAAATCTAGCTGCAATTGGGTGTCTCACATTACAGGGTGTTTGTATCCTCATGGCCTTGGCTGATTTGTGGTTCCATCACAGGGCATGTGTATACATGCCCATTAATGCACTTGAATACATTCTAGAGCTTATCACTTTGGAGTTTATTGCTCCCAGGTACACATCTTCATGTGCACCCAGAACCTCCACCCAGGGTGGAGCAGCCCCAGCTGGCAGGGGGTTTAGGGGGAAGTCTGCCAGCCTGCAGCTGCTCCTCTTGGCTCAGTGTGCTGTGGAGGGACTAGCTGAGGCATGAGGCTTCAGATTGCCAAAGAACGGTAGGGGGTTACCTGCACATCTTCCTTAATTTTTAAAGATAAAAAGTTGCTATATCCCTGAATTGCTTCAAACTTTCAACGTTGTTGTCGGTAGCATATACCTATCTGTAAGTTTTACTGGTAATTAGCAGGGATCCTGGTTTTCTTTGATAAAATAATCCCCAATTTTTGGATTAAAAAAGGAACCCAAAATCCACATTTTTCATGTGGCAGGCCAGTAGGGGGTTCTCCTGCCTCACTGCGCCTGACCACCTTCCAGGCCTGAGTGCCTCCTTGGGGGTGCCTCACATCTGGCCAACCCCCTTCCTCGAGTACACCTACAAGCCTGGGGTAACGCCACCACCACCCAGGGTCTGGACTGATCTTAGCCCTGTGCCCCCTAGAAAACACAGGCCTAGTAGTTCTTGAGGGGTTCTCGAACAACTGCAAGAATTTGGGGTGCTTCCCTCAGCCTGAAGCACAAATGGTGGTCTCCCTTAGCCAAACCAAGGGGACCCCAAGGCATAATCTAGACCCTCTCCCAATAAGTCTCCCATGCTAAGTACAGAGGAGGACTTTATTGGTTACAACCAGTAGGTTTGGAATAGGGTGCAGGGTAGAGCAATATAAGAGAAATACCATAGAACAAATAGTGGCATGGTAGCCTTTGATCACACATCTGAGTTACTGCAAGCTATATATCTAGTTAGCTCTCAAGTAGCTTACTCACACGTATCATCCAGGGGAAGTTGGAGATTCCTTGTGGAGATAAGCAGTTTGAACATGAGTTTCAAAGAGAGACTGAGTTTCAGATGGTCCAGCTTCTCTGAGTCCTCATCATGGCTTCTGCCCCTCCTCTTGGGCAGTCTTTAACTTATATAGACTTTATGACCTCATTTAGTGGATCCAATGAAGGCCAGCAGTTGTTGGCTACCAGCCAACCAATTTGAAATGCATCGCTGGTTGCCTAGTAGACTGGCAGGGTCTCTAGCCCCCTCCCCGTCATGATAAAATTTCTTAGAACAATAGGTAGTTTAAGCCCCCACCCAGGTCTGTGAGGCCAGTCATGTAGACAAAGGGAGCAGGTTTTCCCATCCCTCAGGAACGTATCCAACTCAGGTTACAACTTAGGGTTACCTGAAGCCAGTGGGGCTAGGGATGTTTTCCCTCTGCAGTGACCATGGTAACCAAATTGTCAGATTGGTCATCAGCCTGATAGCAGAGTTTAGGGAGAGACAGAGATGGCATTTTGCCACATATAGTTTACACACACACACACACACACTTTTCCATGATTAAAATGAAACACCACTAATATATATGTCTAAACACCATGAACATATATATTTGTGGTGTTTCATTTTAATATATATTCTATATATATATATATATATAAAATTTGAAGACCAGTACCACATTTCTCTCAATTATCCACATATAATTGAAAATGATAGATATTATCATATTGACCTAAGTACAATATAGGAGTGTCTGCTAAATTTATAAAGTAATGTTCTTTTATTCAGATAGGAAAATAGTTTTCTAGAAAAAGTTTTGAAGAAATTATTTTTATCTGTCAAAAAAAAATCTAGAAAATATATTTTTTATGTATAAATACATGATAAAGATAAGTTTACACAGGTCATAGAAGAATGAAAAAAGTGTAATTGGGGAGGGTTTTGAATATATAGTTCAGTTAGATTTCTAATTTCTGTTGGCTTTCAAAGGTGAAAAGCAGTAAGGCACCTAAATATCATCTATACATTTAAAAATCACTTCCTATAGATAGAACCCCCAGAAAATTCAGTACTGATTATTTATGAGCATACAAACTAGTATTATCCTTGTGAATCTGGGTAGTAATATTAAATCATAGAAATACTGTTCAAGCTAATTGTACCAAAATAAGATGAAATTTTTGATGGTATGGTAAAAATGTAATGCTGAGGGAAATGGTCAGTCACAGAAATTTGTGTGTGTGTGTAGTGTGGGAACACATATATTTATGGCGCATTTCAAAATTGTTTACATTTAGTCTAGATAAAGTGTAAATAAATTTTGAAATCACAGTGTTCCCTGAAAACTGGAAATTCTTGTTTCTAACAGCTCTAAATCTATGTAAACAGTGTTGAAATAACACAGAGCTATTATTTACTGCTGTTAAATAGCATTTTCTTTTTCCAAGAGTGTGGGGAAACTACTGAAATTAATCAATTATCCAATTCTTTAGCCTAAGCATGCCAGATACCTTTTCCAGCAATAAAAATCATTAAAAACAAGCCCTATGGGAGTGAGAATGCTGGCAGCAAATTTGTCCTGGGGCAATCAGTTGTATAATGTAGCTAAACATGTGACACCTGTGAAAGAGTTTGCCCAACAGAATCAGCAGCATTTACTTACTAAACATCCAATTGTTTTGGGATGCTATCTCTGAGTAAATGGAGGGTATTTGAAGTTTTGCTGTACTATTTTAGTTTCAGAAGTTTTGTGCTGATTAAAATATATAAAGTGCAATGGGAATAATATGCATGTTTACCCTGTTGTCTAAGTTACTTGTTTATTCCTGAATAGGTGGTCTTGAAACACAGTGTGTATCAACTGACACTTTTATTACCCTAATAAGTAAAAGGAAGAAATGCCAACAGGTCCCTATCTTGTTAACACAGTTGGATGGGCAGAATGGAGAGGGATGCTGCTATGCTCCTAAGGTAAAAAAATAGATGGATCCACTGAGGATAGAGTAAGCTGATCTGTCCAATTATTTTCTGAGTCCTGGTCTCCCTCATTTTTCTATATAAAGGAATACATAAAGATAATGGCTTCATCTTTAACAAGTTTTCTGGTGTGTATTGCTTTTTAAATACATCTATTAGTCAAAGGTAACTTTGCCTTTTATCTCTAGAGTCTACAGTTTCTAACCAGGTACAGACATTACATATAAACTGGTATAATTGATCAGAAATTGCTCTACACCTGCAACCGAACAGAAGTCCAGCGTACATAGACTGGTTCAAAAATGGTAGAACCTGGTCTAAGATAGACCTGGCGGGATGTAGTATCAGACATAAATGATTTACTTTAGACCAATTTATCAAAATTCTGTACCAGATTCCCTAGTGATTCAAGTTAGATTACAGTCTGCTGGCATCCCTGGCTTGTTTGCAGACCCATGCTAACCTTAACCATAGCAGGGCAGCATAATAGTTTCAGTGCACACCTGTCTGCTCCAGCCAAGCAGGGTCTCACAGTTGGCTACAGGCAGGAAGCAGGGCTGAGAGCAATGCCAGCTGTCAGAGGTGGCCATGCAGTGTGGTGGGGGGTTTTGCATGGCATATTTTTCTGGCATACAACATGCCCCAGAATAAGTACCTTGTTCTTGATGGGAAGAATGAAGGGAAAAAAAAAATCTTTCCTTGTAACAAGTAACTGAGTAACAACAGTTAACAGGACCATGCTTACTGCTCTGCTCCCTGTGGATCATGAGAAACCTTCCCTCATTTTTTGCTAGGCAGAAATTTAAGTGCACCCTTTTTCCAAAGAAAAGCTACTGGAAATTAAGCAAGGAAATATTATTATATCAGTAGCTTTTCTTTGGAAAAAGGGTGCATGTTGTCCAGAGATGTATACAGTGAGTGAGTGAGTGAGTGAGTGAGTGAGTATATTAAACAAAACCCTCTCCTCCCAAACAGTGTAAACACAGACAACAAATGTATTACTGAACACAAAGGCAAAGAAAACAAAGGAAACATTAGATACAATTTAAAACCCTACCAACTACAAGGCATAGTTCACTGACTGCACCCTCTTGGGAAGGTTTCACCCATGCCCAGGCAGTCTGGGACTTGGGACTCACCCAAAAGACAGTTCTGGGTGCTTGCACCCTTATACCTGCCCTTCAGCAATGGGCTAGGAAGGCGGCTTCAGTGGAGAGTCCTTTGAGCTGCTCCTTGGGTTTGCTAGGCTGAGGGAAGCTGCTAGAGAGCGCAGGTCCTTCTGTATTGCAAAGGTCCCCTCGTTGCTCCCTGTGCTGCAGTAGGGTGATCCCCACTTCCAAGTGGTAGCCTTGAGGGGTTAACTGTGGCTTTCATCCATATGCTGCATCCCTACAGTCCTAGGCCAAATCCCAGATCTGCTGACCAAAAACTGCAAAAAACAAAAAAATTAAAAAAAACTTTGAAGAAGCGGTTAGGCCAACCTCACTGAGCCTGACCTGGGCAGCAAAAGCTGGCCAGGTCTATACTGCTCTGAGGCCTGAACATATAGCTGGGGTTCAGCTGCACAGCTAGGCTGAAATGCCATAGCTGTAGAAACAGCAGAAAAAAAGGCCCAGGCCTGTGGCTGCAGCATAGACATCCAGTCTCAGCTATACCCCAGGCTGAGACAATACAATTGCAAATCAAAGGAAGCCATCCCCTGTAGCCAGTAACTGTTAGGACCTATTCCTGGGCAGTTTGCTCCAGTGATTAACACCTCCATGGTGTTAACCCACTTTAAAAAAAAAGAAAAGAAAGAAAGAGGGAGGAAATAGGAGTTTCAAAGTCCAAAACAGACTTTCTCTCCCTTTACCTGAGGCTTTCACTTCAAATAGTGTTTGCCTCACCAGCAAAGAGGGGAGGAGATCTCCCTCCCCCTGCCTTGGGGAGCAGGCTTTCTGGCTTCTAATGTAGCCATACAGATCTCAGTGGGCAGATGAATAGGAGCCCCAGAACCCTAGTGAGTTGTTCTTATACACCTGGTGTGACATCACCCAAGCCCTGTCCAATCAGGGAGGGCTACATTTTAGTTTTTCTCCCACCAGTGTATCTGCAGCATCCTCTGCTTCCTCTGGCCAATGAAACAAGAGAGTTTTACATATTTTTCCCAGATACAGGCCCCAGCTTACCATGTGCTGAGCACATGGCCAGAACAACAGGAGCCATTTTGCCCATATCAAAACACACTCACAACTCTGCTCCCCCCACCAAAAAAACCCCAATACACAACCCAATGTGTGTGTGGGTGTTACATATATATCTATATATCTATCTGGATATATCAGCAAATTTGTGAGCCACAAAAGTCATAGTGCATACCAGAAGCATCAGTTCAGTGACAGTTCCTTGAAGCATTGCACTTAAAACAATTGTAGCATATGCAGGAACACAAGGGTAGCAAAGTAAGAGGATAGCCCTTTTCTAGAATGCAATCCTTTGTTTTTTCAAGGCTTTTACTCCTTCCACTTATTTAGTGCATATAAGGGATAACAATGTCTAACGGCCATAAACTCCAGGAAGGCCAATTTAGACTGGATATAAGAGAAAAGTTATTTATGGTGCACGTGTCCAGGGTCTGGAACAGACTCCCCCCAGAGGTGGTGCAAGCACCCACTCTGGATTCCTTCAAAGAACAGGTGGATATATTTTTTGCTGGGGTCACTTGACCCCAGCTGACTTCCTGCCTATGGGAGGGAGGCTGGACCCAATGATCTCTTTAGGTCCCTTCCAGCCCCTAATGTCTATGAAATCTATGAAATCTATGAAAAGTAATAGCAACTGCCTGGAGCAATAGTTTCACACAGAAATTTGCAAGCACTATCATATTTTAAAGATTATTTACTTTAATTATTTTATATCAGGTCATAACTAATGGAAGAAATCAAAATGACAGCCCTAAAGACTAGAGTTCTCTATTGAGCTAAAGAATAGGTACAGTACAGCCTGTGGTAGTGCAAGCTTCTTGACATCAC
Source organism: Alligator sinensis (assembly GCF_000455745.1). Taxonomy (NCBI): domain Eukaryota; kingdom Metazoa; phylum Chordata; order Crocodylia; family Alligatoridae; genus Alligator; species Alligator sinensis. The sequence continues at coordinate 19,442 of NW_005841993.1, forward strand.
CCTGTCAATGTGCCAACCTTGTCGGTGTCACATCTAACACATCAGTTCTCCAATTTCCGTAAAAGGTTTTTTTAATTACATTTTTTCTTTCTACTGTTATTAGGATAACAGTCATAATAGACAGAAAGATGTATCCTCAAATGTAAATGTAAAATTTTCCCCATGGCTAGATTTTTCTCCAAAGGAACTCAATCCATAAAACTATATTAAAATAATTTTAAGCGCTCCATAAAGGAAGGTATTGACTAGTTATAACAATTAAGATCAATTCCTAACATAGAGATGCATATGCAAGATTATGCAGAGTGAATAACCTGTAAAATCAGGGTCCAGAACAAGTGTCACAATTCTGACAAACTTCTAGAATGTTGAGCTTCCATCAAACTCATGAAAGTTTCAAAATAATAATGATATAAAAAAATACAGGTTTCGACTCACAGTACAATTCAATATGGATATCTGATTAGATAGATATCTGTCAACTCCTTGTCCACAGATGGCATATCTGTGTGAAATGGCAATAAGGAGCTTTACATCCTTTCCTTGAGATGTTCAATAAGCAAAAAAGACAAGAAGGAACTGACAACAGTGATGTCAGGTTTTTTTCTAACTAAAATGTTACAGAAAGAATCACAAGAAAGTACTGTCAGAAATCAGACAGAGACATTTTTGATGAGTACTACAGACGTGTGTCTTAGATTGCAGAGTTCTGCACATCATTATCTTCTTCATTTATGCAAGTAAATGTAGATGTACACATTTTTATGGAAACATATCCCTCATTCACTGGTTGTGGTCAGCTATGCTTTCATTTCTGATAGTGGGAATACAGTCATTTTCCTGGGACACTACTGACATCAGTATTCATCTTTTGTATCAGCACACAGGTGTATATGGTTTACAGTATTACACAAATGTGAGAATGATTTCCTTAATTCCAGATAGCATGGCATTGAATTATACATTCACTGTGCTTCTTCCAGATATCGTTCTTTTTCCTCTTGATTAAAAATAAATTATAGGCGGAAGCACTTATTATTTATAACATTAGGTAGTTTTCACTTCAGTATTGCAGTTTATGTCCATATTTGTTTGCATCAGTTCAAAAGTGGCATGAAGACTGGTTCATTCTTAAACCAAGCTACAACAGCTGTTTTTGTTTTTTCCCCCTGCAGAAAGTCTGCTAAACCGCTTATATTTTGTGAGATATAGCTCTTTGTGATCTCTTTTTATTTTTTTCATATAATTACTGATATATTAAAAATAAATAAAGCAGAACAAATTCCTGTTTAGAACTGAACATACACAAATATACCATGTTGTACAATATCTTTCATATATCAGATCAAACAGTTACTTTTCTCATTGGTCATTGAGCTCTTTTCTTCTTCAGTAAACTAAAGATTCTCTGCCTCAGTTTTCCAGATTAATAACTTGACTGATCATTCAAATTTTCCAGATTAATGTCCTGTGAACTTAATACCCGATTTATACATGTGTGTATGTGTACACACACACACAAACATACACACACACATATATTATGGTAGCAAATAGAGGCTACAGTAAAGGAAAAAAAGGGCCCTTTTATGCTAGGTATGATATGCAGATAACCATGCTAGGCACAATATACAGATAATATTAAGCAGATGATAAACCTGCTCCAAAATTTTTGTAGTCAGGACCTTGAACCTGCTACATGCTCTGTATTGGTAGAGCACTGGACTTTCTGACATCAGTAAATTTCTCTGGTGCAGACATCAACATGAATGAACTCAAATGGACATTGAATCTGTAGAGTTTGCAAGAATGATGTTGCCTACATGTAAGTTAATGAATCAAGTGAATAAAACAGACAGTGAGTTCTGAAAAATATTGTGGCACAGTAAAATAAGTACAAATGTGCGTACTCTTTGTTCTCTACCTACCTAACAATTGTCCAATGTCACTGTTTTCTGGTGTTGCCACTGAAGTCAGATTAAGGAGGCATTGGAAGTGGAAGAAAAGTAATAAGTTATACAGGTAAGAATTTAAACTTCCACAGGTTCTGATAATAGCAAAGTCTGCACAAGAGCAACCTTCCTGAATCACAATTTATTTTCTTAATAGAGAAGTAGTAAAGGGAATTAAACCAAAGTTGTAAAGGTTTTTAGCACCTTAACATGCCATAGAAAAATAAGCTGACTTTCCTAATGATAAGAAAATATCTTTATGATGACATAAAAATTCTGAAAAGCAATTGTGGCATGTGTAATACAGGAGAAAGAGAGAAGGCAGCTGCAGAATAGTTTAGCATTCTGTACTTGACTTCCCCACTTTTGAGTGTCTGTTCTAAGTGAATATTTAGTGGTGCAGCTGGCATTGTTTCTGATTGAAGAACTCTACTTATTGCACTGAGTGCCTTGCTTTCCTGGAAATGTATCTCTAAGCTTCCTACTCAATTTATCCATCACCCAAGTGCACACTGCTTTTTTTTCTTTTTCTTTTCTTAAGGAGAACAAAAGTGTTACTAAAATGGAGTTTAGGGCAGCCTACATCTTACACCGACAACATGTAACAGAAAGAAAAAATAAGTAAATTTACAGCTTTCTGCAGAAGTTATTGAAGTAACATCCAGAGTATTGCAAATAGTAGAGGAACATTGAGTAACCAAATCCATACACAACACACCAAATTTGTCTAGATTATTTTGGCTACATATGAACAAAAATGTCTTAACATTAAACTTCTTAATCTATACTAATAGTGACCCAAAGGTTTACTGCACTGATAGGGATAGTTGTAGTGACCTAACTGAGCCTTTAAATTTCTAATACCCTTTTGAAGTACTTAAGCCAAAAGGGTAAAAAGATACTTAAAACAGTAACCTCTACTTATCTTGTCTATAGAAATGTGTCTTGTAAGCAGAAACCATGTGGTGTGGGTTTAGTTACTATAATTTATGCCCCTTCTTTATGTAAAAATCTACCTTACTTTTATTATAAAACTACCTGCACTTGCAGGTACTGGAGACACACATAAAGAGCAATTACTACTTGTGAAACTTCCATATGATGTGTAACACATGGATGGTGGCAGCTAATGATTTTGAGGGAAGCTGGTAAAGAGACAGTGGGTGCATCTAGATGTGCATATTAATGCATTGTAATGTTTAAATATGCACTTGGGATCACAGAACATTGAGGCAGGCCAGAACAGCCCTGACTGGAAGAGGGCCTGGGGAGAGGGCAGTCAGATAGGGCCCAGGGCTGCTCCCTCTGGCTCAATGTGCTGCGGGGGCCTGGCTGGGGCATCAGGGTGCCTCAGTGAGAGACTATGCAGCAGGCAGTCCCCAGGATGAAGTACTTTTTGCCCCAGCCAACTAGGGGTATACATGTAGATGCTCAATGTTTACTGTGCAGATAATTAGTCTACTGCGCAGTAAAAGTCTCACATAGATGAGCTCAGTATGGACTAATTCCTGATTCATCTTAATTCACTTAAGTGATGCTTATGGGCATGTGTGGATGAAACAGGGGCCCTCAATTGATGCAGTGAGATTTTAAAAACACTGCTTCAGTTTTGGGCCCTTTAAACTGCCATGTCGTGCACACACCCGAACTTACCTGCCCCTCCAGCAGTGGGGAGGAGAGGGTGAGCTGCTGGCGGGTGGAGCTATTCCTGGGCAGCTGTTGGGGAGGGGGGAGATGGTGCTTCCTTCCATAGAAGCAGTACCCTTCCCCCCAGGTGGTACCTTCCCACAGGCACCCAGCTCACGTGGTCCCAGGGGGAACCATAGCCATGGAGGGAAGCACTGGGCCCCTGTGCAGCTAAAGCAGGCAGGAAGCTCCATGGGGGAAAAAAATAAGACCAGGCTCCCCACTTTTCTTGGGTGGAGCTTGCATTCCCGGGCTGCTCCCAGGCTGCCTGCACAGGGTTCCTGCAGAGCCCCTGAGCTGCACAGAGCCCGGTGCTTCACTCCACAGCTATAGGGGCAGCAAACTAAAACTCCTCATAGTTTTAGTTTGCTGTGCCCCAAGGCATTTAAGGCGCATTACACCACTGAATTTGCTACAGCAGCTGGAATTACTGTGCAATACACTGCCAATGTGTGCAAACACCAACACCATTAAAGTGGTGCAAAAGCATTTAACCTAAAGTGTCATGCACACATGCCCCTCGTTTCATCTACACACAACCTATGTAGTCCCGTAGTAACTGCATTTTTTGGTATTTGTGCAGTTTAGATTATATTGCCACTTGCAAAGCAACATTCAACCTGCATTTACCTTCTAAATATGCTCAAGTGAGCTTGCTCCACTTTATCTACATAGGCTTTCAGATGGAATAGAAACACTTAGGCATGTATGTAATATGATATATCTCCCAACATTTTAATCAACAGAAAAAATAGTGGAAGAGACACTCTCACCTTTTAGACCTACAGCATATTGTTCAGGGCATATTCCTAGTTAACATGTGACACATTTTAAATAGGATTCACCCACGGAAAAATTAAACCTGAGTCCCCCATCTCCAAGTAAAACACTCTAACCACCAGGCAATGGCCTAAGCAGAATGAGCTTTAGCCCTCCTTTTAAAGTTGGTCCAGCCCAAGGGCAAGAGATGTGATGCACACATATCCTATAAGGCACAGTTTTTAGAGGGAGGTTGTTTCAATGTGATGGACCCTGGCCTCGAAGTGAGGGAGTCCTGGTCCTCAAGGGGATTTTCTGCACCTTGCATTTAGTATTCATTGCACAAAATGGATGGTACAATAGAGTTCTGACCTGTGACTAGGAGTCCTGGAGGCTCTTTTCTCAGGGTAGGGGAGGTAACTGGAGAAAGTGCTGCAGTCCTTTCCTGTTGTGGTATGGAAAAAAATTATAAATTCAGGCATCAGTTAACCTCTACTGATGCTCCCACCATTTTGTTAACAAGACAGAAGGAGGAGACATCCAGAGAAAACTAGAAAAAAGCATCTATATTGCTTCTGGTTCAGAAGCTAGCATTTACAAAGCTAAGTGAGGAATCAGTTAATGTCACTGAATATTTTTCTTTGTATGTTTGTTTCTCTTTTTGTTGCCTTAGGGATCTAACCATGGGGTCATGGTATAGAAAGACCTGAGATCTATTGCTTTGCTGCAATACATTATCTTTTAAGGTCTTGCCCTTCCCTTTCTGACCCTGTTCAACTTACTTTTATTTGGTGCTTTGGTGAAAGAGCAATTCCTTTTAACTGGTAATAGAAGTCACCAGTGCAAATTCACATACTGATAGAAGATTAGACTCACCAATTAATCAAAAAGCAAAATATAAAGAGACAACAGTTTAACCTTGCTTGCCTTTCTTTAATACATTTCTGAATTTTCTTCACTGGAAAATTAATTTTAGTTTCTGCCAGGAGGAAAACAAGGTTTTCCTTTCTGGCAAAAATGAAATATCAGTTGTGACTAGTCCCCATACTAGCCTGATATTTCCTAGTGTGGAATTCAAACCAGAAATCCATTAGTTACCCTCAGTAGATCAGTGCTCTAATTGGTACAACACTAACAAATGCTACATTCTGTCAGAGCCAAAAGATAGCAATGACAAACGTGTGTTTTGCCTTAGGCTAAGATCGGAATACAAATAATTCAGAAATCCTATTGTCATTTTCTTGTACTGCTGATTTTCTTTCTGCTGGCCAGGTTTGTGGGTGTAATGTCAGCAGTCACTTTAAAAAGCAACAGCATAACAATAGAAATCTTTTTTTGTGTATACGTAGGAGGAATTTACAATACACTTTTTGGAAGGAGTTATTTCACTTTAAAGTTCAAAACAGAAGGAAGATGAACAATAAAATACTGGAATTAGAGCTAGCTTTTTTATCAGTGCTAACGAAGACAGTAAATCAGAACTCTCCTCCATAATCTGTTTAAAACTATTTCTTTTTTCAATCATCCACTTCAGTACTCCTTTTGTAACCCCTTTGCAAAGAATATAAAATAGTCAGGGCATTTATAGATGTGCTGTGGGAGGTAGGGGGTGTGTGCTTTAATTAGCACCCAGAGCATCACGCGTGTCAGCACTCCTGCACTAAAAAATGGTGGTAGGACACTTTGAATTAAAGCTTTTTGAACGAGCTTTAGTTTAAAGCACTCCACCCAGGGGCAACTTGTAGGGGGTGCATGTGATCCCCCTGAGAGCATCAGTGCACCCCCTGCCAGGGTGGCTCCCCGTTTAGCTGGTGGCAGGGGAGCAGGCATGAGCACCAGTGCCCCCCCTGTGAGTGCTGGATGGAGAGCAGGGCTGCCAGCAAAAGCGGCCGCGCCACTTCCAGAAGTGGCCATGGGACTTTTGGAAGTGTGCGGGCTGGGAGTGACCCGAGCCCTTTTCCGTGCTGCACACGGGCTGTGGCCAGCAGCCCGGGCACGCCGGGTCAGAGAGGGAAGGCCGTCAAGCTGGAATTAGGCACAAACGCTTAGCGGTAGTTTAAAAGATTGTTTACTTACACCGAGATGGCAGCGGTGTAGGCTGGAAAACTTGCTTGAGTTGCGGTTACAGACAGACAACACAGAAGGTCTCATGGAGGTTGCTAGGCTCCACAGAACAGAGCTCCGGATGCTCTGGGTGAACAAGCCACCAAAATCAGAATCGTAGATACGTCTTATAAAAGTTGCGCTCGAAGACGGGAAGAGGTGGGTGATGGATCAGGTCTCCAAACTCCTCTGAATCTCACACAGAGTTTCTATTACCCTGCCGTGTATTCAGAGTCCCCATGAGATGGATGTGGAGTCCTCTTCGGCTTGGGTGGAAACTGCTCAAGCCTTTTATACGGCTAACAGGCCAATCGCTAGCCGCCACATGTGAATAATTTAGAACTAGCCAATAGCGGGGAACGAATTTACATACTGGTGGCGGGAACTCTTTTGCACCGTGCATTCCTCTTGCAACTTGAGCAATGCACTCTGCAAAAGAAGCTGCAAAAAAGGCGGGAAACTCGTCCTTGCACCGGGGTTTTCCTCTGCAACAGGAAACTCTCCCGTGCAATGAAGCTGCAACTTGGCGGGGATAATTCTGGTGCCGAAGCACACACAAAATCATGCCTTTGGGTCATGACAGGAAGCAGCTCACTTTCATGGTGAGTGAGATTGGCTGTGGGAGACCCCCCTCCCCAGTCAGTGGGATCGGCCACCAGAGGATCCCCCTTCCCAGTTTGTGACAAGGCCCCAGGATTATGAAATTGTACTGCATCCCAAGACGTAGGAACTAAAGCTTCATTGTCAATATTGATGCATTTGGGCCAAAAAGTTCAGTAGTATCTATGTTCACATTGATTTAGTAGATATTAATTAGGCTCTTAAATCCTTGCAAGGGTCTGGGCCTTGAACTATTAAAAATTCTGTAGATCAGAATTGCTCCAGGTATGAACAACTGGGTAATCTAGATCGAGTCCTCTACAATCTGTTCTGATGAGTTTTCCACCTAAAGGCATCTTAACTCTGTGATTGTCCAGTCCCTATTAAAACAAACAAACAAACAAACAAACAAACAATCACTTGATGCTGACTCCCCAGCCAGCTACAGCCCCATCTCCAACCTTCTTTTTTTGGGAAATATCATTGAATGGGTAGTCACCTGACAGCTCTAGGTGCACCAAAACACTATCAAGTCCCTAGACTTCTGTCAGTCATTCTGGTTCTCATTCTGGATATAGTATAGATACCATGTTTGTGGCCTTGGTTGATGATCTTTTCCTGGATATCAACAGAGAATTGTACCTTGTTGATTGTATTATATATTCCAGGGGCCTTGGATACAGCTGACCATGAGGTATTTACAGTACTCTTTTGTGACCTGGTGAATATGTAAGGGGCAGCTCTTTCCTTGCAGCACAGTCCCAAAGGGTTGTGAAGAGCAACTGGTCATTGACCCCTTGAGACCTTGATTGTGATGTTCTCCAAGGTTCCATTTTATTGCCCCTCCTGTTCAATGTATATCTGTGACCACTGTGAGATTCTGATGCTTACGACACACACAATATCTCCCCTGTTTGTTTGAACCAGGCCCCACAGTCTCAGTTCTTCCCAATGCATGGGTATATTTAGGGAGTGAATGTGGGTGAACCAACTGAAGTTGAAACTAGACAAGACAGAGCTGATAGTGGTTGACAGACCTAATGACTTTGGAGGGGTATAGGGACATATACCTATGGAGTTCACCTTCCCCTTGTCCCCTTGTTTGCAGTATTGGGTCCTGTATTCTCAGGTTGCAGCAATGTCTAGGAGCTAGGAAACTTTTGCTATTTCCATCTAGTGAGAAGGCTGACACTCTGAACACCATCATCCAGGCTTTCATATCCTTGAGGTTGGACTAAGACAATGTGCTATATGTGGGACTGCCTTTGGGATCTGATCATATAATTTAGTTTCTTCCCTTTTGATAGGAATATGTTGGCAGGAACACCTTACTCCAGTGCTCTAGAATTGCCAAAGTAGGTTAAAGCGTGCAATTTAAGGTCCTGGTTTTGACTGATAAAGCCCCAAATGGCCTGAGGGACCACTAAAATTAATCAAGAGCAATGTAGTATCAGACTTAACTGATTTGGGTCAAACTGGTTGGTGAAACTTCTGTCCCAGACCCCTTGCTGGTTCAACTTAAATCACAGGATGTGGCTAGTGGGGTTCCCCATGGCTCGGTCCTTGGGACCATACTGTTCAACATCTTCATCAGCAACTTGGACAAAAGGGTTAAAAGCACCTTGTTCACATTTGTAGATGACACTAAGATGTGGAGAGAAGTGGGCACACTGGAGGAGAGGGAGAGGCTGCAATTAGATCTGGACAGGTTACAGGGGTGGGCGGATGAGAACAGGATGGGTTTCAATACTGACAAGTGCAAGGTACTGCACCTGGGGAGGAAGAGCCAGCAACATACCTACAGGCTGGGGAACTCCCTTCTAGTCAGCACAGAGGCAGAAAAGGATCTTGGAGTCATTACTGACTCCAAGATGAATATGGGCCGACAATGTGGGGATGTAGTCAGGAAGGCTAACTGCACCTTTTCATGCATCCTTAGATGCATCACAAGCAGGGCCACGGAGGTGATCCTTCCCTTCTGTGCAACATTGGTCAGGCCGCAGTTGGAGTACTGCATCCAGTTCTGGGCGTCACACTTCAGGAGGGATGTGGACAGCATTGAGAGGGTCCAGACAAGGGCCACTTGCATGATCAGGGGGCAGCAGGGTAGGCCCTATAAGGAAAGGCTACGGGACCTGAACTGTTCAGCCTCCACAAGAGAAGACTGAGAAGGGATCTGGTGGCCATCTACAAACTGGCCAAGGGAGATCACCAGGCAATGGGAGAGTCCCTGTTACTCCGAGCACTACCAAGAGTAACAAGGAATAACGGCTATAAGTTGATGGAGAGCAGATTCAGGCTAGATATCAGGAGGCACTACTTCACAGTCAGGGTGACTAGGATCTGGAACCAACTTCCAAGGGAAGTGGTGCTTGCTCCTACCCTGGGGGTCCTCAAAAAGAGGCTAGATAGACACGTAGCCAGGGTCATTTGACCCTAGCATTCTTTCCTGCCATGCGAGGGGGTCAGACTTGATGATCTGCTCAGGTCCCTTCTGACCCTACCAACTATGAAACAGTCACTCAGCATGCCATCATACTTTCCAGGCCTGGGATAGGCTGGACTGTCTGCTCCAGCAGAGAAGGGTGGGGGGGCCGAGGGAGGACAGAGAGCTAGGTACTGCTCCCCCCAGGCAAACCCTGGCTAGGGTCTGGAGCCAAGGAGGGGGGTTAAACCCCACTTCCACCAAATACAGAACTGCCCTGCCCTGCTAAACTTACTGAAGGTTACTGCTGGCTGGGACTACAAATCTCAGGTGGCTGGGACTACAAATCTCAGGGACCTGGAAGCAGGAAAAGGAAGTGATGAGCAACCCTGTAGAGTCCAGCTGCTGTGATGTTGGACCACAAATCCCATAGACCTTGGGGGCAGCCGGAAGAGGAAGTGCCAGAGAGCCATGCTATAGCATTAAACTAACCTGCAAGGACTGAATTGACTCAGCCTTAGGCGTTTTGACTGTCTGTACTTAGCCTGTATGGATCATCCTCAACTACATTTCAACACTGAAGCAAAGGCCCCCAAGATCTGTTTAGGTGTAATCTACAGCCCTATCAGCTCACCATTCAACAATAGTAGGACAGATGGTGTTTTCCTTCTCCACGGTACTATGTTTTTTTGAGCTAATAGCACTGTGTTCCCTGCTCCTAAAGGTTGATTTATACATTAGATAAATCAAAATTGTTGATAACATTGCTCAAGAAGCTATTATTTTATTTTTTTTAAATCTAACTAAAAACATTGCTATGAAAAAGGAAACTGAACTCAAGTAAAAGAAACAGTCACACTTTTGGAGTTTTGACTGAACACAACTGTTGGAGAAACTTTGAGAATACAGAAACAAGCATATGAAAGTACCCTTCTTTGATCTAGGTTCATTAGTTCAGGCTATGTCCAAAACATGAAGACAGTATCATTAAAAACAGTTTCCTACACATCTGGTATTTTGCACAAAATTCCTTGTACTCAGCCCGGTATCTTTTAAGGAGTTCCAGGTGCAAAATGATCTCTGGCAATAGATGAAACAAGAGACAGTGATATGGCAACACTTGCCTGAACAGCTGTATGAGCAGCATGCAGTAATATAATATTTTCATGCAAGCTTCAACTAAGCCTTTCGGGACACCAGCTTGCACCTGACACCTTCAGTGTGGTTTCATACAAGGATGGTGTACATCACTTTACAGACGTTTGATTATGAACAATACTGGTACAGAGATGATACTGGTACAGCCAAGATTTGCCACTTATTTGACTACTGATGGAAAAAAAAAACCAAAACATTTTTTCTATAATTTGTCAGCATGTGCAGGCAGATGGCAAGGTGGCATTGTTGTTGGCAAATGGAGCAATGTTATTGGCATATGCTATAGAGTAAATGACAACCCAAAGACTTAGAAAGAGAAAATGACTTTATGTGATTTGGGTTCTTTTGATACTAGAGATTGCATTTCTATTCATATATTGGCAGATGAGGTCAATTTAAGTCCTCAAGTCAACTGTCCCTTTGTCATGTGCTATTTATATGCATGGACCCAACGTGCTTTATACTGTACAGAATCTCTCATGCATAAGCAAGTTCTTGCACGCAGAATGTTTGTGCTTACTTTCTGAAACAGCTGAGATGAGACCCTGACTTTCCAGGTCCTTCATGAAAATACAACATCTCCAGGACATGTCCAGAGAAAGTAGAGTGGTGCAGATGCACCTTCTTTTAAGTCAATGATGCCACAGGACCAGCAGCTGGGGACTGTTTTAAAGTCCCCAAAATGGATAAGAATTGTCCCGCACCTTCCTTTCCCTCCTTGCTCAGCAGCACTTTGCCATCTTTTCCTTCTCCCTTGCTTTGCCCATATTGTTGCTGTCTCCAGCTGCCCCAGAAACAGGGGTTGGGATAGGGGCAAGGATTGAGGCAGAGGAGGCTCCAGAGGCATTCTCTCTCACTCCAGCCAGCCTCAACAGCAGTGGGTGGGTTCCCCTCTTCTGTATGGTCCCTCCAGGTATTCTCTGCCAGACTGGAAGAAGGAGTGGAGGAACAGAACCTGGCCACTGCTACCACCACCAGTACCACTGCTGTCTCTGACTGAGCCTGGATCTATATTCAGCCCAGCTACAGTGGAGCAGGAGCACTTCTGGAGTCTCCACTTCCCTGCCTTTTGGCCAGCTAAGAACAGGGAGTCAGGAGCAGGTAGGAGAGAGGGGAAATGGGAGGGGTCATGCTGCTGAGCAGAGAAGGGAAGGGAAAATTCCTAATTGAGGGACTTAAAAAAAAAAAAGACCTGACTGCTGCTTCTGTGGTGGGGTCCAGAGGAGACTGACTGGCAGACTGGGGTGCAGCCACTCTTACAATACCAGTCACTGGTGCTGTACCCCCATATACAAGATCCTGGATCCACCCATGTACATTTAAATCCTACTATATTGCTGTCCTCCCAAAAATAGAGCTTCCTATCTGTGCAAGAGAAACAACTACTTCCACCCTTTTGAAACACCTACTGTATAAAGTTAACCTGAAAAATACCAGTATGCTAAATTAAAACACATTCTTGGTGGGGAATCATATATTATAGTATCTAGTCCTCTACTTTTATTTCCTGTCTTCCCTTTTCTCCTAACATCTAAGAACATACTCATTCCATTCATTTTTACAAACAGCTGTTGGACTGTTTTGTGGAATATTCTAAGGACTGAAAATATGCCAGATGGCATTCATAGGTAGCAGAGCTGCCAAACAGTGCATAAAAAAGAACATAATTTTGCACTCTCCCTTTCCAGAGGGTTCTATTAAATATGAAAAAAATTGAAATTAGGAAAAGATAGCGCAATAATCTCTGGTGATATCACTCTGGGTAAGAAGATGATTATGGACCAAAATTTGAATAGTCCATGTGCTAAATTATACACACTTACTTATGAAAACAGCTGAGCTTTTTGAATGTAAAGTTTACTTCATTCAGAAAAAGTCATGTATATGGATCCGTAAGTCTGGGTTTGTGGGTATGTGAAGTAGGTAGGCAGATATGCAGAACACTTTTCAAAATCTCACAGAATTTTCTTAATAGACATTTGAATTTGATATATTTGACCTTAAGCATCTTTCACAAAAAGAAGCAGCCCCAAAATACACATTGTTTTGAGTGTTTATTGTATTGTTTAATATCTTTAGAGAGGGAGCATTTTAAACTCTCCTTGGGGATGTGTACTAGGAATGTTTTTTCTGTCTTGTATATGTGAAGATGTGCAAACTCTACTGGGGCTCCCTGACAGCCAGACATAATACTACAATAAGTCAAAAAGACTAGAGATTCTTGTGCATAGGGCTCAATTTCCTATAGCAATATGATAATCACCAGGGATTCTGGTTTTCTCCGATTAAAGAAAAATCCCCACTTTTTTTTTAACTTTTATTAAAAAAGTTTTAACTTTTTATTAAAAAAGTAATCCAAAATCCACATTTTTCCATGACTAAAATGAAATTCCATGAATATATAGATAGATACAGTGGCGTTTCATTTTAATTACGGAAAAATGTGGATTTTGGGTTCCTTTTTTTAATCCAAAAATTGGGAATTTTTAAAAAAATTTTTTTTTGAGAAACCCATGATCCCTGTTTATAACATAGAGCCCTACATTGGTATAATCCAGTATTTAATTGTCCCAGGAAAAAAATGGGGATGTATCCAGAGGTACTTCAGGATAACCATTTGCTTAGGGCTGTTTCCACTTACATAGTGAAAAGGTATTGTAATAGGGCCTATTTTAAGTGTCTGTACCGGGATATCTGGTTGCTTAGAAAGTGGCTAGGTGACTATGGCCTGGGTTTGAAAACTTCTCTCTGATATAAGAATCCTTGCACTGGACTGCTCCACTCCTAGCTGGCTTCTTTTGGGGGTTAGACCAGATGCCCCTAAAACCCCTCTTCTAAGTCTGTGATTCTATAATATTAGTGTACAAAATTAGTGTAATTTATTCCAGTGTTAATGTTTTGTGTGTTCAGGCCCTGAGAAAAGCTTGAAAATATGAAGCAAGTATAACAGCGGTCTGGCTGAGTCTGAAGAAAACACTAAACAATAACATTAGGAGGTGCTACTTTATAACCGTGTGTAAAGCAGGCCCTATTCAATTAGGATTGGGATTCGGCCCAAATCAGGGACAGTGATTTGATTCATTGATTCAGATCATTGTTCCTAATTCAATTCAGCTGAATCCAAATCTGAAGATTAGATGCTGATTCGGAGAATCAACAATTCGGACATAGACACAGATTTAAAGGTTTTTTCTACATACTTTGAGGTAGCAGGCACAGCTTGTGAATGCTTCAATGCTGGGGCACATGGAGCATCCCACAGGAGTGCGGGGGGGGTGGGGGGGACCCTCCACATGCTCATGATCTGAACTTGTCTTGTCTTAATTTGGACCTGGGTAGAAAAGTTCCTTGCCACAATTTGTGCTCAGACTGTATGGCTTAAAAAAGGAAAAAAAAAAAAAAGAGGACCAGAAAACTAATGTGTGTTGAAATGTCCTAAAGGGAAGAACTCCATAGGGTAACATATTTTATTGAACCAATTGTATAATAAGGATAGAGTGAGAGAAACTTTTGAATGAAATACTTGCCTTCATTAGGTCTGACAAACCAAGCACACATTTCTTCAACCTAAGAAATCCTTGCCTCTTATATAATTTCTGCACCATCTACATCACTTTTACACTGCTTTGAAACATTCTGATTTTGTTAAATCTGATAACTTGCAAAAGAGTCAAAAGGCATGAAGTTATACACATTAGTTAAAATGTGTTAAACCCAAATATTGATCCTGTCATTAGAGGGTTAAACTACAGCAAATTAAGGCCACTTTACTCCTGAATGAGTGTAACCACACAGGGCTTTAATATATTTTGTCTTGTGCACGAATTAATGTGATTTATCTTTCCTGTATGTCCTATATCACCAGGGACCCTAGTTTTCTCTGATAAAAAATCCCTAATTTTTTTTATTGTCATGAGTTTTGCCTGTTAGCAGCCAAAGGTGCAGGGCCCCAGAACCCAGACTCCCCCTGCACCTATCTCCTTGACATCTGGCAGGCTTCTTGGCTACAGCAGGGCCTAAGAAGCCTGCAGTTTTCACCCCCCTGTACCTTAACACACACTGTCACCTATGTCATGAGTTTTGCTTGTCAGCAGCTTGAGCTGCAGTTTCCCAGAAACCCATGCACCTATCTCCTTGAAACCTGGAAGCTTTGTGGCCTCAGCAAGAGTTACCATCCCTGTAGTTTTTACCCCGCTGTGGTGTAACTCACACACATGACATGAGTTTTGCTTTCACAATGTTGAGGTACAGTTTCCCAGAAACCCCTGCACCTATCACCTTGAAGCATGGTAGGCTTCATGTTCTCAGCAGAGACTACCATCCCTGCTAGTTTCATTCGAATCACCCCCAAAATGACAAACTTATAGATATTTCATTGATTCCCCATTATACTCTATGGCTGAATCTCCGAATCTCTCCAAATTGGCTCCAAATCTTCCAAAGCCGATTTGGCCAAATCAAATCAGAAAAGCAATCCAAATCTCTGAATCAAATTGCTGGCATCCAAATCAGCTGAATCCAAATTTGAATTAAATAGTTCCCTATTCACACAGGCCTAATAGATAAATAGATATAGTGGTGCTTCATTTTAATCATGGAAAAATGTGGATTTGGGGTTACTTTTTTAAACATGAAAATTGGGGATTTGTTTTTTTTAAATGAGAGAGAACCCGAATTTCTGTTCATCACTAAACCCAAAATTAATAAGGGCTTTAGAGCTCAACAGGTTTTGACAGAAAAACTAAAGCTGGTCATGTATAATCTTTGATTCATTACCCTGATGGAAAACATTTTCCCAATCTGCTCTCAACTGATTTAATGGACATGCTAATATAGTGATTCTTAAACTGTCCCTCCCCACATCTTTGTTTAAACATTTCTCCTCTGAAATATATGTTTTATGTGTGTAAAGTACAAATTGAAACACATATGGATCATGACAGATGGACGGAAGGCCTTGTAATAATGCACATTTTCCTAGAAAAAACCTTTTCATGGTAAAAGTGGCCCTACAAGCATCTCTTCTTCATCTCCCCCTTTAAAATTGTTCAGGGTCTGCATTTCTTCTCTTTCAGTGCAACAGTGTCTTTTACCAGCACCCAGTTCTGTAATACAGATTATTAACAACTACCCAAATCAGAAAGCAAAACCCAGGCCCACCTTCTTTACCATTCCTTGATCAGAATGACTGGTCCCCAAATTTTCAATATAGACCGCAAATCCTGGTCTGGACTTATATTGAAAATTTCCCATGCTCTCCCCAGCTCCCCTCTATTACAGGCCACTATCCTTTGTGAACAGATTCAGATCTATAAGCAAACTACTCCCTGCTGTTTTCTTCATGACAACTATCCATTACTCCCTGTGGAAAATACAGCAGCTCATTTGTCATTGTCACTATCACTGTCTAACTCCTTCAACCTCAAGACTTTTCCCAAGATCTTAGAGTCCACTATTGCTTATATTGAGAGAGGTCAGCAAGCAATACCTTAATTTCATGTTATTTCAGTTCTCCTTAGCCCAAACCCTTCATTTTCCTAATGGTTGCATCAGCTTTATATAAAACAAATGTTGCATTAGACTTAATTAGTCAAATGCAGGTGGAAGGGGTTCTTCCCTCTTAGGTGTAAGATGCCAGTCCCTCATCTGACATACCCATTGGTACTTTGTCTATATAACAAGCCACAATATTCTATAGTTTTCATCTTTTTATGTGTAATTCTATTGTTGTGTCTCAAGCTATCCTTGTATTTGAGTACACCTCTGGGAGGGATTGGGATCCTGTCTTCACCCATGGACAACTATATGTGGATGCTTCCAGAATCTCCCACCCAGAAAACATCCAATTTGCAGTGACTGCTGACTTGAGTAACAAAACCAGGAACGTAACATACATGGAAGTGTTGTAAAGCTCTTACAGTAAGAAAGTGTGATATGTTTCAGGATTTTGTGTATGTGGAACATTTGTGAAGCTGTTGAAGTGCAATAAAATGTGATGTCAGGCAAAAACTGGCTCA
The DNA here is from genome assembly GCF_000455745.1 of Alligator sinensis. Lineage (NCBI taxonomy): Eukaryota > Metazoa > Chordata > Crocodylia > Alligatoridae > Alligator > Alligator sinensis. The sequence continues at coordinate 36,142 of NW_005841993.1, forward strand.
CTGGATTTTCATGTAAGCAACGGTGCACGGAGCATCTAGTGTGTGTGTGTGTGTGTGTGTTTTAATTAGAGAAAACCAGGATCCCTGCAGATAACCAATGAAAAGGACGCCCAGATTTAGGAATACAACATTCTCAAGCTCCCCTGCTTGTATCTTCTCTGCTCGGCTTCTAGAAAGAGCCAGAGTTTTTAGAAAAGGGCCTGTTGGCACCATCCAACCTTCCAGAAGGCAATGAGCCAGACCACGCTCTGCCCCTCGGCTATCCAGCCATTAACTTTCCTCATCAGAACAAAACCCATACACACACACATACACATACCCTTTCAACACAGAACGTCAAAACAAATAAGACAACCACATATTCATTAAAGAGCATTACTAAACCTATGCACATGGTCAATAACCTTATATTTATATTTGCATATATATGTGTATATTTTGTCATATGCCTGATTTGCATGCATGTGTGTGTGTGTGTGTATGTCTATGTATAGATACATGCACATATATTCTATCAGTTATTGCAAATTGCTTGGAAAAAGGAGGGTATATCGAATAGATATATTTATAAAGGCTGACTGTCGGTGGCTTTCTTTCCATTCTAAAAAGATAACAAACAAGCATTCTCTTTAAAGATCTCCTTTGTTGTATAGCACATTAATAGACTTATGCTTTTGCCTTTCAGTATCTCCGGTATGTTTTGTCCTAGAGAGATATCCAACTTACTGCTGCTCAAATGATATATTCTCCTTCATTTTTAGGTACTATCCAATAAAATGCATTTTAAAGAACTCTCACAGTATCCTTAAAATCATAGATATTCTTTGTGACAGTTACAGTTGACCTAACAACATATTGTATTGTTCTGGATACATAACAGTATAAGAGTATTTAAGTATATTCATTACAAAGAAACTGACACTGGGTGCATCCACATGTGTGCTTTACTGTGGAGTTGGCTAAATAGTTCTGCAGTAAAGCATCATCATCTACCCATATTAGGATGCAGTAATTTATTAACTCCGCCATAGAACAGTACTGTCTGGGACAAGTACTATCGTATTGGAGAGTAATTTATGCCAATGGAACACATGTATAGTTAGTGACCAGGGTTTGATAGGGCACATTCAGGGGCTGCCTAGCATCTAGCCCCACACTGTAGCACCCTCGTGCCCCAGTCAGCTCCTCTGCCTCCTGATACCACCACCCAGAGCCTGGGGCTGACCTGCTGGGTCCCCTGCCAGCCTGGGGTTGCTCTGCCCTGGCTCAAATTGTTGTGATCCCAGGTGCACATGCAAATGCTGCATCCAGGAGCAGCTGACTGCAGTGTGAACTGCACTGGAATTTATTGTTTCGGGTTAATTGCACGTGTCTATGCACCCACTGACAGTCAGAAAGTTACTGATAATCTTGATAAATAGTATGATATGTTTGTTTCCATTTAAGGGAAGGAATTATATGACTGTGTGCCACTTTTAGCAAAATGTATATTAACATTCATATCATTTTATTAATCCATAATATTTTTCATAGTTACAGTTGTAACTAAGTTTCCATTTTTCCTAGTTTGAGTTGTACCACTACTGCAGCAGCTAATTAAAACATATACTAAGTCTACCACATCTGTAATATTCTATGTATGCTTTTCTTCTACAGTAAAAGTTCCCCTTTCCCCTTCACCATATACTACAACAACAACTTAAAAGACAGAAATCCATGCATGTTCCCTGACAATATACAGTGGATACAAAGAGACTACGAAAAACTTCCTACAGCATTCATCCTACATAAAAAGAAGAAGTAGAACAAATTACTCCAAGAACAAGCTCCCCAACCACAAAACAACCATCAGAGGAACAACACCAACACCTTACAACATTCTAACCTCAGACTCGATGAAACTGAAAGCAGCAACCAACCCACAAATATTATCAATCTCTCCACACACACGCGCTTAACAAAACTGAAAAAGTCTGTCTTTTCTAAAGGCCTAAATTTCTGTCCAGAAAAATACCCTAACAAAATACTTCAATGTGGAGAACTAGAAGAATTCTTCCGATTCCTGTGCCTCAAAGAATATTTCCACGACCAAACTGAACACACTCCCAACAACAACTCATCCTCTGACAACATTCAGGAAAGGATCAATGC
>NW_005841993.1:39483-49386 GCF_000455745.1 Alligator sinensis
AACCCATACTAGAAAGAGACCCTATTCTTAAAAAGATCTTCCCAGAGCCACCCATCCTAGCCTTCAAACAAGCACTGAACCTCGCCAACCTCATCACCAGAAACAAACTTTCTCAAGCCCAGAACACACCAAAAGGATCCAGACCGTGCCATGACAAGAAATGCAAGGCCTGCCAACACATCTCCACCACCCCCACAATTACTACACCCCTTACAGCTGCACCTCCAGAAATGTTATATATCTCATCCAATGCACCAAATGCCCTGATGGAAGATATGTAGGAGAAACCAAACAACAACTGCGCACCAGAATGAACGCACACCGGAAATCTATCAAAGACAGAAATACCCAATTACCGGTGGGGGCACATTTCTCACAGGAGGGCCACTCTCTCTCCAATCTCTCAGTCCTGATCCTCAAGGGAAACTTACACAACACTTCCCAGAGACGAGCCTACGAGCTCCATTTCATCAACCTCCTGGATACTAGAGATCAGGGACTAAACATAGACATTGGATTTTTGATACATTATTATCTGCCTGGCAACTGACTCCCCAGCCCAGCCCCTGGCTTGTTTATTTTTCATTCCATCCAGGAAGAGCACACACCAACTGCTGACACTTCCTTAGCCAGACGAAGGGTTTTTGAACCCAAAAGCTTGCTTAATAACTTTTCTCCAACTATTTGGGTTGGTCTAATAAAAGATATCAAATTCACCCAAGGAACCTTGTCTGCCTTTCCCCTTCACAATTTCTTCATTAAATAAATACTGAGGGTAATTGGAAAAGATTGTGCTAAGACATGGATGTTTTCTTCTTCATATTTATTTTCAATTTCATATATTGTAAATATTTTGCCTTAAACCTTCCAGGTTTTGTTGCATTGTGTTTTCCTCCATGAGATGTGTAATAAAAGAGCATCCTGGGGCTGGTCTAAATATAAGCCAGCCACCTGCCTCCTCTTCTGCCATGCCTTGATGTTACTAATTATCTGATGTTAATTAGATGGGAGGCTGCCCTGATGAGAAGGGCCTATGTATATGACTCTGACTTCTCATTATGGTATCCCATGCCTTGTAGATGTTTCCTCCAGGTAGTGCTAGCACTGGGACCCATGGTCCGGAGTCTCACTGGGATTCTCACTCCCCACTGGGGCTCATGGTCCCAGTGTGCTCACCCTGGGTTCTCTCTTTACACAAATACGGACTAGGCCCCCAGCCCCAGCCCCTGGGCTTCAAGCCCACATACACACTTGGGGCTTCAACCCCACACCTCGGGGCTTCAAGCCCACATACCTCAGGCCTCCAAGCCTACCTCTGGGATCAAAGCTCTGAGCCTTGTCCCCAAGCCCTCCTTGGGCAATCCCCTTATCCCTGGCTCTGGGAACTTCCTTAATAGCTCACCAAGGCTCAGGGCCCCCCTGGAGCTTCATTCTAGCTCCCTATATGCAGCCTCAGGACTCTACTGTGAGCCTGGGCACTGTCACAGGTCCCTCTGCCTGACTTGGGCCCTATCTCAGTGCTCACTGTGAGCCTGAGCTCCTCCTGCCTCAGTCTCACCCACCAAGGATGTGGGGCTGGGGTTAGAAGGTGTCTCATACTCATCTTTCACCAGGGCTGTAACTGGCCTGGCATTTCTGGGACTGTCCCACCATAGACAGTCCCACCAGGCCACCCATCCCTGGCAGGGTGCAGTTTCCAGTCATGCCCAGGGGGTCTCCTCCTTCCCCATAGACTCAGCCCTTACCTTCAGGGATGTTCCATGGGCAGCAGCTGAGCCAAACATTGTTTCTTCAGCTGTAGCAGCAAACTGCTGCCTCTTTGCAGTTCAGGGCTCAGCTCTTATAGAACACAGCTGGGCACTGCTCCCAATCAGGCAACTATGCCTAATTGGCTTTGCAGGCAGCTGCAGGCTGCCTAGCTGCCATTCAGACCCATACTAGTAACAGAGCACCCTGTGTACTGTTACAAGATGCTAGTGGAAAGTCTAAGTTTGGGAGTAGCATCATATGTTAATTTTGGTATAATTTCATAATATTCTCAACTTTTGTGAAATCTATAGCATTTTTAAACTCCACAAATGTTATTGTTTTATTATTAATAAAGTTATAATTTCACATCTCTATACAGTAATGCACAAGTACAGCATTTTGAAATTCTCTCCTAGGCATAGCTGGAAATATTATATTTAAGATATCCATAATTTAAAGCTCCAAGAAATTATTGAAATGGTTTTATGAATTTCCGATGGAGCTTACAACCATCAATCATTTATGGTGACTTACACTACATATTAATACTTAACAAATATACAAATAGCAAAGCAAGCAAACAACAACAACAACAAAAACCAACAACTTTCTAAGACTGCTATTCATTAAGGCTTAGTGGGGATCTTAGTTTCATCAATAATACTTCTCTGCCAGATGCTTAATTTTGCAAAATCCAGATTTTACTATATGCAGTAGCAAGTTTGTTCTTGATTTTATTGGATCTAGGATTGTATATTGTTCCCCTCCCCCCTTCATTCCCTACCTTCTACCAGCCCACACCACTGTCCATCACTGTAGTATCTTATGGTTTCTGTGGTGCATATACAGCACCACCTGATGCTCTGAACCTGGTGATGCTGGAATAAGTCCAGACCCTGGAATCTCTACTAGTTACACGACCTGTGCCTGGGGATAAAACTGATGGAGACTCACCTGGAGTTCCTGCAAAACCTGGGCAGAAGAAAGCAGAAAGAAGTTGTTCAGAGTAGTGATTCCAGGTTCCTCAGAGTTAAATTGGATGAATCCGGTGATGAAGGATATAGTGTTTCTCCACATTCTTTCTCTTTTCAACTATTTGAAGAGTACATAAAATAAAATAAAATCAGCCTAAACCAGGTGTGGAGATCAGGATGCAGCTTCCTCACTAAATCATGATATTTTTGTTGACATATTAAATATTTTTAATGGGTTAATAAATAAAATCCTTTCAATTTTATTAGTATTAGCTTAATAGTATTGTAACACCCACTCATTCTGACAGTTTCTACTATAACAGTCCCCTTGCAAAAAATGTAATGCTATGATGCACAATCTATTTGATATTTTTTTCTGGTTTTTCTTAATTTAAATGAATACTGTATGTAACAAATTACAAGTAGTTATATTTATTTGTATGTTTAACACTTTTTAATGGTGAAACAGGTCATCAAGTTTAATACTTTGTATACCATTAGATACCTATTTCCAGTGCTGGTTTCTTCTATGGAAGTTTCTCCATATATATATATATATATATATATATATATAGTGAATGAAAGAAAAACATAGTTATCATTCTTATTTTCAGAAGACTATAAATCTCGTGGAATTGATACAAATTTTGCTGTCCAAATACAATTTCAAACTGCAGATACAAGCTTCTTTTACTTTAATAAATCTTAATCTATTTTTTTTTTTTTTAAGTTTTGTTGTGAGATTTAGTTCTGGCTTGAAAAAAAATGTCAGCCTACTACTATGTCTTCTAAACCAAATAAAAATAATAACATATAGAAAACAGTTTATATGTTGAAATTAAAGATTTACTATTTTAAATCAATATACATACCCATAATGGGGCTACATTAAAGGTACAGAAAGGTCCACAGCAAATATGACAAACAGATTAGAACTAAGGATCTATTAATTTTCTTGGATGATCAGTCCACAAACATTGCTTCAGTCTTTCAGAGGCTAGAGGGTCTTCTTATCAAATAATTTTTCCACATAGAACTAAACTAATTCATGGCTGATTCAAAATTTCTTGCAAAACTAAAACGAGCATTCCCTAAAAAACCCAGAGCTTTCCTATTTGGCCTCCAAAAACTATGAGCATAAAATAATATCCAGATTGTTTCAGGTTTTCTCACAATCAAACACCAGACTGTCTCAGAATTTTGGATTCAAAATCTCAAAAATCTCAATTTATAATTTATTTCAGACCCCAAAGAATCTAATGTCCCCTCAACTATCATAAGATATGTTGTTTGTTTGTTTTTTATTTAACCAAATTCTGCTACAGTATATGCATGGGGAATTTCCTGCTTAAATATTCAGAACTCAAAAACTACTAAACCATCAAACTTTAAATAAAGTGTATTACATGCATTTCAGTGCTATAAACCAAATATGCTGGGTATTAATGTATTTAATCAGTTTTCAAATACTTACATTGAAAAAAACTTGTCCAAAAGTGGGGAAAAATGTTGGTCACGATTTTCATTAACATCAAAGTCATTTGCACTGCATTGGCAATATAAAGGTGTGTATGTGGGCATACATATATTTTAAAACTGATGTGTGTTCATTTTACATGGCCAGAGTGGTTTAAATGCCCATTAGTGTAAATGCAAATCTGTCTTATAATTCATTCATAAGTGACTTGTTCAAACAGAACAAGTCAGAAGGGGATTTAGGATGAAGCAAGTATTGCTATGAAGGCTGTGGATTCTTAGCACTAGCATCTTGCAACTCTAAACATACTGGGAGGTGGAGTTAAAAATCAGTTAATCACATGGAAGTAGTTACTGCATAATGATTCATTTATAAGTGAATAAAGCTTCCCCCAACCCACCAACCCCAGGACCTTCCTGAGTGAAAACTGTGCCTGAATTTACATATGTTTGGGGGTAATTCTGTTTTTTTTTCTTGGCAGTCTGTCAATGGTTTGATCAACCTCCTATCTACTGTTTTGATGATGCTTTTACAAAGGCAATACTGAGTCTAGAGAAATTCCATCGGTACAGACACTTACAAAAATTATAGTGCCAAAAACATATGGCTTGGAACAAAAGATCTCAATAGCAGGTAAAATGAATGTAGGTCCAGTTGAAAAGAAAATACCAATGTTGTTTATTTCTGGTTCACACTTAGAGAAGTTTGTTTAATTTTTGCACAGAAAAACCTGAATAGAGATATCTAACTGAACCTAAACTACTCTCCTTCAGTCCAGATCACTTGAATTTGTTATACTCAGAAGAGTATGATTTATTTTAACTATTTGCCCAGTTGTAATTTTGCAGCTCTTCTCTTTCCTCAGTGGGGTGCCTAATCAGTAGCTAGAGACTTCATGGTGGCCACCCTACATTTCATCTGGACAGAACTGCAAGACCAGAAACTGATGAGGGCTGATTGGCACTGACTGCTACAAAATTAGCATTTTCATGGAAGCCAACATCAATTATCATCAACAGATGTGATACTCGCGTAGGAGATTCTGAACAAGTTGGCAGTATAGGCCAAATCACTTAGCTGTACAGTAATGATGAGTGAAACCTAAGTAAATGAAAGAAATGAAACTAATAGGGCTGTTGCTGCTAAAAACATGTATTCTTCAGGGGAGGGGAGAGAAATCTAAAATATATTGAGAGCTATCTGGCAATCCATAAAGAGCTTGGTTCTTGGTATTTAGTCAGTATCTCTTACAAATTCAATATTTGACATTTTATAAAAGTCTCTAGGAACCTATGTGTAAAGGTAAGGACTCTATGCTTTGAATCATTATGAGATAATATATTTTTACAATAATTACCCTGAAATGTTGTGAGCCTAACAAATTTAAAATCTAAATGTAAAACCAATTTCATGCTATAATTTCTTCCATCAGCCCAACATATGCACAAATATATACCGTACCACTCAGTAACCCAACACTTCCATTCTCCAGATATGCTCACAAAGGCAAACACCTTGTAAACTCATCAAGATATTTTTCTTTTAAAGAAGGACGTTAACAAAAAGGGACAGTGCTGCTGTTGTACATAGGAGACAGCAATGGCAAATGAGGCTAGAAATACCCAAATAGACAAACAGACAGAATTTATAATCTGTTTCTGGCTTGACCAAGTCTATGGTGCACAGTGGAGGAAGGAAATTATACTGCTATTACCCATTTTAAATGGTAACACTTGAACACTTCACAATAATTCATCTCAGGCCCTAATTTATGACCCTGTTCTATTAAATTAGGCAATCTGAATATGTTTATTCACATTCGGGACATATACAAGTTATAATTTATGAGCAAAATTCACCATAGTGCTTCAAGGGTGTGTTGTGGCTGAAAATAACAGGAATATGAGTGCAGTGTCATCACTTCAGTGACCAAGAAGAAATGAAAAAGCATGGTCTCATGTTCTACAGCGTTCAGAAAAGATAAACAGAAGTAATATACATGACTTATGCAGGTGTGTATAGCATAGAGAAGTATACTCAAAGCAAAAGTGAGCTGGATGAGTAAAAATATGTAGCTGGGCTAATTTAACAAAACAAAATGTAGAAAGAATAATGATGCTTTTAAATACATTTACACAAATCTAATACTAGTGCCTTTACACTCATTAGGGCAACCACAAAACCTCCGGTGGGAGTTTACAGACCTTTTCTAAGCCAGTTTTAACCAGCCTGTTATTTTTGTTTCAATCAAGGTGTTGCTTCAATCAAATTCAGCAAACAAGTAGCTTTCTTATGCTAATTGCTGTCTGGTACAACGTGTTTCTTTTACATATCATACATCCAGCTCCTCAGTATCACTCTAAAATATAACATAAGTTATAATCTAAAGACTAATTTTGCATAAATGAAAAAAAAATTGACTGTGATCCACAGATATGCACTTATCTTAAATATGAGCATTCTGGAATGATAATGCATTGAATGACATCCTTCTTGTTATCTTAATTCATACATCAGGGTGTATAATTTGTTTAGTAAAGAACACAGGAGTTAAAATATAATAAATATATACAAACCAAATGCTATTTGCAAAATACTTAAAGCTTTAATGGTAACCTTTATCATATATTAGAAATAGGTAACTCCACAACACTACCATGTATGGGTGAATTCAGAACATTTGCATCCTTATGCATCTCATTGGTAATTTGACTGAGTTTCCTTTAGATCTAATGATGCTACTGGACTCAAGGTTAGTAGATCAATGTGCACATCAAAATCTAGCATGTAGTTTTAATGTCTTCCTGGTTATATTTAGTCTGAATCACTGGCTCATTATGAAAAATCAGTATAGACATGATTAGACTTTGTCCAATTACTCTATGCACCTATGGAGCAAAACAAAAATTTAGTATAGTGACTTCACAAGTAAAGCTTCCATCTAAAAAGGTTTTCGTGATTTGTTGCTGCATAATCCTGTCCTTTTATATTTTTCCCAGTTAGAGTAGGGTATCACTGATTTCAACTTACCAGTGATACAAAATAAAATTGCTTTACTAGGTTGAACACATTGACTTATGCACCGAGGACAAAATTATTCAGACATTTATTCTTCACAAAGTCAGGGATTTTCCTTTTTCAATGTTTGCTAAAGAAGAAAGAGCTAACATACGACTCCTATAAACAATGCAAATGATGTCTCTGTCCATATGATTTTACCTTGCTTGATTCTTATTTTCTTGATTGTTCCACAAGCAGGCAAGTAAGACAGGCAGAGCTGCAGCATCTCAATGTCTGGGTGGTGGTGCAGGGAGTAGGAGTTTTGGTTTAGCAGGAACTGGAGAATGTTTTAGGACAGAAGGAACCTTTTCAGATAAAAATGGGCTCTACTGAACCACAATAGAATCCAGATTGCTGGCACCAAAAAGACTGTAGAGAAGTTTTTAAACTAAAAAAATGGTGGAAAGCTGACAGGTGCAAAAGAGCATGGAGACTTAGTTCAGACAAACTCAAAAAAGAGTGGTTTATATATTCTATACTCTCTTGAAGAGGACAGTGAAGAAATTATGAAATTTAACTGTAGATAATAGTAAGGATAAGTCAGAATCTACAGTCCCAATCAAGTAGCAGGAGCAGTAACAGGAAGCTGAAAAATGACAAAATATATAAGTGCCTCTCCACAAGCCTAAAAAATAAGATGGGTAAACTAGAAGGTCTGGTATTAAACAGTGACATAGTAGGCATCTCAGAGACCTGGATGATAATAACTAAGATATGATTATACTGGACTCTAAACTTTATAGTAATGATGGAGTAGACTGTGTCAGAGGAGAACTGGTACTGTATGTTAAGGATAGTATAGACAGTAACAGCAAAAAATGCTATCTGAAATCAAAACTACCATAGAATCCCATACTTGAATGACAAGAATATAATATTAGGATCATACTACCAACCACCTGCTAAGGAAGGTAAAGCTCATTATGAAATACTTAGGGAGATTTTAAAAAGCTGATAAAATGAGAGAAGCAATAATACTGGGAGAATTCAACTATTTTCACATAGTGGGTAAACACCTCATCAGGACAAGGTACAGAGATAACATTTCTGGATGTAATAAATGACTACTTTCTGGAGCAACTTATCTTGGAACCCACAAGAGGAAAAAAAACCCTATGCCTAATCCTGAATAACATACAGGATTGGGTTCAAGAAGTATCTATTGTCAAGCCACTCCATAATATTGATCACAACATGATCACATTTAGCATTCTAACGGTGCCCGGTGGGGGAGGCAGAGTAAGCCAAGAAAAATCCACCATGCTGATATAAAATGTTAGGAAGGGAAATCACACAAAATGAGGAAGTTAGAAAGAAATAAAAAAAGAACAGTAAAAAATGTAGGACGCCTTCAGGCAGCTTGGGAGGTGTTTAAACATACCATATTAGAGGCTTATGAAAAGCATGTACCACAAATCAAAAAGGGTACCAAATGTACCAACTAAGCCCCTGAATAGTTTTATACTAGAATTCAAGAGGACATTCAAGGCAAAAAGGAATTCTTCATATTTGAGGAGTGTCTAGCAAAAGACACTAAAGTCAATCATAAAAACATTTTTTAAAGACTCAGCAGCAGGAAGCTAGCAAGAGAATCAGGGGGACCATTAGAAGACCAAGATATAAAAGAACTACTCAGATGGTAGTAATAGTAGAAAAGCTGAATGAATTTTCTGTGATGCATTTTACTACAGAAGATACTGGGGAAATCTAGTATGGATGCTTCCTTTAATATAGGTCTGAAGAGTTGGACCCCATTGAACTGATAACCAGGAATCCTGGTTTTCTTTGATTAAAAAAACAAAACTAAAAACAAAACTCCAATTTTCAGATATAAAAATGTAACCCAAAATCCACATTTTCCCATGATTAAAATAAAACACCACTAATTCTAATATAATAAAAGGCTTAATCTGTCTCTCTGTGCATCTGTCTGTATGTCTGTCTGTCCATAACACTCTTGGGCAACTGCTAATTTGCCACTGAGAGGGAGGGCAGTGATTGGCTGTGCGGACTGGGCTGCACAGGCCCAAGTCTGAGCCACTGCTGGCAAAGTTAGTAGAGCACACCCTGACTGTCTGATCAGCGGGACTTGCCAAATGCCTCTCTGCCTGAGGGTGAAGTGGGGGGGGGGGGTCACAGTGGTGGTGCCCCCTCCACCACCTGGCCCTGACACCCCCAAAAAATGACAACTTTCTGGAGCAACTTATCTTGGAACCCACAAGAGGAAAAAAAAAACCTATGCCTAATCCTGAATAACATACAGGATTGGGTTCAAGAGGTATCTATTGTCAAGCCACTCCATAATATTGATCACAACATGATCACATTTAGCATTCTAACAGTGCCGGGGAGGGGGGCAGAGTAAGCCAAGAAAAATCCACCATGCTGATATAAAATGTTATCAGCATGGTGGGAGGGGGAGGCAGTGGAGGAGAGGGGAGAGGAGGGGAAGCAGGCAGATGTGAGTGGGGCCAGACCTGGAGTGCTGGGGAGGGTGGGGTAAAGTGGGATTGGACCCAGAGTGACAGTGGGGAGAAGGGGTAGAGCAGGGCTGGACCCAGAGCAGCAGGGTGTGTGTGTGGGGGGTGGGGGGAGTGGGGCTGAACAAGGTGGGGGGAGTAGAGTGGGGCTGGACCCAGAGTG
>NW_005841993.1:49396-63007 GCF_000455745.1 Alligator sinensis
ACCCGGAGCGGCAGAGTGGGTGGGGAATGGGGATGGACCTGAGGGGGGTGGGGAGGAACAGGAGGATCCCTGCTGATAATAGAAGAAGTTGTCAATAAATCAATACATTAAATATTAACTTAATCTGAGCCCGGGCGACATTCACCCCAGAGTTCTGAAGGAACTCAAAGGTAAAATTCCAGAAGTGTTGGCAATAATATCTAACTGACCATTTCATTATAAACAGCTTCTGTACCAGTGCACTGGCAATTGCCAGCATAACACCCATCTTCAAAATGGTTCAGAGGGTGTCCTAGAAATTAAGGACCAATAAGCCTTGCTTCCATCCCTGTCAAATTGGTCAAATCTACAGCAAAGAATAAAATCAGCAGTAACATGGACAAATGTTATTGGCTAGGAAAAAGTCAGCATGGCTGTTGTAAAAGAAAATCATGCTTCACCAATATGCTGGAGTTGATTGAGGGTGTTAATTGAGCATAGGCACAAGTGAGATCAGGTTGATATATATCTTTCAAAAAACAGTCAATAAGTTTCCCTACCAAAGTTAAGAAAAAATAAAATTAGTTACTCCAGGTTTGGAGGAAAGGTTTTTTTGTAGATTGAGACCTGATAAAAGACAGGTAGCAAAAGTTAGGGCTAAATAGTTATGTTTCAGGATAGAGGGAGGTCAAATGTGGGTCCCAGAAGTATCTGTGCTGGACACAATACTGTTCAACATTTTTATCAATGATCTGGAAATGGGGGTGCATGGTGAAATCTCTGAGCTTGCAGATGATATCAAGGTGAGGAAGAGAAGCTGCAGAAAGATCACATCAGGATAAGTGCTGTGTGCTCCCAGGCTCCAAGGCCCAGCTGGAGTCAAGGGTTCTGCTCTACCCCAAAGGCTGGGAACACACATAAATATGGCATGTGCTGTCTAGTGCAACTTTTGTGCATAAACATGGCTTTAATGTCAGTGGTGTTTGCTTGAGCCAGAATGTTGTCATTTATTCTTCTGTCCTTCTAACTGACATGGAAGATTTTCTAAAGACATTACTGATAGTAACATTCCAAAGCTTTCAGGTGTTTCTGACATTCATCCAAGTTTCACACCCATGCTACAGGACAGGGATGACAACAGCCCAGTAGACAGGAAGTTTGGTTTGGGTCCTGATGTCTTAATCATGAGTTTAGAGATGTCTACAAGCAGCACTGGCAAATTTTATTTGGTGTTGAATATCGTCACCTATGTTTATATTTTAAATGTTATTACTATGTCTACCAGCTAGGGGAAATTCTCAACAGTCTCAAAGTACTGGAGCAGCTATTTGATTTGGGATAGGTTGGTAAAAGATCTTGTTTTTCATGAAGCTGACAGTGAGTCCAAGCATTTCATATACTTCACAGAAGGAGTCAAAAATAATATGGAGCTTCTCAACTGGGTGTGAATAAAAGACACAATCATTGATGTACTAAAGATCAGTAATGGAGGTGTTGGTTATCTTGGGTTTGGAACATAGCCAGTTGATTTTAAAGAGAATCCCATCCATGTTATTTTGGATACTGACTCCAGATGGAAATCAATCAGCAATGAGATGTGGAATAGCTGAAAAAGTGTTCAGCTATTCCACTAGAATAGGTTCAGTCCTTGCTTGATTCTAGATCTAATATTAAAGGGGTCCATTGCCACATTATTGCTTCAGACAGTTGCTGTTGTGCCATCATAGAGAAGTCTGATGATGGTAACACATTTTGACAGTCACCCGAATCTCATCAGCATCTTCCATAGGGCCTCTCTGTTGATTGAATTAAAGGCCTTAGTCAGGTCAATGATTGTCAGGTCAATGATTGTCAGAAGACTAATGGAGGAAAGCTGTCCCTATTCTTTCCATTTGCTTCAGCAAACTTTGAGATTGTTTTCTTTGAAGACAAGAGTTGACAGTGATATGGGACTTCTACTGCTTTCCCTTTTCCAGCAGTAAAATTGCAAAATGTTCTATAAAGTAAGTTTCCTGATTCAATTCTAATTTTGGAACAAACCCCATTTGGACAATACCTGTACAAAAACACACAAACTGCATGCTTTTAGTGCACAATGAAAAAGGCTTTATTCACTGTGAGCTAAATGTATCTACCACTACCAGCATATGCAATTTGTTGTCTGTCTTGATTTTAGATGATGATGTCAGAAAATCAATAAGCAGAATAAACCACATTTCCAAGTTTTGGTGTGTTGTAAGGGAGTAAGATTCTTATTGCTAGTAGGAATGCAGTGTGCTCAGATTAAGTATTGTGACAGTACTTTTTCACATCCTTTTTTTCACTAGGGTCCATAAACCAATTTTTTTCAATCTCTGAATTTTCCAATCTGTCTCCTAATGTCCTTGGAAAGACGCATCATGAACTGACTAAATCACATCTATCCATCTATCTATTTGTTCTGCCTACATGGGTGTCCCATTCTCTCTAAATATGATTACATGCTTTTCTGCTTTGATTACTGTGGTTTTAGGGGTGAGTCCTGTGACAATTGTTTCCATGTCTGTACCCTTTTTATTGATACTGCAGCACTGCATACTGCTTCATACTTGCAACTCAGATATAGTCTCTAGATTGCTCATTCCTGAAATAGGAGTGTTCATGACTGCATGGAAGAAAGGGTATTGGTATCTTACTTTGAGCACATGATTTGAAGAGACAACCATAGACTTGTCATAGTAAAACAGAGCTGTTGGTTTTAGATTTACAGTTTGAAAAAGGAGCCAAAGGGGAGACAAGATAGCAAGAGAAAAAATGTATATATAAAAAGTGTATAAAGTTAAAAAATGTGCGGGGAAATAACAAATTCATACTAAGATTAAAAATTAAAGATAAAAAACTAGGATATGAACAAAAACCACAAATAATATTTTACAATAAGCATTGGTTATTTTTGCGTAGTACCCAGATTCAGATTTTATACTGCTGTTCTTCAATCCTTGGAAAGCTTCTATTTATTTAGTATTTTCCATGACAACTCTTTTTAATACCCATTTTTTTCTGTCCCTATAATATATGGTTTGTGGAAAGTATTTTGTTTTATAGGTCTCCTCATGGAGGCTGATGATGTGGAGGACAGCCTTTCAGTGTTCTAATTAATTTAAGGCCCAGCTGTAGTTTGAGCCATTTTTTTCCAAAATATTTAGAATTATAGAATAATAGGGTTGCAAGGGACCTCAGGAGGTCATCTAGTCAACCCCCTACTCAAAGCAAGACCATCCCTAACCAGATAATCCCAGCCAAGACTTTGTCCAGCTGGGTCTTAAAAACTAGCTTGTTCTAGTGTTTCACTACCCTCCTGGTGAGAAAGGTTTTTTTTTCCTAATATCTAACCTAAACTTACCTTGCTGTAACTTGAGACCATTGCCCCTTGTTTTGCCACCACTGTGAACAGTCTAGCTCCATCCTCTTTGGAACAACCCTTCATGTAGTTGAAGGCTGATATTTAATCCTTCTCAGGCTTCTCTTCTCCAGAATAAATAAGCCCAGTTCCCTCAGCCTCCCTATATCAGTCACGTGCTCCAGGCTCCTAACCATTTCCGTTGTCCTTCCCTGGACTCTGCAATTTGTCCACATCCTTTCTGTAGCGGGGGGCCCAAAACTGGACACATTGCTCCAGATGTGCTCATCACTGCCCAGTAGAGGGGAAGAATCACATCCCTTGATCTGCTGGCAACACTCCTACTAATCCAGCCGAGTATGATGTTAGCCTTCTTGGCAACAAGGGCACACTGTTGGTTCATATTCAGCTTCTTGTCCACTGTGACCTCCACATCCTATTCTGCAGAGCTGCTACTTAGCCAGTCAGTCCCCAGCCTGTACTAGTACATGGGATTGTTCTATCCTAAGTGCAGGACTTTGCATTGTCCTTATTGAATCACATGAGATTTCTTTTGGCCCACTCCTCCAATTTGTTGAGGTCTCTCTGAATCCTAGCCCTATCCTCCAGTATATCTACTATTCCCCCACAGCTTGGTGTCATCTACAAACTCTGTGAGGGTTCATGCTATCCCATCTTCCAGGTCATTAATGAAAATTTTGAACAAACCTGGCCACAGGACCAACCTCTGGGACACGCCACTTGATATCAGCTGCCGACTAGACACTGAGTCACTGACTACTACCCTCTGAGCCCAATGATCCAACCAAGTTACAGTCCATTTATCCAACCTATATTTGCTTAGCTTGCTTGTGAGAATGTTGTGGGATAATGTATCAAAAACTTGCTAAAGTCAAAGTAATTCACATCCACTGGTTTCCCTGCATCCACAGAACCAGTCATCTCATTGTAGAAGGCAATCATGGTGGTCAGGCATGACTAATCCTTGGTGAATACATGCTGACTTCCTAATCATCTTCTCTTCCAAGAGCTTAGAAATGGATTCCTTGAGGACCTGATCCATGATCTGGCAATGATTAATTTATTCTTAGACCTAGTGGCTGAACTTTTGGGCCTTATTCTCAGCTAGGTTTTTTGTAAGTATTTCACAATGTCAAATGTCCCACCTCACACTTATGTAGACAAAAAAGGTAAACTACTTTAGTCATAGTTAAATGTAAATTCCTATAAGACTGAACTGTGGTAGCATCATTCAATACATAGAGCATGTATTAACTCTATAGTCCCTTCCTTATTACCAGGGATTCTGGTTTTCTGTGATAAAAAAAGAAACATCCCACATTTTCAGATTTAAAAAAGCAACCCAAAATCCACATTTTTCCATGATTAAAATATTAAAATAAAACACTACTAATATAGATATATATATATAGTGGTGTTTTGTTTTAATCACAATAAAATGTGGATTTTGGGTTACTTCTTTAATCTAAAAATTGGGACTTTTTTTATCACAGCAAACTACATTAGTGGTTTTTTCATTTTAATTGCAGAAAAATGTGGGTTCTGGGTTACTTTTTTAATAAAAAAATTGGGGATTTTTTTTTTTTTATCATCACAGAAAACCAGGATCCTTGCTGATTATCATGAGCTCTTCAATAGCTGCCATTTTGTCTTTGGCTTCTTACACAGACTTCCACAACCTTCCTCTATGCTATTTTTCCAGTGCAAAGCATCATCACATTCATCATCCTGTGCCTGATAAGAGCAATCACCTCTTTCAGTATCACTATAATTAATAGTTAAAAGTTAGGACAGCAGTCTGACCTCATGATGCACTTATTTGTTCTTTTATTTTCTTTGCCAACACTTAGACTGTTCTACTGAATGACTTTCCTTACCTTAGCTACCAGTTCTTAGATTCCTGTTGTTCATTTTAAAATCTTTCTCCCTCTGCTCTTCTAACATTTTTTGTTTCCTCCTGAGTTTAGTCAATTAAAGATCTACTCAGGCATTTGATTGTGTTCTTCAACAATATGCTAAGGTTTTAAGATCACTGATTCTCTCACTTTTCTGATTTGGTTTGTTCCTAAACCTGTTTAATTCCTCATTTGACTCTGTTCCTTGTTTTTTTCTGAGTGGTTTTATGGCTCAGATACGCTATATAGACTTTTCTTCATCTGTTATCTATTTATTTTTTTAAATGAATGACAGCACTTGATCTAACACCTATTACCTCTTGAAAAAACAGTCACAATACATACCTCACTTCACAGGTATCTCCAAAAAATTCATGTTCAGACTTACTTATTCATATCCCTTATGTTTTCAACAAACAAACTAATGGAAATGTCTATGCCTGTTCTAAACAGCTTTTACAAACTATTTGTCATTGTTTGGATTGCAGTTTCCCAAATTTAGCAAAACAAACATTTTTCTTATGCTAATTGCTTTCTGTTACAAAGTATTTGTTTTTAATCTGCCTCAGTAGATTCATCTCTTCAGTATCATACAAAAGTCTACAAAGCTTTGCGATCTTAAGAATAGTTTAACATAGATTAAAAGTACACATATATACTTTAGCTTATATACGTTCTGGGACTGTAAAGTATGGTCTAAACACCAGAAAGTTTTCATTTCAAAGTTGCTATTGTGGAGATTATAACAGTTAAAGGGATTTGACAAAAGATCTATAAGTATGGCCAAACATAAAAAAAAAACAACCCCAGGATATTTGTTTAACTAAGGCTTGTATTTCTGTAGAGACATTAACTCGGGACTTTTATCTGCTGATCTGACTTCAAGACAACACAGTAGCCTTTATGACACCACTGCTTCATCACCTCAAATTTTCTGGATTGACATCTGAGAACTAGTCTTTGTGAGACAATGATCTAAAGTTTGTATCAGCCTAAATACCATTGGTTCCATTTTCTGTCTAGGCAATTAGAAGGAAATAGTTTTTAGCTCACCTTAACGATGCTTAGTAGATATCAAACCTTGGTCTTCTCTGAGGTCTCCAGATAACTTCTACCTTTTTGGGTTTACATAAGTGCCCAGACTTTTATGTTGGCCCTTTGCCTTGCCACCCATAGCTTGTGTTATGATATACCAAGTACAGCTTTTGTATTCCCAAAGGGTCAAATCATATTTACTCTGTAGATGCATAAGCAGTGATACACTTGTGGAAATGAAGGTCTTGACATTTACACAGAATTCAGGATTTGGCATGATCCTTGCTAGCCTACTGAGCATGCTCAGTAGGGCTGCACTCCAGCCAGGCAGCTGCTCAGGAGAAATAGAATCACTGGGAAAATGAAACCAGACAATTCCTGAAACCTTATTTGAAGAGAAATCACAATTTGTAGGTGTAAGAGACAGGCAGCCCTCTCACATTTTACCCAATTCCTGTTAGTCAAGGTACAGATCAGCAACCTATGGTTGTTGCCCAGATCTGGCTCAAGAAGCCATTTTATTTGGTCTGTGGAATCAGGGGGCTTCAGCAGCATTTTGGAAGTGGGAGTTTTCCAGTGGGGGCTTTGGTGGTGGGGAGTGCCATCTGTGTGGTGGCTGGGCAGCCAAGAAAAGTGATGGCAACAGGGAGGTGGTAGAGTCATCTGCGGGAGCAGACAGGTTGGAAAGGAGCCTGTGCTCAGAGCTAAATTCCATTGAAGTGGGCCTCCCCCATTCCAAATCACTGCCGGCATATAGGTTACAAGACTTGACCTGGAGCAAGAGAATTAGCTTCTATGCCCTCCATTCTCTCACATGGAGCATGAACCCATATCTCTTATTCTTCTGCAAAGTTCTCTAAATGACAGGCCACAGACTAGGCAATACCAAAACACTCTCTCACCCTTCTCTGGACATATTAGATAAAAATGGATTAAAAAATCTTGCAGTTTTTTCCAGTATGGGAAAAGGCAAGAACCCAGACACCTTTCTGTTTAAGGGCAGCATCTCTCTCAATAAGCAAGAACCACTGTTTCTTGCTATTCTTCATGATTCCAGCTACCTTTGTCTTTTGGCTGCCCAATGGACCAGCTTTAAAAAGTGGGATGGAGAGCAGCTCTCTGTAATACTAAGCCTTGGGTCTTGTGGATAGAAGAGTTTGCTAAGATGCAGGGCCTGACACAGGCATAGGCAAACCGGGTGCCTGAGGCCCAGACAGAAATGGGGCCTGAAAATGGTAATTTTAAAATTAGTATTGATCATCATCTCTGGTGAAGGGGGGACCAATACTAAAAGTTTTCCTGGGGCCGTCAGGAGTCTAGGTATGGTGCTGCTAAGAAGGAGGTGAAGCTGGTTTAAATCTGATCTGGTTGAGAAAATTTAGTTTCTTGGGGTTGCATCCTGATCCCTTAGTCATCTAAGTGTCCGTATTTGGTTACTGAAGCATCAAAAGGAATTCAGTTTTTGGACACATAGCCATATCCACGTGTATGTAGATTTGCAGACTCATTATGTTAACTGGGAAGAAGATGAGTGCGTCACTTTTCATGTCTTTCTCCCAATAGGTGAGTAGTTAGGTCAATCATCAAGGAAACTAGAGGAGGTGGATCCTAGGTTCCCCTCTCTGAGAAAGGGTTTGAGTCTGGGTTTTCTTGACTTTCTCTGAGCAGCGGCAACAATCCCTTGCATTTGAGGATATTATGGAGTATCCTCTTTCATGATTGTATTATCTGTGGGCCCAAAGATAGCTGACATGGCCAATTTGCAATCAATAGCCTCTATTGCAACTTAGGCATGTGTTTCCTTGTGGGATGGATGACTCTGGATTCCTGATTCAGTCCATGATACACTGTTTCTGCTGCTCCTGCTTTTCCATTTCCTGTTGTTGTCAAGAGGTTTCAAAGAACTGAGATCCTTGCAGAAAATTCTTCCTCTATTTGGTGTGGTCCTGGACAATAGCCTTCTAGGATTTTTTATATTTATATAAAAATTATGTAACAGATTGTGTAAGGGATTATTAGCAGGGATCCTGGTTTTCTCTGATTAAAAAAAAAGCAATCTCCAATTTTTGGATTCAAAGAAGTAACCCAAAATCCACATGTTTTCTGTGATTAAAATGAAACACCACTATATATATATAAATAGCAGTATAAGGGATATATATATGTGTCTGTGTGTGTGTGTGTGTGTGTGTGTGTATAGAGTGGGGTTTTATTTTAATCACAGAAAACATGTGGATTTTGGGTTACTTCTTTGAATCCAAAAATTGGAGATTACTTTTTTTTATCAGAGAAAACCAGGATCCCTGCTAATGACTATATTACTAACTGAGCTTTAAAGAGAGAACCAGAGAAGGGACTGGCTAATGCAGGGACAGGCGAAGTCCAGCCCATGGACTGGATCTAGTTTGTAGTGGATTCCATTTTCCAGCTGCCCCTGGAGTTCAAGCTCAAGGCTGGGTTGCCATGGAGACCAGCCATGGCTGCACTGGCAGAGAGCATGGCAGGGCAGGGCAGGGGACTGCTCTGGAGCCACTGTGACCTTGTAATAGGGGCATCTTGCTTTAGAGCTAGGGCAGAGCCATGATCTGCAACCTGCATGTTCTGGGCAGAGGTACACAGGCAGGGAATCATGGATCTGCCTTGGTTCCTTGCAGCAGTGACTGTCTGCTTTGAAGCAGAGACAGAGCCACAATCCCCTGCCTGTGTGCCCCTGTCCAGAGTGCAGGCTATAGATCATGGCTCTGCCCTGGCTCCAGAGCAAGCTTCCCCCATCAGAAGATCCCAGCAGCTCCAGAGTCGCCCCCTTCCCTGCTCCGCCATGCACCCTTCCAGTGTGGCTAGTTCTTGTCTCCATGGCAAACCTAGCCTTGAGCTTTCACAGTGCAGCTATGGTCGGGGTCTCCATGGAGACCAGCTGCAGCCATGCAGGCAAGGGATGCTGGGAAATGAAGTCTGGCTGCTGGCCAGTTCAGCCATTTTGCCCACCCCTGGACTAATGGCTGGACTGTAATATGGTGGCTAAAAGGTTGTGCTGGGAAGTCAGTGAGACCTTTTTGAAGGAAAGTTTTCAAATCCTAAAGAATAACAAATCAGACACTGACTCCTATTTTATTTTAGTTTATTTAGCTTTGTTTTTTCTCATTTCACATTCTCCTATGACCCAGCATTTTTCTACCAGCTCTGCAGAAGGAGATGAAATGTGACTAAATTGAGCCCCTGAGAAAGAAGGAGAAGGGAATTTGTCTCTTATCTCTGTCTACCTTTATCTCTTTCTGTGGCATTATCAGAAGAGGGAATTCTATGCCAAACTCCTACACATCTCCCTGATGTAAAGACCACTTACAATGTGAACTTTGAAACTGTTGAAAAGGTGAGGTTATTTTTGGTGTTTGATACTGCTGTTTTTTTGCAGTAATTTATGCTATTATTTGTTTATATGTGCAACCTCATTGTAGAGGATTTTATTGGAAGACTAGCTAATTGCCCATCAAGAATGATGGATTTCAGGGTGTGTTTACATGGCCCCCATTGCCTGCAGCACACCCTTCAGGGCCGGCCATATAAGGACTCCCTCTGCCATTGCCACCTCCTCTTCCAGTGCAGGGGCTCCCTCCTCCTGCCTGCCCCCACCTCGCAGCAGGGCTTCCCTTCCTCCCTCCCTCCCTCCCTGCAACCTCCCTCTCTCTGCCAGCTGTTGTTGGGCTGGAGGGCAGGAGGGCACCACCACCATAAGCTAACCCTCCCCTCCCTGCTTCCCTCCTTTCCTTCCTTCCCTACTGCCTGGCCCAGACAACATCCACCACCATGACCCACTCCTTTGCCTCCCCTTGCCTCACACCCACCTGGGCATACACATCCTCCCTTCCTCTCCACTACCTCCCCTTCCCTGCCGGCTGTTGTTGGGCCCCACTTCCCATCCCTCTCTCTCCTTCCCTTCACGCCGGGCCCTGACAACAGCTGCCATCATGACCCCCACTTCACCTCCTCCTGCCCTCCTGCCCTCCCTCCCTGCCCTCCACCTCCCCATCCCTGCCAGCTGTTCTGGAGGCAGTGTAATGGGAAGCATGGGGGGGGGCACTGTGACCATGACCCTGCCTGTTTATCCTCAGGTAGGGAAGGCTAGGGAAGCCCTGCCCCTTGGACAGCTGGCATGTGTTTGCTGCTGCCACAAACTTCTGGCTCAACCTTGAGCCTGTGCAGCCTGGGACCATGCAGCTAATCACCACCTACCCTCTCAGTGGTGCATGCACAGCTGGCCAAAAGCGTTATGGACAAACAGACCCACAGACAAATAGACAAAGCCCTTTATTATATTAGAATATTTACCTATGTTATATAACTGGTGAATATATATTTAAAGAACTAACTTATAGCCAAACAATGGTATGGACAGATAAACTAATGTTAATAAATTAAAATGAGGGAATGTATTTATTCTCATCAGGAGTTCCATAGTAAGTTTTGTATGTTGATCTATACCAGGGCTAGGCAATTATTTTGGCTGAAGGGCAGCTTAATGAGTTTTGGTGAGCTGTGAGGCCTGCAAGGATACACCCATCAAATGTCTAAGCCCCACCATTTGGCAAGTGTCCTTCCCTATTGACCCAGAAGTTCTTCTGTGGGTGGAAGTTGCCATCTTGGAACTGGATGTCCTGCCCTGTCATATGGTTCATGACTTAAGAAGGCTGACCCACCTGATACCAAACCATGTCCCAGAATCTTCTGCCCCTATCATGTGGTCCCTGTTGTGGTGGGTGTGCAGATCAGTGCTGCCTGCCCTTTTCTCAGTGCACTGAAAAGGGGCAGGAAAGCAGCTCTTGCCAGTGGGCAGCAAGGGAAGCCCAGCTGGTCCCTAGAAGATGGGGGTGGGAAGGAGCAGAGCTTGGCACCATGTACTCCCTTGGCCTCTGTACTGTGCCTGCCTGCTGGGGCTGCAGGTTTGGTGGGGTGTGTGTGGGGACATGGGTGTGGGTATGGTGGGATGAGTGTGGGGATTGTAGGTATGTGTGGGTATAGTGGGAGGGATTGGGGGTGTGGTTAAGTGTGTGGGTAGGGTGTGGTGTGGAGTTGTGAGGCTGCAGCCAAATCCATGCTGGCTTCTGCTGCTACTGCCACTGCTGTTTCCATCCCACCTGCCTGTCTCATGCCACTATGCATCAGTGCCTCCCCACCAGACACACCCATTTTTGGTTTGTGATGCAGCTGAGCTCCTCTATGCCTCCTTCATCCATGTGCTCCCCCACCCAGCCAGGCACCAGAGGGTGTGGGGATATATTGTATGCCCCAGGTGAGCTTCCAGGTTCAGTGTTTCTCATGCCTCTGAGTGGCTCATTTCTGCCTCCAGCTGTGCAAACAGCTCTGTGGCCAGCTGGAGGGTGGCAAGCTGCAGGCAAAGTTCCCTCTCTGAAGTTTACTTGCTACAATGCTGCTGCTTTTCCCTACCTGCTGCCCAGAGTGCTGCAGTAGGGACAAGAAGAAGAGCCACGAGGGGAGGGGAGACCCAAGCAGTTCCCTGGGTAGCAGTGGCAGCAGCAAGCCTTCCCAGGAGCTATATGTCCTGGCTGGGGCCAGAGCGCTCCATCAGGAGAGACTGGGAGAGCAGCTTGCTGCCCTGGACATGAACAGGAAGGGCTCAGCTCCATGCTGAACACAGCAAGTGCATTGATAGGCCTGGCCAGATACAATTCATTGGTGGGTGTCCACCTGCAGGCCAGATCCAATTAGCTGGCAGGGTGAATCTAGCCCACTGCTGTTTTAGGAATTATCTGGGAAATCTGCCTCAGGTTTCAGCTTTGAGTGAATGGCCATGACAATGAATGTCAATGAAATCGTTACATGTACAAAAGGGAAAGTATCAAGTATAAAAGATTGTAAGTTATCCTGTGTCTAGACATGGCAATGGTAGAACGCAATATTGTGTTCTGCTCAGGAGTCCATGCTTCTGAAAAGATATGAAATAAAGGTCAATGGAGAGAAGGGGAAGTGAAGAGAAATGACCCAGGATTTGGAAAAGAGGCTTTATGATGAAGGCTTAAAATCAACTTATTCAACTTATCAAAGGTAGGGCTGAGAAATGACTTAATCACTATGTATAGATACCATCATATGGTTGAATTAATAAAGATAGGGATTGTTTGTACTTGCTGACAAGGGCTGAAAGTTGAAGTTAGACCAATTCAACCTTGAAATGAGATGCAATTTTATAGCAGCAAGAGTCATTAAATGCTGGAACATCTTGCAAGAGTAGATGGTGGACTCGCCATCATTAAGACTTTTACTTGAGATTGAATGGTTTTCTAAAAGATATTCTTTGATGGAGGTTTCAGGAGAATTTTTCTACTCTATCTGGCTTGTTGAGACCTAAATTTCCCAGCATTTCCCCACTATCATAAAAAAAAAATACACTATCATCTCTCTCATAATTTCTTCAAGTTCCATTTTTAAAATAGTTAACAGCTTTTTTCTCAAATTCTCCTAGAAGTCTGTTACACAAATTTGTCCTGCAATGACTGGAAACTTTCTTCTACCTTTCACCCTGAATTTATCCATGACCATGGAGATGGAGACTAAGATTATACTCAGCTGTCTTGTGTTAATATTATCCTTTAATTTAAATATTTTTTCCATCCCTGGTGTTTATCTCCTTGATGTATTATTAGACAGCAATCATATCCCCCATTAGTCTTAATTTAACTTGGCAAAATAAGCCAAGTTCCTTTCATTCAGTAAATTCTCCACTCTCCTGATCATCCTAGCAGACCTTTTTCAGTTTGATTTAAACTGCCCTGAGTATGGGTATCCTAGGGCTGTGTGAAGCTTTGCATGGTGATTCGATTCAGAGGAGATTCAGCCTGATTCAGCAGCCGAATCTCTGAATCTGAATCAAATCAGGAGACCAATAAAAAGGTCAGAATTAAAAGCCTCTGAATCAATTCAGGAAAGATTCAGAGAAAGATTCAGAGATTTGGGCAGTCCCCGCTCGCTGCCACAGGGAGCTGGACCTGGGCTCTGTCCCACTAAGTAGGGGGCAGGGGGGCCTGGAGGCAGGGGCTGGAGACCATGGGGGGACTCCCACCAGACCCCATCCCCTGCCTGCCCCCAGCCTGCCTGAGTGCCCCCTGATCCCCAGCTGCTCTCCCAGCTCTGTCAACAACTGCCCCTCCTGGGCCTAGAGTCCTGGAACTTAAAAAAAAAAGCCCCAGTCATCAGCTGATTCAGCAGCCATTGAGACATATGGAGGCTCATGGCAGAGCACCCCCCCCCCCCCTGCAGCCCAGGGCAGGGGGGGGGGGCAAAGACCCC
>NW_005841993.1:63038-71353 GCF_000455745.1 Alligator sinensis
AGCTCAGGGCAGTGAGGGGCAGCAAAGATCTCCCCACCCCACATGGCAAGAGCTGGTGAGTGCAGGGCCTTTCTTTTGTTTTAAGGATGTTGGGGCCAGGTGGGACAGCCATTAACAGCACTGGGAGAGCAGGTGAGAATTGGGGTAGAGCCCCCCACACAGTGCAGGGCAGTGGGGGGTAGTGGGGGTCACCCCCTCACCTGGCAGGAACTGATGAGTGCAGGGCTTTTTTTTTTTTTTTTTTTTTTTTTAAAGAGCCAGGATGCTGGGGCCAGGAATGTTAAGGGCCAGGATGCTGGGCCAAGCGGGGCAGCCATTGCTAGGCCTGGGAAAGTGGGCAGGGGATGGGGCCTGTTTGATTCAGAGATTTGACCAATTCCAAATCAGATTGGGCTGAATTGATTTGGGACAGTGATTCAAATCACCAAATCAAATCACTTTCCCATGAAGTGGCCAAATCCAAATCTCATTCGAATACTAGCCACTTCACACAGGCCTAGAATATCCAGAGGTGCACACATTTCATGGAATGAGGTCTTACCAGCATCTTTCTCAGGAAGTATATTTTCCCATGATGATAACTTGACTTTGGGCTGAACGGTTGAGGAGTTCCTTTGAAATACCATAGATTGATTGTGACTGAATGTGAGACCAAACACCCAGGTTTAGTGGTTTATGCAGTATAGAAAATCCTATCAGATACCTCTCAGATATATGTTGCTCCCATTGTCAAGGTCATATTTATGTTCAGCATGGACTTTTCAGCAAGATAAGATTGAGACCTATGTTTTTCTGCAGTTGGTATATGTCCCTCCTGATGGGATCACCTATGTATATCTTACCTCATCAGTTTCATGACTTTGTGGGGGCTTTTGACATCAGTAGCACATTTGTTTTTTCTACTTCCTACCCAAGGCACAGATTTTAATTTGTTAGGACTGTAATATTTAGTCTAAATAAATATACTTTGTAGAGTATTTGGATATAAATTTAGTTTGTTCTTTAGAGAAAGTCAGACTTCATGATTTGATGGTATCCTCTGGCTTTAATTTCTATAAACAAAGGCAAAAAATGTGGCTGATATGCTGAAGACTATTAATAAAAGGCAATCAGTTGCCAATGGTAAAGAAGTTTTAGTTATCCAAAGAATAACAGTTTGTTTTAACAACGGTAATCCACCACATAAACAGTTTACATTTGTAGAGAGAGGATGTGGGTGTCTAAAGGCAATTAAAGGAATCTAGGAATCCAATTTGATGAAAAAAATCCATCAGTGTAGTTCTCCAAATGGCAGAGATTTTGCATATGCACTGAGCACTGTGAAACTCAAGTTCAAGACTAGACACAGATACCATGTAAAAGCTCATGGATGATAACTTAGTCTCCAGGGAACATCATTCAGTTTTCATTTCTTAGGTGCTTTTCTGGTTTGACAAATGAGGTGTGATTTTAATCACACCTTTATAGCAGGTGTTGGTCAGTCTATTTAAGCTACAGAAGCAAACATGACAGTAGCTTAACAAGGTGACGTTGAGGTGAATTCCTGTTAATAAGAAAATCTGAGAAAAAAGCAGGGAGGATTATGGCAGGAAGTAAGGATAGTATTTTATTCATGTGCTTTGAATAAGTTTTCCCCATATAGTATGCAATCATTTGAGAGAGCTGTGGTCTCTATTATCAAAATCCTTTATGTATAGTTACAGCTTTTATGTAAAATTGACCAGCTAATGAAACAAAAGCTGTTCTGAATAAGTCTTTACTTTATTATGAAAGAGCAGTCAGTTGCTTCTGGATATATTAGGGTTTATTGGTCTTGTACAGATGTGGTATATCACTGCTTTGCCTTGCTTGAATAGCAGCCATCTGCTTATCTTTGGTTGATTACAATATTTAATAAATATTCTTAAGCCTGTAGCTGTGGAATCAGTCATTTCTTCTCTCTAATTTAAGTTTAAGCAAAGGCACAACACATAATGAACTCTCTAAGCAATTTGGCTTTTAACTTATCCTAGACCATTGGAAATACATCTGGCACCACAGACCAAGTCTCCTATAAAATTGTACCTATAGTTCACCTAAATCATCTTTCTTAAATAGCCATGCTAATTAGCTCCATAATTTAATTAACAATATTTAAGATGTTTTATCAATACCTGAACATTCCCTAAATATTAACTCAATAGTCAATATTTAAACTATGCAGGAAAATAAAAAGGAAAACAAGAAAAGTAATTCATTAATAATTCAGAATCTGCATTAGAAACCAGAAAGTAATATTGGTCAGGCATAAAAATGTGTTAATAATCAGCCACAGGATGCAATATTAGTATATTATTGTTGTCCCAAAGTGATTTTGTTTTCATGTTAAATGTTATTTCAGAATACTAATAAAATATATACATAGTAAATACAAATATATAAGTAAGTTACATTCAATATTGGTCCCTACATCTTTAGCTAGTCTTCTTGGAAAGTGTCTGTATGAGTAAAGGCTCCCATGCTGCCTCTAACAATCCCAACAATATACTAGTGCAGCAACTGGCAAGTATAATTAGTGTGAAGCATTAAGCAATGACTTTTAAAGTGAGAAGGGTCAACAGGAAAGCAACCAGAGAGATTTTAGTTAAATTAATTTTGAAATGGAGAGGAGGAAAGAAGCATAAAAGTAACAATAAAACAAACTTTAATGTGCTTTTCAGTTCATGAATAGTTACAGTTTGGCATAGAGGTTCTGCCTGGCATTCAGAAGAAGATATTTGCACTACTTGTAAATGAAACAGAAGGCAGTCTGAGAGAGATTAAAGAATGTTAAGTATTTTATGATTGATGATTATTATCTACTTACTTCTGATTTCAGTTTGTTACTTAGTGGCATGGGCGACTGGTACCACCTCAGTCAGGCGGGGCATGTGTCCGCACAGTGACCAGTCAGTGACTGGGGGGGTCCCCCCATGGCCAAACTAACTGACCAGGGGAGGGTCACCCCCCAGCCAATAGCGCCAACTGGGAATGGCCATGGTGCTCACAGAAGTGGTCAAAGTGCTTCATCTGGCTCTCCCACTCCCTGGCCAGTGCTTGCAGGGGGGGCACCGGTGCTCCCACCCACCTCCCCTGCCTGTTGCATAAGTGGGGAGAGCAGCCTGTCAGAGGGTGCACCAGCACTTTCAGGGGGTGCACATGCACCCTTGTGCACCTCCTACACATCGCCACTTCTTAGTGGACATGCTTACTCATGCAAATATTCTGGAAGCAGTTTACTCTTGAGTACACTACTTCACAGTGTACTGTCTTGGGCATGTGTCTACACGTGCAGGGTCATGTGATAAGATTTGTTGCTCCTAGCTGCAGACTGTTCCTGCTTCCTGTGGCCCTGCAATAGGCCCCTGCAGAAGCTAGGGGGATCTCAGGGGCTGAGGGACAGCTCTCTCCTGGTGGGGACTGGGACATTGCTGCCTACCCCCAAGAGCTTCCTGCTTCCAGAATGGGCTTTGCAACCAGAGCCCAGGCAGGTACAATGTCTCCCTGCCCTGGCAGAAGGGAGCTTCCAGCCCCAACTCCACAATCATGGGGTCTAGGCTGAGAGATCCTTCTTTCAGAGTGTCACCTCCACAATTGTGGGTTCAGCACTTGGAGAGCCTTATCTCCAGGGATCCTGGTTTTCTCTGATTAAAAAAAAAAATCTCCAGGACCTGAGACAAGCCCCGGCCTGCCCACAGGTAAGCAGGGGCCCATGGTGGGAGGGACATAACCCAGCAGGGAGGCAACTAAGTGGAGTCAAGGAGGGTCATTCTCCCCTGGATCCTACTTAGCCCAGCCATGCAGGGAGCCACGTGACTGGGCTGCCGGTGCATGAGACAGGTTGGGATGGGGCACTTACCTGTCCCCTCCTTTGGTGGGGGGAAGGGACCCCCCTAGCCCTCTGAGAGCAGAGTGGCACCGGCTGGCCCTTCTGCACATGCACACAGTTTAAAAGGGGCCCGGCAATGGCAGAAGCCACACTCAGGTCCTGGTTCCAGTGCAAGATTCTCTCCTGCCCAGGGCAGGGCGTAGGACTTGATGATCTACTTAGGTCCCTACTGACCCTGCATCTATGAATCTATGAATCCATGAAATGCACAGGTAAAAGCCCATTGCACTGCCGTGAACCCAGGAACCCCCCAAGAGACACCAGGACCCCCAATGAGCCTCAGCCTGACCGCAGGTAATCAGAGGCCTGTGGTGGGAGAGACGTAATGCAGCAGGGAGGCAGATGAGTGGAGCCGAGGAGGGTCACACCCCACCCAGCTCCTACTTAGTCCAGCCCCCAGGAAGCCATGTGACCAGAGCCTCATGAATAGGACATGCAAATAGGCATGCTTCTGGGCCTGGCACATGAGTTAGTGTGGGAGTTTGTGCAGCAGGGTGAGCAGGAGGGCCTGAGGGTCTGCCAGTGAGCCAATCAGTAGCCATTAGTAGCCAGACTACCAGCAGCACAATGTGAATGGGAACACATTGCACCCTGAGGGTCCTCTCAGAGTCTGTGGCCTCCCCCTCTGGCACCTCAAAGGCTTCCACCCAGATGGAACCCATGATTCTGGGCTCCACACAGTTGGAGCCTCTTGCTGTCAGCTGCAGGTGCTGCCTGGCATGTTTCCAGGCTCATGGGACTGGGAACATGGCCACCTCCCCTTGTGAGGTTTGCTCCAGTTTGAGTCTTTGGGGTGCCAGATAGAGGAGCTCCAGGCCACAGTCCAGAGACTGCGTGTCATCAGGGATGGCAAGCAGGAGATAGACTCCTACTGCCAGGCCCTTCACCCCCTGGAGGCAGAGGGTAGAACAAGGTCACCTCCTAGGACAAGGGAGGACTTGGGGATATCCCATACTGTCCAGCCAGGGGGTTGGACAAGGTGGTCAAGGGCACCAAGGTGGTCAAGGGCCCCAAGGCACACCGCACCAATGCCCCCTCCCCCCCCAATCCCTGGAGCTTTGCAACAGGTAAAACCCTCTTGAGCCCCAGGAGAGCCTGCAGAGCTGCCAGATCCTGCAGACGTGGGAGGATCACCCACCCCGACTCTCCCTAAGATGAAACCCAGAGTGCTCATTCTGGGAGACTCCCTCCTGAGTGGGACTGAGGGGAAAGTCTGCCACCCCAACCCCCTAGCCCGGGAGGTCTGCTACTTCCCAGGGGCCCACATCCAGGACATAGCAGAGAGGATCCCAAAGATTATCTGGCCCTTTGACCATTATCCTATGCTCCTTATTCAGGTGGGCATGAATGACACAGCTCAGAGCAAATCCAGCTGGGTGATGAGAGAGTACAAGGCTCTGGGAGT
The DNA here is from genome assembly GCF_000455745.1 of Alligator sinensis. Lineage (NCBI taxonomy): Eukaryota > Metazoa > Chordata > Crocodylia > Alligatoridae > Alligator > Alligator sinensis. The sequence continues at coordinate 68,351 of NW_005841993.1, forward strand.
GGGGTTTAGGGGGTTGGAAGTGCAGGTGGTCTTTTCCTCGCTCCTCCAGATTGTGGGTCATGGGCTGAGGATGGAGAGATAGGTTGAGGTAGTCAACTAAAGACTGTGGTTCTGGTGTCATCATGAAGGCTTTGGCTTCCATGATCAAAGTCGACTCTTTCATGAGAAAGGCAGTGGTCTTCTGGGGAGAGATGGCCTCCACCTCACTCTGCTGTGGAGGAGGCTCTTCTCAGCCAGACTGGCTGACCTGCTTAACTGGGGTTTAAACTAAACCCACCGGGAGTTGTGGGGAAGATGGCCACTGCAAGCCCACTGGAAAGCCCTTGTAAATCCAGCAGACTAAGGCACTTAAGGGAACTGACACCTACCCTAGCCTTGGAACAATCTGTAGAGAAGGTAAGGACCCCTAATGGGACACTTAACTGCCTGTACACCAATGCCAAGAGCTTGGGGAATAAACAGGAGGAACTGGTCCTCCTGCCAAACAAGAATGACTATGACATCATCTGGATAACAAAGACCTGGTGGGACTCCACCTAAGGTTGGGCCACAGGTATAGATGGCTATACCCTGTACAGGCAAGATCATGCAGATAAAAGGGGTGGGGGTGTAGCTCTCTATGTCAAGGACAGCTATATGTCCTTCCAAATTCACATTGGCACCCAGGAAGGATGACTGGAGTCTCTCTGGGTTAAAATACATATGGATTGTTGCACAGGGAACATCATGGTAGGAGTCTACTACAGACCTCCTAACCAGAAACAAGAGTTGGACCAGGAATTTGCCAGGGAACTGGCTGAGGCTTCACACTATCAGTGCATGGTTGTCATGGGAGACTTTAACTACTCAGACATCTCATGGGAAGAGCACTCAGACAAATCTGAGTGGTCGCCAAGATTCCTCACATGCATAGATGAGCTCTACCTGACCCAAGAACTCTATGGGCTGACAAGTGGTAAAGCATTGCTGGACCTGCCAGGTCCTTGAGTACCCTATGGTGTAATCTGTCAGGACCAGCTGACTTGAAGGTGTCCAGCCTCTCAAGGTGATCCTTTACTAAATCAACACTGATGCTGGGTATAAATATGCCCTCACCCTGGCTGTCCTGTGTCTCACTATTGGACTGATGAAAGACCGACATGAAGTACTCATTAAGCAGGTTGGCCTTTTCCTGGGTGTCAGTTATCAGCTGTCCCATTTGGTTCATCAGGGGTCCAATCTTACCCTTGCTTTTTTCTGACTCCCTACACATCTGAAAAAGGACTTTTTGTTATCCTTGATATGTGAAGCCAGATGGAGGTCGCTTGCAGCGTTGGTTTTCCTGATTCACTCCCTGCAGGTAGGGACCTGTGCTGAGTACTCCTCCTTGGTGGTAATTCCATCCTTCCATCCTTTATAAGTCTCTCTTTTGAGGCGTAGGAGGTCCTCAAGTTCCCTGCTGAGCCAAGGTGGGTGCTGAGCCTTTTTGCTACCCTTCCTTCAAGATGGGATGGCCATCCCTTATGCAGTCAGGATTGATCCCTTGAGTAGCAACCACTGCTCTTGGACTCCTCTTCCTGTCAAGTCGTAGTCTCTAAGGTCCTGAACAACCATTGGCAAAAATATTCAATAACTTGTTTCACTCAGGTGAAGTACCTGAAGACTGGCCAATGTGGTACCCATCTTCAAGAAAGGGCGGAAAGTAGATCCTGGGAATTACAGGCCAATCAGGTTGACCTAAATCCCTGGTAAGATTCTCAAGAAAATTATCAAGGAGACCCTTCTGGATAAGCTGGCTGAGGGCAACATCCTAAGGGATAGCCAGCATGGGTTTGTCATGGGTAGGTCTTGCCTGACCAATCTCATCTCCTTCTACGGCCAGGTGATGTATTACCTGGACAAGGGAGAAGACATTGACATCCTATATCTGGACTTTAAAAAAGCCTTTGATTTGGTGTCCCATGACCTCCTCATGGAAAAATTGGCCAACTGCGGCCTAGCTACACCATAGCCTGATGGCTGGGAAATTGGCTCCGAGGTTGGACCCAGAGAGTAGTGGTAGATGGCAGTCAGTCATTATGACACTCCGTGACCAGTGGTGTCCCCCCAAGGCTCTGTCCCTGGACCAGTTCTCTTCAACATCTTTATCAACAATGTGGACATTTGAATAAACTTAGTAAGTGGCTGGGCACAAACCTGATGATGTTCAATACCGATAAATGTAAGGTACTTCACCTCAGGAACCCCTCCACCACAGCATACTTACAGGCTCAGCAGTGCTACACTTGCTAGCACTACTGCTGAAAGAGACTTAGGGGTCATGATTGACCACGAAATGAACATGAGCCACCAATGCAATGTCATTGTTGGTAAAGCAAACAAAACCCTGGCTTGCATCGATAGATGCTTTTCAAGTAAATCGCAGGATGTCATCTTCCCACTGTACTTGGCCTTGGTGAGGCTGCAGCTGGAGTACTGCATTCAATTGTGGGCTCTGCAGTTTCATAGATTTCATAGTTTTCATAGACATCAGGGCTGGAAGGGACCTCGGAAGATCATCGAGTCCAGCCCCCCGCCCAAAGGGCAGGAAGTCAGCTGGGGTCATAGGATCCCAGCAAGATAAGTATCCAGTTTCATCTTGAAGGTGTTCAAGGTAGGCGCTTGAACCACCTCCGGTGGCAGGCTGTTCCAGACCTTGGGGGCTCGGACAGTAAAGAAGTTCTTCCTTATGTCCAGCCTGAAACGATCTTGAAGTAGTTTGTGACCATTCGACCTCGTCATCCCTTGGGGCGCTCTGGTGAACAAACGTTCCCCCAGATGCTGGTGGTCACCCCTGATAAACTTGTAGGTGGCCATCAGATCACCCCTGAGCCTGCGCTTTTCCAGGCTAAAGAGCCCCAGGGCTCTCAGCCTGTCATCGTAGGGTCTGCTTCCCTGACCTCTGATCATGCGCGTGGCTCTTCTCTGGACTCTCTCAAGCTTCTCCACATCCTTTTTGAATTGTGGAGCCCAAAACTGGAAGCA
>NW_005841993.1:71819-73320 GCF_000455745.1 Alligator sinensis
AAGGCTTTTTTGAAGTCAGGATATATGACATCAATCTCTTCTCCCTTGTCCAGGTGATAGGTCACCTGGTTGTAGAAGGAAATTAGATTGGTCAAGCAAGACCTACCCGCAACAAACCCGTGCTGGCTATCCCTTAAGATGTTGACGTTGGCCAGTCCATTAAGGATGGCCTCTTTAATAAACTTTTCTAAGATTTTCCCCAGGGTAGAAGTCAGGCTGATGGGCCTATAGTTAGCCGGATCCACTTTCCTCCCTTTCTTGAAGATAGGCACCACATTGGCCTTCTTCCAGTCTTCGGGCACTACACCAGAGTGCCAAGAGTTTTCAAAGATCCGTGCTAGAGGCTGGGCTATGATGCTCGCCAGCTCTTTGAGTACCCTGGAAGTTGAAGAAGGATATTGAGAAGCTTGAGAGAGTCCAGAGGAGAGCCATGTGAATGACCAAAGGGCAAGAGAACAGGCCTTATGAAGAGAGTCTGAGAGCCATGGGACTCTTCAGTCTAGAAGAGTGCAGGCTCAGGGGGTGGGGAGGACGGGGACCTGGTGGCTGCTTATAAGTACATAAGGGGTGTACATCAGGATCTTGGAGAATGTCTGTTTACTAGAGTGCCCCAGGGAAAAACAAGGACCAATGCTCATAAACTCCTACAAGACCATTTTAGGCTGGATACAAGAAAAAATGTATTTACTGTCTGAGCTCCCAAGACCTGGAATAGACTCCCTCCACATGTGATGCAGGCACCTACTCTGGACTCATTAAAGAAATGCTTGGATTCTTATCTTGCGGGGGTCCTTTGACCCTAGCTGACTTCCTGCCCCTGGGGCAGGGGGCTCGACTTGATGATCTTTGAGGTCCCTTTCAGCCCTAACATCTATGAAATCTATGAAAATGAAATACTGGTATAGATAGATAGATAGATAGATAGATAGATAGATATTAGTGGTGTTTCATTTTGATCATCAAAAAATGTGGATTTTGTGTTACCGTTTTTAATCCAAAACTTGCTTCATGCGTCTGGAGTCAGACATCTTGATGACATGGTGGAGTCAGTGAAATTGATACCAATGATGTTTACTGGAGAGAGGATGCTAATGTCGTTGTGTCAAACTTTCCACTGGATTTGAAGTTGATGGTATTTCTCCAATGACTTGAGGTATCTCCTGTCTATTGTCCACATAACTCCATACAGTAAGATGAGGATCACAACTGCTTAATAAACTATGAACTTGGTTTCAGATCTGATGTTGCAAATTTTAAACACCCATTTTGCTAGACATCCAAAGGCTCCACTTGCACATTTGATAGATTTTTTTCATCAATGTCAGCCATCAAGAATGAACTCATAAACCAACTTAATGAGTTCCCTATCAGAATCAATGAGCACCTCATGACTTCCTGCCTTAAAATGTCATGGAGGCAATATGCCACTGTCATAGATTAATCAAAGTAGAGTCAGAGGGAACCTGAGCAGATCATCTAGCCTGACCCCCTGCCCTGAGCA
>NW_005841993.1:73330-74844 GCF_000455745.1 Alligator sinensis
TACAGGGCTCTTATGACCCTGATAGGGCAGGCAGGAAGGGTGGGGGTGTGGTGCTCTATGTCAAGAAGCAACACACATCCACAGTGAGTAACACTGGGTCAGAGGAGGAGCAAACAGAAGTGCTCTGGGTTAGAATGCAAGGGGGTCAGGGAGAAAGGGACTTAACGGGTGAAGATACATGGGGGTCATGGGGAGAGGGATATAATGGTGGGGGTCTACTACAGACCCCCCAACCAAGGGGAGGAGCTGGACCAGGAATTTCCAGGCCAGCTTCCAGAGGCACTTAAGGCAAGGGATGTAGTTGTCATAGGTGATCTAAATTACCCGGACATCTGCTGGGTGGAGCAGTCAGCCAGGTGCACAGTCCCACCAGAGGAAATGCCCTGTTGGACCTGGTCCTGGCCACAGGTGATGATCTGGTAAGGGGGCTCCAGGTCCTTGACCACCGGGGTGATAGTGATCATTGCTTGCTGGAATTCATCATCCAGCGCACGGTGACAAGGGCCTGCAGCAAAGCAGTAGCCCTAGACTTCAAAAGGTCCAACTTCAACGAGTTGAGGATATTGGTGGGAGAGGTGCTGGGGTTCTCAAGGGCAGGGGAACGCAGTGCCCAAGATGAGTGGTCGTTCCTTAAGGAGACAATACTCAGGGCCCAAGGGGTGACGATCCCAACAAGAAGCAAGGGGCCAAGAGTGCCCAAAAGCCCCTCTGGCTCACCAAGGACATCCAGGAATTCCTGGTTGCCAAAAAGGCGGCATACAACCAGTGGTAGGGGGGGCTATCTCCAAAGGAGAGTATACCTCCACTGCGCGGGCCTGTAGGGGGGCTGCTAGGAAAGCTAAGGCAGACATAGAGCTAGGACTAGCATCTAAGATCAAAGATAATAAAATGTCCTTTTTCAAATATATAGGGAGGATGAAGAAGGCACTGGGAAATGTGGGGCCCCTGCAAGATATGCTGGGCAATCTGGTGGTTGTGCCAGAGGAGAAGGCAGACCTCTTTAACAAATTCTTCACCTCGGTTTTCTTGTGCAGGGACCGGGACTCCCCCACCATGATTCAAAACAGACCATGGGGAACGCCTCAAGACCTAAGGTTGAGGAGGACCAAGTTAGAGTGCTTCTGGAGGGGCTGGACATGTTCAAATCATCAGGTCCAGATGCTCTCCACCCCAGGGTGTTGAGGGAGCTAGCAGGGGTTATTGCAGGGCCCTTGGCATGGCTTTACGAGCGCTCGTGGTGCTTGGGCCAGGTGCCAGATGATTGGAAGTTAGCTAATGTGGTTCCCATCTTTAAAAAAGGGAGGAGGGAGGACCCAGGCAACTATAGGCCTGTCAGTCTTACCTCAGTCCTGGGGAAACTCTTTGAGAAGATCATCAAGGAGCACATCTGTGATGGGCCGGCATCAGGGATGATGCTCAAGAGCAACCAGCACGGATTCACTAGGGGCTGGTCATGTAAGACCAACCTGATAGCCTTTCACGATCAGGTCACAAAAGCATTGGATGCAGGTGTC
>NW_005841993.1:75694-77871 GCF_000455745.1 Alligator sinensis
TTGTTTCCCCTAGCGCCCCCCAGGATAACAAGGAATAATGGCCACAAGTTGTTGGAGAGTAGGTTTAGATTAGATATCCGTAGGAACTACTTCACAGTTAGGGCGGCTAGGATCTGGAACCAACTTCCAAGGGAAGTGGTGCTGGCTCCTACCCTGGGGTTCTTTAAGAAGAGGCTTGATGTCTACCTGGCTGGGGTCATTTGAGCCCATTTTTCTTCCTGCCCAGGTAGGGGGTTGGACTTGAAGATCTACATGGTCCCTTCCGACCCTACTTCTATGATTCTATGATTCTATGAATGGTGGGGGTCTACTAAAGACCACCCAACCAAGGAGAAGATCGAGACCAGGAATTCTTAAGTCAGCTCACGGAGATAGTTAGGTCCAAGGATGTTGTCATGGGTGACCTAAACTTTCCAGACATCTGCTGGGAGGAGCAGACAGCCAGGTCTGACCGCTCATGCAGGTTCTTAACTGACATACAGGACCTCCATCTAAGCCAGGAGGTACACAGCCCCACCAGGGGAGATGCCTTGTTGGATTTGGTCCTGTCCACTGGCGATGACCTGGTACGGGGTCTGCGGGTGCTCGACCACCTGGGCGATAGCGATCATTGTCTGCTGAAATTCACCATCCAGTGCAAGATGGCAAAAGCCTCCAGCAAGGCAGCAGCCCTCAACTTCAGAAGGGCAGACTTTAATGAGGTGAGAAAACTAGTGGGGGAAGCACTGAGGTCCCAGAGCAGGAGGGACTTGAGTGTCCAGGAGGAGTGGTCGTTCCTTAAGGAGATGATCCTCCAAGCTCAAAGGGAAGTAATCCCTACATGAGTCAAAAGGAGCAAGGGGGTGCAAAAGCCCCCATGGCTCACCAAAAGCATCTGGGAACATCTCCAAACAAAAAAGGAGGCGTACACCCGTTGGAAGGGAGGGGCCATCACAAGAGAGAGCTATACCGCGGTAGCTCGGGAATGTAGAGGGGCGGTCAAGAAGGCCAAGGCGGAAATGTAGCTGGGACTAGTGACCCAGATCAAAGACAACAAGAAATCTTTTTTCAAATACATAGGGGGGCAAAAGAAGGTGCCAGGTAACATGGGGCCTCTGCAGGACATGCTAGGAAATCTGGTCATCTCACCTGATGGTAAAGCTGACATATTCAACAATTTCTTTGCCTCCATATTTCTGAGGAGTAACCTGGATATCTCCCCCACTGGCACCCCCGAGGGCCCTGTGGGTGGCACACCCAGGCCTAGGGTTAATGAGGACCTTGTCAGGGAACTTCTAGAGGGAATAGATGTATTTAAATCTGCAGGTCCTGATGATCTCCATCCCAGAGTGCTGAAGGAACTATCAGGTGTCATTGCGGGACCTCTGGCACATCTCTATGAGCACTCATGGCACTCGGGCGATGTGCTGGAGGACTGGAAAAGGGCCAATGTAGTCCCCATCTTCAAAAAAGGGAGGAAGGAGGACCCAGGAAACTATAGGCCTGTGAATCTTACCTCGGTCCTGGGGAAGCTTTTAGAAAGAATTATCCTGACACATGTCCAGGAAGGGCCAACAGGGAAGGTTATGCTCAGGGGCAACTAGCATGGGTTCATTAGGGGCAGGTCTTGTCAACCAACTTGGTGGCCTTCTATGACCATGTCACCAAGTCCTTGGATGCAGGTTTCGCAGTGGATATAGTTTTTCTGGACTTCAGGAGGGCCTTCGACACAGTCTCTCACCCCATTCTCAGTAAGAAACTAGGAGACAGTGGTGTTGATGCCTACATAGTCAGGTGGCTCACTAACTGGCTGGAGGGCTGCACCCAGAGGGTGGTGGTGGACAGGTCTTTTTTGACCTGGAGGGATGTGGGTAGTGGGGTTCCCCAGGGCTCGGTCCTCGGGCCCGCACTATTCAACATCTTCATCAGTGACTTGGGCGAGGGGGTAGAAAGCACCCTGTTCAAATTTGCAGATGACACCAAGATGTGGGGTGAAGTGGGTACGCTAGTAGGAAAGAACAGGCTGCAAGTGGATCTAGACAGGTTATAGGGGTGGGCCGAAGAGAACAGGATGGAGTTCAACCCTGACAAGTGCAGGGTAATGCTCCTGGGGAGGAGGAACCAGAGGCACACCTACAGGCTGGGGAACTCCCTTCCTGCCAGTGTCAAGACAGAAAAGGATCTTGGAGTCATCATTG
>NW_005841993.1:78225-134782 GCF_000455745.1 Alligator sinensis
CAGAGGGTAGTTTCAGGCTAGACATTAGGAGGCACTATTTCACTGTCAGGGTGGCTAGGACCTGGAACCAACTTCCAAAAGAAGTGGTGCCGGCTCCTACCCTGGGGGGTCTTTAAAAAAAGGCTGGACGAACATCTGGCCGGGGTCATTTGACCCCAGTACTCTTTCCTGCCATGGCAGGTGGTCAGACTAGATTATCTCCTCTGGTCCCTTCCAACCCTACCAACTATGAAACTATGACCTCTACTAAGTTTAAGCTTAAATGACCCCAGCTAGGTAGTTGTCAAGCCTCCTTTTAAAGACCTCTAAGGTAGGAGCCAGCACCCTTGGAAGCTGGTTCCAGATCCTGGCCACCCTGACTGTGAAGTAGTGCCTCCTGATGTCTAGCCTGAACCTACTGTCAGTCAACTAATGGCTATTGTTCCTTGTTACTCCTGGAGATGCTCGGGGGAACAGGGTCTCACCCAATTCCCTCTGGTCCCCTCTGGTAAGTTTATAGATGGCCACTAGATCCCCTCTCAGCCTTCTCTTATGAAGGCTGAACAGGTTCAGGTCCCTTAGCTTCTCCTCATAAGGCCTTCACTGCTGCCCCCTGATCATGTGAGTGGCCCTCCTCTGGACCCTCTCGAAGCTGGCCTCATCCTTCCTGAAGTGCAGTGCCCAGAACTGGACACAGTACTCCAACTGTAGCCTGACCAGTGTCGCATAGAGGGGGAGGATCACCGCCTTGGACCTGCTCGTGATGCATCTCTGGATACATGGCAAGGTGCAGTTGCCTTGCTGACCATGTTCTCACATTGGCAGCCCATCTTCATTTTGGTATCAATAATGACTCCAAGATCTCTTTTTGCCACTGTTCTTTCAAGAAGGAAGTTCTCCAGCCTATAGGTATGCTGCTGGTTCTTTCTGCCCAAGTTGTTGTGCGCACAGAGCATACAGTGTTAATTAAAGCAAGCCAGAATCTTATCAGGGGGATAGGACACAATGCCACATTGATTGGAACATAAAACATGCAACATGAAAAGAATAAAGAACAGTAAGGTTATTTGCTTCACTCATTCCCATACATATTCATTCACTCATTCATGCATCCATTCAAAAGAGACAAACACACACACACAGAAGTTAGACAGTCCTGAAAATGTTAAGGTGTTACCAAGTTTCAAAGTTGCTCAAGGTCAGTCTGGTGGCCGGCCAGGCTGACCAAGAGAGTTGGAGTCAGGTCTTGTTGGACTCACCCAAAACGCCTTCTTGCACGTGGAAGAGACCCAAAGCCTTGTTTTTGCATTCATTCTTTGCAGTAATATCTGTCCATAGAGCCTGTGGATTCCACTGAATCAGATGCGAAGGCCATCCTTCTTGCCCTGTTGGCACGCTGGGATTCGTAGGTCATGATCTTCTGTCTTTGTGGTCTGCAATCTTCAGGGGCCATTGCTTGCAGTCCTCAGCCATCAGGATGGAGCATGATTTAGTGTTTGGTCATCCTTTACTGCTGACTCTAAGTTTCTGCAACTCTTAACTGTTAAACCACAGAAGGCTATTTTCACCTGCTACAAGAGGCATGTCTTTCTGTGTCACTGGCATACATGTCCATCATTTAGTCTTTTGTTACCTCTTTCCACATAAACCGGACATATCCACACACATCAGACATACCACAAACCCTTACACAAGCATTTTACTTATACTAAATTTAAGTTTTAAACTCATAAGACCAATAGGTAAAATACATTTATGCTAGGCAATAAGAAATTTAAAATAGATGGTTAATTCCAAGCACTAATAATGACTGATCAAATTATAGTAAAAAGTAAATCATAACCAGATAAATTTTATGTTAATGGTTAAATCTTATATATCTATATTATATTAACTTTATCTTAATGGTTAAATCTTATACACACACACACACACACACACACACACACACACACACACATATATATATATATATAAAGAGAAATAACAAAATAAACACTCAAAACAATTATAGTCAATAACAAGATAAGCAATTAAAGCAAAATCTTCATTGCAATACTACAAAGTGAAGTACCCTGCACTTGTCAGTATTGAATCCCATCCTATTCACATTTGCCCACCCCTGTAACTTACCCAGGTCCAGTTGTATCCTGTCCCTCCATTTTAGCATGCCCACCTCACCCCAAATCTTGGTGCCGTCAGTGAATTTGAACAGGGTGCTATTCACCCCCTTGTCCAAGTCACTGATAAAGAAATTGAACAGTACGGGCCTGAGGACCAAGCACTGAGGGACTCCACTGCCCACCTCTCTCCAGGTCAAATATGACCCATCCACCACCACTCTCTGGGTGTGGCCCCCTACCCAATTTGCGATCCATCTGACTGTGTAGGCATCAATGCCACAGTCACCTAGCTTTTTAATGAGAATGGGGTGGGAGACAGTGTCAAAGACCTTCCTAAAGTCCAGGAAGACTACATCTACCATGACACCTGTGTCCAGTGATTTTGTGACCTGATCACAGAAAGCTATCAGGTTGGTCTGACAGGACCTGCCCCTAATGAACCCATGCTGGTTGCCCTTGAGCATCCTCCCCCTTGCTGGTCCCTCCCAGATGTGCTCCTGGATAATTTTTTTAAAGAGCTTCCCCAGGAACGAAGTAAGACTAACGGGATTATAGTTTCCTGGGTCCTCCCTCCTCCCTTTTTTGAAAATGGGGACCAAATTGGCCTTCTTCCAGTCCTCTGGCACCTGGCTATAGCACCACAAGGGCTCTTAACACCGTGCCAGGGGCCCTGCAATGACCCCTGCCAATGTCCTCAGCACCCTGGGGTGGAGAGCATCTGGACCTGCTGATTTGAACAAGTCCAACACCCCCAGAAGTTCCCTGAGTCAGTCCTCCCTGACCCTAGGCCTGGCGGAGTCACTCCTGAGTCTGTCCTGTATCCCAGTGGGGGAGAAGTACTGGTCCCTGCTCAGAAAAATGGAGGCAAAGAATTTGTTAAAAAGGTCTGCTTTTTCTTCTGGTGCAACCACCAAATTGCCAAGTATATCCTACAGGGGCCCCACATTGCCTGGCACCTTCTTTTTGTTCCTTATGTATTTGAAAAAGGACGTTTTGTTGTCCTTGATCCTTGTTGCTAGCCCTAGTTCCATCTCCGCCTTAGCCTTCCTAACAGCCTCCCTACATACTCTTGCTATGGAGGTATAATCCTCTTTGATGATAGCACCCCCTTCCACTGGGTGTACACCTCATTTTCAGCTTTCAGATGTTCCTGAATGCCTTTGGTGAGCCAAGGGGGCTTTTGCACATTCTTGCCCACTTTGACTCACCTTGGGACTATCACCCCTTTGGCTCAAAGGATTGTCTCCTTAAGGAACGACCACTCATCTTGGACACCTAGTTCCCCTACTTTCTGGAACTGCAGTGCATTTCCTACCAATCTCCTCAACTCATTGAAGTCAGCCCTCCTGAAGTCAAGGGCTGCTTCCTTGCTGCAGGCCCTTGACACCCTGCACTGGATGGTGAATTCCAGTAGGCAATGATTGCTATCACCCACGTGGTTGAGGACCTGGAGTCCCCTCACCAGGTCATCCCTTGTGGCCAGGACCAGGTCCAGCAGGGCATTCCCCCTGGTGGGACTGTGCACCTCCTGGGTTAGATGGAGGTCTTCTTTCTCAGCATGGAACCTATGTGAGTGGCCAGACCTGGATGACTGCTCCTCCCAGAAAATATCCAGGTAGTTTAGATCACCCATGATGACCATAACTCTTGACTTGACTGTCTCCGTGAGCTGACCTGAGAATTCCCAGTCCAGCTCTTCTCCCTGGTTGGGAAGTCTGTAGTAGACCCCCCACTGTTAAATCCCTTTCCCTGTGACCCCCTTGTATTCTGATCCAGAGCACTTCAGCCTGTCCCTCCTCTGACCCCATCCTGCTACTTGAGGACGTGCATTGCTCTTTGATCTAGAGTGCCACACCCCCACCTTTCCTCACCATTCTCTCCCACCTGTATAGTCTGTAGCTCCTAATGTTTACCGCCCAATCATGGGTTGAATCCCACCAGGTTTCAGTGAACCCCACTATGTCTGGGTTTGTACTAGCTATCTGGAGGGCAAGTTCTTCTTGTTTATTCCCCATACATCAAGCACTAGTGTAAAAGCATTTAAGGCCTCCTGTCAGTGCATTCACTACCTCCCCCCAATTCCTAGGACTATTTGGATCCTTGTCACTTACCTGGGTACCTCTTGTGCTCTTCACCTGTCTTGGCTGGGAGGTGTCCTCATGTCCTCCTGTGGTCCCATCCCCTGGTGAACTAGTTTTAAGCATACCATATGAGATCAGCCAACCTGGAAGAGAAAACACACTTCCCTTTAGGGGACAGGTGAAGCCCATCCCACCCGATCATGCCCCCTGTATAAAAATGTGGGTCATTGTCCAGGAACCAGAGGCCTGCCTGGTGGCACCAACTGTGAAGCCTCCAGTTGACCTCATTGATGCAGGCCTCATGACGCCATCCACATCTACTTACCAGGAGAATAGAGGAGAATATCACCTCTGCCCCTGTCTCCTTGAGCTTGGCTCCCAAGACCTTGTAGTCTTTCATGATGCAGTCTGGGTTGCCCCTGACTGTGTCATTTGTTTCCATGTGAATTAGGATACTGGTCCAACAGTCAAATGAAGGCTGGGATCCTCTCTGTGACATCCTGAATCCAAGCCTCAGGCAGGTAGCAGACCTCCCGTGCCATGGGGTTGAGTTGGCAGATGAGAACCTCCACTCCCCTCAGGATGGAATCTCCAATGACAAGGACTCAGCATTTCTTTCTCCTGGTGCTCCCTCTCTACACTGTCTGTGTCATGTGTGGAGTGGCACCATCCCCCCCAGAGACATCCTCTTTGTCCTTCTCCTCCAAAGTTGCCAGGGCCTCGTATTTGTTCCCAAGTTGTACCTGGGGAGCCTCCACCATGCTAGCCCAAGGAGCCCTGGGTCTGGTGGGCACCTTCTGCCACCCCTCTGTTGTGTGTCTCTCCAGGGGGTTCTGTTCACAGGACAACTGACCCTGCAGTGAACAGAAATAGGTGTCAATCTCATCCTCTGCAGGCCTCATCCTCCCCCATAGCCCATTCATCTCAGCCTGGAGCTCCCCCACCTGCTCCTCCAGAGCCTGAAGTTGGGCATAGGAAGGGCAGGTGAGGGAGCCATCAGACCTCTCTCTGACCACTGGCCTCATCAGTGAGCATACTCAAACTCTTGATGCCACCGATGAAACCAAGGACAAATTATGTGGCAAATTATTGACCAAGTCCTTTCTGGCATTCCAGAGGGAGACAGACTTATTCTTCTTGACAATTCCAATACCAGAGTTGAGAGCTACTCAAACCTCTGGAATGGAAATACTGGAAGGAAGGATATCTTCCTATATGTTCTTCTACAAGAGTAAACAGGAAGGAGAATGTTGACTTCACAGACTTGGCTTTTCCATAAAGAATAAACTCATAAACCAACTCAATGAGTTCCCTATTGAAATTAATGAGCACCTCATGACTCTCCATCTTAAACTGATCGGGAGCCAATATGCTACAGTTATCAGCTCATATTCCCTGACTCTTGATGCCCCTGATAAAACCAAGAGGAAATCTATGCCAACCTTGACCAAATCCTTTCTGACCTTCTGGAGGGAGATAGATTTATTATTTTTTTGGTGATTTCAGTGCCAGAGTTGGAAGGGACTCTAACCTCTGGAACAGAACCATTGGCAAGGAAGGAGTAGGAAAGATAAACTCCAGTGGCATCCTCCTCTTGATCAAATGCATGGAACTTGGACTCACCATCACCAACACATTGTTCCACCAGAAAAAATGGGCACAAGATATCATGGCAACACCTGCTAACTAAGCATCAGCACTTGATTGACTACATCACTGTTCATGCCCAGGATCACAAAGATGCCAGCATCACCTGAACTATGGTAGGAGCTGACAATTCCTGAACCAATCACCAACTCATCCACTAAGTTGTGTCATTCAAACTGGCTTCCAAACAACAGCTGCAGCAAAAGCAATGGTAACAGAAGATCAATGTGAAAAGACTCAAGGATCCAAGTAAGCAGAACCTCTTCCACCAGTGCCTCAACAAAAAAATGGTGATTTCCAATCAACAAAATGGAAGAATGTCAACAGCACATGGGGTGCCTTCAGGTCCACTGTCATCTGTGCCTGTGAACAGACACTTGGGTTCTCTATCAGGAAACATCAAGGCTGGTTTGATGAAAATTACCAGAAAATCCAAGAGCTAATCAACCAGAAGCACAAGGCTTTTAGTGCATGGCAGAATGATGATAACTCCAAGCAAAAGAAACTGAATCTCCAACAAGCCAAGGCAGAGGTTCAAAGGAGGACCTGCAATATGAAGATCAGATGGTAGGAAAACAAAGTGACGGAGATTCAACATCTATCTCACTGATATCCATGATATGTTCATTTTTTTCTGTGCCACCAAAGCCATCTATGTACAGAGCACTCAGGGACCAATCCCCTTGACACGTAACAATGGAGGAGACCTGGTAAAGAAAAAGGGAGCCATCAAAAATTAGAATACTGCAAAGATTTTGAAAAGATGGTCAGGTTGTGCATAAACCTGCAGACTTGTCTATAGGCCTGTCATAATTAATTTGAATCCCCTACTGTCACATTTTGTCATTATCAGAAATGATAGACTTGCTTCTCTGATGATGACAGGAACTTTGAATTTCCCAGATCTGAAATGACTTATTTGTAGATAATTATCAGGGATCCTGGTTTTCTTTGATTAAAAAAAGATTCCCAATTTTTCGATTTAAAAAGTAACCCAAAATCCACAATGAAAATGAAACATCACTATCTATCTATCTATCTATCTATATATGTGTATATATGTATGTATGTACTAGTGGTGTTTCATTTTTTATCATAGAAAAATTGGATTTTGGGTTACTTTTTTTAATCTAAAAATTGGGGATTTTATTTTTTTTTTGGTAATACATACTGTCAACCTTAAGTCCCTTTTAATATAGTTATTTTTATTTGGGAATGTATTTAGGTCTAGAACATGGCATTTAATCACAGCTATGCATTATCAGTACCATGCTTTTTTCTCCAGTGCTATAATGGGAATACTCTTATGTAACACACCTTAAAGTGCAGTATACTTCTCCATGTATCCCCAGCCTGCAATGCCTACTTTCTGCTTCTCCAGACTTTTGTGGCTGACTCTTTCACTGGCTATATATAGAAAGAAAAGTTTACTCCCTTCCAAATACTGCACAGACACCAAGAATCTGGCTATAATTTTGCCCTTATTTTTTACTAGCTAAAGTACCCAGCTTCACATGGGTTGCAGTAATCAAATTTTAATGTTTTATAAATAAAATATTTTCATCCTATTTTATTTCCCTCTACTAATAAGCTGTGTGTATGTGTTTAGTTTTGTACCCTATTTTACTTGTATGATACAACTTGACACGGTGAGCTTTTGGTCATACCAAAAAGCTATAACATTTGAACATTTAAATGTATTAAGCAACTGAATTGCGAGGTAAAATTATTTATTTACTTTGTAAGACTTTAACATAGCACTGAGGATTTCACATCACATTTTCCTCTCCCAGTATATGACAGTGTTTGGCACTTTTTTTATCCATGTAGAGCTTCAGGATAGACAATGTTGCATGTTTTGTCATCTGGTGCCAAGATGAAAAGGTTTTTGCCTTTGCCAACTCTGGAACAATCGACATAGAGTTGGCCATGAGAAAAGAATGGACTTCTCAGGTTGAGGCCAACAACTTGAGTGATTGTCCCTGTGCCTTTTTGATGCTCATGACAAAAATGAGGCAGATCGGGAACTGGAGCCATTTAAATTGAAATGGCAGGTCAGAAAGAATGATTGGAATACGTGGAATAAAGAGATCCTGTCAATGACATGTGGTATGAGATTCTTGACAGCCAATCGTGTTCCATTGCAGAGTGCTGGTGGGTCCAGATTCCTGAGAAGAATGATGGGTGATCCAATCTTGAGCTGCAGATTGTGTGAATGCACACCTGGTGGTTTGAGACAGTTGAGAAATTATGTTGGGTAGTTGACTGCCTCATTGGTGTCTAGGACAGTGTCCACTGAATTGTGTTTTTGCACAGTGCCAGGCAATTGAGAAAGAAGTTCTTTGTTTATGGTACTGACCGCATCATTTTTTGGTGCCAGGATGGCTCTTTGGCATAGCCACTTGTGGTCATTTGGAAAAACTGACACTTTCAATTCTTGATGTGTTGCAACTGTTTTACCAATGTTGTTCATTGACATAGTTCCATCTTGATTTTAAGATACCATGGCCCCTTCACCTAGTTTGAGCAGGTTTGCAGCAAACTCTCCAGAAGATGCATCACCTGTTAGATGCACTCGCATATTGGTCATGAGGCTGAGTCACTGAATGTTTTTCCAAATGTTTGAAGCTTTGAGGCAGGCCTGCAGTTCAACAGCTTTGGTTCCATATGGAATGACTGGCAGTGTCTGTCGAAAATCCCCAGCCAACACCAGTCACTCCTCCCATTGTTTTGTCATTATGTCAAAGATCTTGGAGGGTGTGATCAAGAGCCTCTAAGGCAGCTTTGAGACACACTGTGCACTCATCCCAGACAATGAGCTGGCACTCCTGCAGGACCTTTGCTTTGCCAGTACCCCTAGCAATGTTGCAGGTTGGTGTCTCTGCACTTGCTAGATTTAAGGGCACCTTGAAGGCTGAGTGAGCTGTTCTTCCTCCTGTCAATAGTGTGACAGCAATGCCTGATGATGCCACTGCAAGGGCAATCCTGTTTGTCTGCTAGATTTGGGTCAAAAGAAGATTTAGGAGAAAAGTTTTCTCAGTACCACCTGGTACATCCAGAAAGAAGATGCCACCACTCCCATTGAAATTTGGCTCATTATCATGTATGTATTTAGTAATGTATTAATTGCCATGTTATTCACCAGCCAGAAAGACAGCCACTTTTGATGTTGTGGGTGCATTGAAGTGCCGGTCATGCTTACCAGCTGGAGTTTTGTCTGCATGAATGACAACATTATACTCTGGAGTCATCTTCTCCATGGCACACTTGAAACTGTGAACATAGTTGTTTTCCATGTGGAGCATGTCTTACAACTGCAATACCACCCGCAAGTTGGTTTGAATGACATTGTTGCAACACTGTTCAGCCTGCTTTGTATTGTCACCCATGAAGTAAATCTGCAGAAATTTGGGCTCTTCATTTGGAAGTGTCATCAGACTTCCAATCCAATGATAAACCTGGCCCTGCACTTTAAATGTGGGCATGCAGCCAGATTCTCTGATGTCTTTTCTGGTGCCAAAAGATGTCATTTGGAAGCATGAGTTGTAACTTCTAATGTTGCTTTGGAAAATGATGTGCATCTGGAGTGTTGCCTGTCAACAATGTATGAAGAGGCTCAGGAAGCTCATTCCTTTGGGACAATTGAACCTTGCCACTGTTGCAGCATATCCCTGGAGCTTCTCCTTTCCATTTCATTCCAAGGCAGTGGCTGCAAGAAGTCACCATTGAGCCAATTGCAACTAATGGATCAGAACCATAATCCAAGGCTGGATTGTAGGAGAATGCAGAGTTTTCTTTTTTCCCTCCAGGGCTGGTTCCTGGCTGCAGCCATTGCTGCTCTGTTTGTTTCTCATCTTGCAACTTGCTGCTCTGGAGTCTCAGTTGCTCTGGCTGCAGCTTTTGCAAGGCAATTTTTGGCAAGTTTGCTTCCTGTAGATTGCCTTACAGGGAATGCCTCTAACAACCCCCTATTCAGTCCCTGAGAAGGCCAAGTATGGTTTTCTCCCTGGACTTTCCTTAAGCCCTCACTAGGCCTGCAGGTGCTCCCAGGTCCTGTTAACCAGTCCCAACCACAGCCCTTAGGGGAATAATACTAAATGCGGAGCCTTCTCCCGCTGTACCGGTTGACCTTAGCCAGGAGCTTTGAGCTTTGCTAAAGAATGTTGTGCACATGCAAATTTATTCTGCTTCGTGGGGCTGACCTGTCACAGGGGGTTATGTAGTATAGATCAAAAAATTGTCATAAGGCCTGCCAACTTTCAAGGAGATAGGTGCAGGGGTTTCTGAGAAACTGCACCTCAATGTGCTGACAAGCAGAACTCATGATACGTGTGACTTTTGGTGTGTGTCAAGGCACAGCATAATGAAACCAGCAGGGATGGTAGCTTGGAACAGGGGGCCTTCCTGGTGCTCAGGCATAAACAGCTCACAAAATGGACATAAAGGCTGCAGACAGAGACTTATGTGCTGTTTCTACATCCCTCTCTCAGAGCACTGTGTGAAGGAGAGTCCAGGAAAGATCACAGTCACTAGCCAGGAACAGATGGTAGTCTTTCCCCCCTGCTCCCCGTCCCTCTTATCAATTTCTGTTCCCCTAAAAGACTGCCTTCTGAATCTCTGAATCTTTTTTCATACCTTTTCTGAATTGATTTGGAAGCTCCAAATCGATTTGGAGGGGTTTTTTGGTCTCCCAATTCAATTCAGCTTCGGTGATTCGGCCTCTGAATCAGGCCGAATCTTTTCCAAATCGAATCGGCCACCAAAGCTTCACACACCCCTATCAGAAAGGTCTAATCTTCCAAACTAAAGGACTGAAATTAGCACTGGTGTTTCCAAGACTTGGAAAAAAAGATTATACCTTTTATTTTCATGTGTGGACATGTCAGTTACTGTAGGTGAATGTTCTGGAAACAATAGTTCACATGACCTCACCTTCCTTTACCCATACCTCACATCACCTCAGCTCACACAAGGTTTCTGAGAACAGTAAAAATACATTTATGCCCACTGTTCTAATGTAAGGCAGTATAATCTATCATTTTAAAAGCATTTTATTTAAAAAAAAAGGTTCTATAACTCTAGCAAGAATAATTGTGACTTAGATGCTTACAAATCTTGAAACATAGCTGTATATGATTCTTTATATAAAGTGTATACAAACACACACATATAGCTATACAGGTCATGTATATAATATATAATGTGTATGATAGATAGATAGATAGAACTGTGAAAAGCCTCACCATTCCATTTCGCCTTGAGTTTTGAGGTTCCGATGGAACAGTGTTCCATTTCAAATTTCATTTCAGTTCAAAACAGCTGTTCCTTTTTGCTTCATCAAAACAGTAAGGCTGTTTCAACACTGTTTTGATGTTTCACTAGATTGGGCTGGGCTGACTCCCTGCCCCAGCCTGATCTAGCACTGGGAATGAGAAGTCAGTCCAGCTGGACTGACTTCCCATCCCCAGCACTATGGTCAAAACATTTTGCTTTTTTTTACTTGGTTTACTTTTTTTAACCAAAAATTGGGGATATTTTCTAAGCCAGAGAAAACCAGGTTCTTTGGTGATGATGAACCACCTTGATCCTAGAACCTGTATACTTATCTGGGTTCAAGAAGGAAACTAAGTAGACATAGTTCTGACAAACCTTAATAATTGGTCCATTCAGAGATAGACAAAACCTTTCCTTAGCACAAGAGATATGATGAAAGAATACAGTAAAAGACAGGCATAAAGATATAAACATTAAGAAAATTCATAATATCAAACAGAGCTCATGAGTTTTACACAGAGACGAGTCTAAAATCATTAAGTCCATCCATGTCAAATGCTTTGATTTTTGTATTATTTTCACAACAAAGTTCTGCTATAATACTTCCTTGAACTAAAGTTTGAGACACTCAATCATCTTCAGTACATTAGGGTTTTCTTGTTATTGGTATTTTAAAGTCTTCATAAAATATACTGAATGATCAACTAAAATTGTATTCACTTCTAGCAACTCAAGGTGGGTAGGGGAGTGGTATGCAGTTTAAAAAGAGGAAAATAATGTTACCTGAAAATGTATGACTGGTTAACTCAATTTCAGACCTATGCTGTATCCCATGTGCATTCCATGACCTCAGATCTGTTCAAATCCTTTTACTAATGATTTATGTTAGTATCATCATGCTGTCATCATTACTGTTATATACCCAGCCCCATGCTACCATGCTGTCATTGATGAACTTTTAAAACATTTTTCAACAAAACAGACCCTTTTTACAAGTGAATATTTCAACTCCAGTTTTATTATTTGTTACTAGATATTTCATTTACTGACCTCAAATCTTTAGGATAGGTTTAATTGGGATTAATTCTATTATTAGAAATGGAGAAATGAGGACATTAAGATAGTCTTTGCAGCTCAATCAGAAGGAATTGAATGCAAACTACAAAAGTTTAACAGTTTTGATACAAGCTCTGAGTTCATATATGTACTGTCAAGAGCAGAATGGGAAAACATGCAACTCAGAGGTCATAGTCTGTCTTTTGGTTTCCCATGCTCCAGGGAGATAGTACCTACTAGTAGTTCAGTGCGTGGTAAAGCATATGTCCACCAAAGCTCTGATGTTCAGTGGGCATATCTACACTGTGCTTTTATGCACAGTAGCCTATTAAAGTGTCACATCAAAAACAGTGCTAATATGCTAATGCACAGTAGAATTAGTCTAGTGCACATCAAGTGTCACTAAAAAGGCATTTGCCTCTGTTACTATGCATTAGGGCAGCCTAATGTACCTTTATGTAGTACCTCATATTAGAGGTACTGAACTTAATGCACAGTAGCAAAAGTGCATTCATGAATGTGTAGATTTGCCCACATTGTATTTAGCTGTCATGCTGGTAAGGTATGGAAGGAGAGGGTAGGGCCATTTCTTGCCAACAAATCATGAGGGAGAGTGGGTGTCTGTGGCTAAATGAAACCTTTAAACTGCTATATGTGGCACAGGGAAGTGAAGGGTTGCCTTATGCTCTTCATTTCCATGTCCTCAATATGGCCCATGGTCAGACTATGACTTTCTATTTCTCCAAATCCATGCACAAAAAGCAATGCCAGAAGAGAAACCGCATTCTACAAAAATAATTATAAATATGTTAAAATCCCTCTTCATACTGTTTGAAAGTTGTTCCATCCATATTTGCTATGATTTTACAATTCAGTGAAAAAAATGGATAGGATTTTGTTCTTCTGGACTTCATTCTGGAACTCAGAGAAAACGTGTCCTCCTTTGAGGGAATTCCTCCTTCTCCATCATGTTATTCTTTCATAATAGAAGTGCAGCCACAGAGAAGAATGTAAATATGGGTGCTCTGTAATGATCCTGAGACACACTGAGAAAGAAGCCCCAGACACACACTTTTATTTTACATCTGCCTCAGGCTGGAAAAAAATGCCTTGTGGTTGCCCTCAGACCAGTGTCAAGTAGCAGCAAATACAGGGGACTGTGGTAGTAGGGTTGCACCCACGTCTGCTGCTGATGCAGACACAGGGTTACCAACTTGAGACTTTCTGTTACTGACATTCTGCAAAGTTTTTACCGATGACCATTTTTTTTTTAGAGATGTATGTTTTTACTGACACCTGTTTGACCAAATGTAAATATTACACTTCTTTCAGATGCTGAACAAGGCTCAAACAATAGCAAAAAAGTTTGGAGATTGTTCATTAAAAAAAACAATTGTTTGGTATCCTTCACTACACCAATGTTTTACACTGTTCTGTTTCTTCCCCTTCCCCCCGCCCCACCTCCCCGAGAATTCCCTGCTCACACGCACATCTTGGTATCCCTGATTTCATCTTATAATGTGCTTCTCTTACCTCAGGGGTCTTCTACTGACTCCCACACTGGTATGCCAACTGCACCCCATACTATCATTTGTCCCCAGTCTCCTCCCAGGCTTACCTCCTCCAGTTCCATTCCCCTGCTGTCCTAGCATAGACCCCCCACAAAAAGAAAGACCACTATCTTCTTATCTGACACCCAGAAGTGTTATAGGCAGACAGGAGGCAGCACAGAAGCAGCATCAGCACCACAAAGCCATGAGAAGGGCTATGGGGTGATCCACTCCTGCTCAGACACCTGGTGGTGCTGGCATGTTCCATCTGCACTTTACTAATGCAACCACCTTGTTTTCCAACCATGGAGTTTCAGAAGCTCTGGTCTTTTAGGGAACAAATTTTGCAGAGCTGTTTTTGCTTCCTTGTTCATGGGTGGTACAATATTTTTAATGGATCTATGGACAGACATTTTGAGTCTGGTTATTTACAAGGTGTCTTGCAAAGGAGAAATGAGCAGGGTCCAGCTAGATGCTATGCAGTGATGTGTGAAAGTGAAAACTTTTATTCATGAATTTGCAGATGTGCATGCACACATGCTCAAA
This sequence comes from Alligator sinensis, assembly GCF_000455745.1. Classification (NCBI taxonomy): domain Eukaryota; kingdom Metazoa; phylum Chordata; order Crocodylia; family Alligatoridae; genus Alligator; species Alligator sinensis. The sequence goes on from NW_005841993.1 coordinate 92,482, forward strand.
AAGCAGAGTCAAAGAGATGGCAACCAACCTTCCAAGAAGGTATTTTTTCTTGTTAGGAGGGGATGTTTGTAGCTGTAGATTTCAGAGCTTTGTTTGAAGTATATTTACTACTATTATTTCATGAGGGTTGCAACACAGGAGTTACATGGACTTCTGATTTATTTGAAGACATTAATTAACCTCAGAACAACAAAGAAAATGCTGACCTGTAGGTATATTAGTTATTTCATTATTTGAGATTTTGTCTGCATGAAGGAGCAATGCTGTATCTTGCTTTAATGTCATTCCTGTAAGTGAGGCTTTCAGAAAACAGTAGTTCTGGAAATAGCAAATTTAGACAAGAAAGTTGATTTGTTATCTTCTCTCAAGTCATTCTCAAAAGTGCTGCTGAATTCAAAAGGCCCTGCTTCTGGGAATGGCTTATAATGCCCAGAATTTAAAGAAACAGCATTAAGCAGAATTCAACCAACAAAAAAATGTGCGTGCTTAGGAAGGTTTGACTATACCATTGGGGTATTAAGATTTCTCTTTTTTATGCTGAACCTAATTCCTTAACATACCATCAATTGAACAAAATTATTGCCATTTTCCATTGTCCTAAATGTTTTTAAAACCCAGGAAGGGTGGAAGTTTCTCAAGGGACTGATCCTGCAGGCACAGAGGGATATCATACCAGTACACATAAAAAGAGGCAAAAGAGCCAAGAAACCCTCTTGGCTGAGCAAAGAAATCCAGGAGAACCTGGAGGGGAAAAGAAAGGCTTACAGGCTGTGGAAGCAAGGATCAGCCACCAAGGAGGAGTATACCTGCTTGGCTCACACTTGCAGGGAAGCAGTGAGGTAGGCAAAAGCAGAAACTGAACTCAGGCTGGCAACAAAGATTAAGGGTAACAAAAAGTCCTTCTTTAAGTACATAGGGAGCAAGAACATAGGGCTAACATAGGGCTGCTACAGGATGAACTAGGGCAACTCATAACAGATAGGACGGACAAAGCTGAGGTCTTAAATGATTTCTTTGCATTGGTGTTCCTGGACATGGATACAAACACAGCCCCCAGTGAGACTTCAGTCTGGCACGAGAGAGATATCAATCTACCAACAGTTAGTGCCGACCTAGTAAAGGGGCACTTAGAGAGGTGGAACATATTTAAGTCATTAGGCCCAGATGATCTTCACCCAAAGGTACTAAAGGAATTGGCCAGTGTCATAGCAAAACCGCTGGCATAACTCTTTCAGCACTCCTGGCACTCAGGACAGGTCCCAGAGGACTGGAAAAGGGCCAATGTGGTCCCTATTTTCAAGAAGGGGAGGAAGGAGGACCTGAGTAATTATAGGCTGGTTAGCCTTACCTCTATTCTTGCAAAGACCTTAGAAAAAATCATAAAGGATCACATTTGTGGTGGGGCCAGTGGGTATCACAATGCTAAGGGGCAACCAGCATGGGTTTATAGCAGGCAGATCCTGCCTGACTAACCTGGTCTCTTTTTATGCCCAAGTCACAAAGTGCTCAGATACAGGAGTAGTGGTAGATGTTATTTACTTGCATTTTTAAAAGGCTTTAGACACAGTGTCACACCCACTAAGTAGCTGTGACCACAATCAGGTGGGTGGAAAACTAGCTTATGGGATGCACCCAGAGAACACTGGTGGATGGGTTGGTTTCTACCTGGGGAGATGTAGGCAGTGGTGTCCCCCAAGGCTCTGTCCTTGGACCAGTACTGTTCAGTATCTTCATCAGTGATTTTGATGAGGGTGTAAAAAGCGCTCTGTCCAAAATCATAGACAACACCAAACTATGGGGTATAGTAGAGGGTAGGGAGCGAATTCAGGTGGATATGGATAGACTGGGGAAGTGAGCGGATCAGAATAGGATGCAATTTAACAAAGATAAGTGTAAAGTGCTGCACCTGGGGAGAAAGAATCACCAATACACCTGTAGACTGGGAAGTACCATTCTAAGTAGCACAGCAGCGGAAAGGGATCTCAGTCATAATCAACACATAAGTAAATATGAGCCGCCAATGTGATGAGGTAATAAATAAGGCTAACCACTAGAAATCTATTAAATCAATGAAACAAAGCCAAAATAGTTCTAATAAATGTACAAAAATCTCATAAACATGCATCTAAAGTATCACATTAGATATAATTTTAAAGGTAGATTTTTGAAGGTAGAGTGCAGATTTTTTATGGTACAGTATATAAAATATTTTATTTTTTTGGTAGATTTTTAAAAGTAGAGTTTAGATTTTTACAAAATTAAAAAATCATGAACAGGTTCAAAATTAGATCAATAATAAATAAATAGCCTTAGAAAATCATTACACAATACAGTGCATTTGTACATACAACCTATGAACTCTTAAGCAAGCTAGCATGTAGTATTGGGATTCAATCTACTGTGAAACTTCAAGCATAGCAGATCTGCTAAATTTTCATGACACAATTTTCACTTGATGCAAAAGAATTTTTGTGCACATGTACTAACTGATTTCTGTGCAACATAGCAGCACTGAAATTCCAGTGGAAACTCATAGCTTTAAGAGGAGATTTCAGGCAGGTTTTGCCTTTTGTTCTTTGTGGCTTGCACACACCTATAACTGAGATGTGTTCTGGAAAAATGACCCAGAGTTGGCTTATTAAGGACTAATAAAGTATGTATTGTATTCATAAATGTTTAATCAATTGTTATAGCTTCTTAGGGTAGAATCCTATGTCTTGTAGACATCCATAATTGCAGATTTTGGTGTTTACATATCTGCCAGCATCAAATGATGGGGGAGGAACCTTCATTTAATATTCATTGAATAAAATAAAGAGCAGTGATGATGTTTTTGCCCCAGCAGGAACACAAGTCCAAGGAAGAAACTAAAGCTCCCTTCGATCCAGCACAGATGATGTCTCACTAAACTATACATTTTTTGACTTCCTCTCTTTCTGCTGGCCCAAAATATATCCCTCACTTGATTACCCAAATGTGTCAGTGAGACAGCTGAAAAAGAAGGAAATGGGATAATGTTGGTGGTTTGAGTACTTCACTCAGGGTAAAGTGGGCCTTTGAAACAAGGAAGAATTAGATTGGCTATTAAGATGAACTTACTACCTATGAAAGTAATAATATACTAGAATAGATTACCTAGACAGGTTGTAGAACCTCTGCACTGGAAGTTTTATAAACAGAGATTTGCCTGGTATGATTTTTACTTGGAAGATATTTGTCTTGATTAGGGGATGAACTGCACTACCTTTTAAGATCCCTTCCAGCCCAATTTCTACAACCCTATAGATATGGAAGGAACCTCATCCCTCTAATTGTACAGACCTTTTTATAGAAGAAGGCACAATTTAGGGAGCATGAATAAACAGTTGAAAACAGAATTTGGGTTTTTATGAAAATATCATGAAAACCAATTTTGTGAAAAAAATATTTTTTCTTTACCCATACCCAGCACATAGATAGATAGATAGATATGTGCATGTACATACACATACATATACATATACCTATACACATATATACACATCCTTGTACATACAAACAAATACTGTAATCCATTAAATTTTCCTTATGCATGTGAATTGTTTGCTAATTAATTATTGTCCCAGTTAAGATGCCACATTTTTCTAAATTATGTGACATTAAAAGCATTTTGATACTGTACAAAAAGTTTAAAATAACTTTATATATAAAAATCAATATAGTGAAATCAGATAATCCATATTCTGTGGCACAGACTGTTATTTTTGTAATATTGACTGCTTAGATGTAATTGGTCATATATCCAGTACTCAATAATCTGCAGTAAAGAGATATTACTTTAAGAGTCACTGACAGGAAAACAAGAATTTTTTTTTTTTTTTTTTTTTTTTTTTTTTTTTTTAAAGATTAATGGATTAGAAGTTTGAAAGAATTTTGAAGTTTGTTACTACAGCAAGATGTGAAAACAAGAATGACAGAAATGATCAATAAAGAGATTCATCATTTACATCTTTGGTTACTGTATATTTCAGACTGGATTGTGTCTTATGCTGAAGGCACTGCTTCATTTTGGTGGTATTTTTGAGATAGTTCCACTGACCCAACAGGAGGTATTCAGAGCTCTTGTGTATCAAAGTGGCAAAAAGTTTCCAGAAACACCCCAGCACTCAGGAAGGAGTATGAATTCCCTAATCAGCCAGTTCTAGTGTTTGATTCAGAGATTGTGTGGAATCACAGTCACATTTCCTTCTTACTTTTTCTAAGTGGCTGGTGTAAAATTTATGCATTTTTTTTTAATTAAGTGAAAACAAACTACCAAACCGTGAGGACAAGTGGGTACATTAGGACAGGTCAAGGATTCAGGATGGCCTTGACAGGCTGGTCCTATGGGCTGAACAAAACCAGATGAGTTTAACAGGGACAAATGCCGGGTCCTTCATCTGTGTGTGAAGTCACAATAGAACTCTGGCATACATCAGCAGATGTGTCACTAGTAGATTCAGAAAGGTGCTCCTCCCCGTCTATTCAGCATTGGTGAGGGTCACAGTTGGAGTACTGTGTCCAGTCCTGAGCACCACACTTCAAGAAGAATGTAGACAAGCTCAAAAGGGTGCAGAAAAGGGCCACCCACATGATCAAGGGCCTGGGGGACAGGCCCTATGGCTAGAGACTTTGGGATCTGGGATTGTTCAGCCTGAGAAAAAGAAGGCTGAGAGGTGACTTGATAGCCAGCTACAAATACATCAAGGGAGAATACCAGGACCTAGGTGAACAAGTTTTCAGAAAAGCTCCTGCCTCCATCCCCTGGGAAGACATTGGACCAATGGACACAAGCTAATCAAGGAAAAGTTTTGGCTGGACATAAGAAAAAACTTCTTTCTGTATGGGTAAGTAGAATCTGGAACACACTTCCAGCAGAAGTGGTGCAGTCACCAGTGTTAGACCCCGACTCCATGCGGTGCCCGACAACTAGGGAGATGACAATTCAATTGCTCATGGATCCTGTTACTTGTTAGCCAGAGCGAGCAGGGAGCAAACACTACTTGCGCACATTGCTCGCAACAGTTTTATTCAGAATGGAGATAGCTTTGGGCCAGGTCCCAAAAAAACCCAACAAACCAGGGACCTGCAGTGAACAATAATTCTTTTCAAATTTTATACACCTTGATTCATGCTCATTAACATTCACTCCACCCTCACTCCTCCTACGTTCTGCCCATCTCTCCTCCTATCTCAAGCTCCACCTCTGTTTACTGTTTGTTTCATTAACATGGAATTGCCTATGTATTTCATTCACTTACATGCCTTTTTGCTATGAGCACATGTCCAAGACCTTGACTCTTCTTCTTTGGTCAATGGGCAGAGTTTGATCAAAACCTGGAAGCTTCTGGAGGCTTCTTCAGCCATCACCATTCACCTTTTTCATATGTTTATTTCAGATTCTGTTACCAATTACATGTTGTTTCCACATTCCAGTCTTTTTTTCAGTACCATGTTGTACCATGTTCTACATTCCTAAAGCTTCACCTTATTCATAGCACACAGACTCACACAGATGCACTTGCTGCTTTTTCTCAGAAAAATGGTTGAGACAATTAAAATTGTTACTTAGGATAAGCAAATGGCTGGCTTAGATATCATTCTGCCTTGTGGTTAGCAGCTTTTTCTAGGTCACAGATTATAGCCTTTTATTTAGCTGCAAATCCAGTGCTCCCCAAGATCCAAATATTGTCATCCTAACAGCCATCTCTGGTGGTCTTTAAGAGGAGGCTGGACAAGTACCTCATTGAGCTTGTTTGACCCCAATTACCTCCTGCCCATGGCAGGGAACTGGACTTGATGATCTTATAAGTCCCTTCTGGTCTTTCTTTCTTTCCTTCTATGAGTAAACCTTGTGTTTGTGTTGGCCTCTCTGAAAGGTAGGAAAAACAGGGCAATATAGTTCCATTGCCTTGACCAGGGGTGGGCAATTATTTCAGCTGGAGGGCTGCTTAATGAGTTTTGGTGAGCTGTCGAGGTCTGCAAGGGTAGCCCTACCCCTTGGCATAGCCCCACCCCTTGGCAGGTGTCCCACCACCCGTTTGCCATCTTGGGATAGGAGATCCTGTTTCTAACCGCTGACCTTTGCCACAGGAAGTCTCTCCCCTTATCCCCAGAGGGACTTCTTTTGTTGGGGGGGAGGGGGACATTGCCATCTTGAAACCAGAAAAAAAACAAAACAAATTGTATACTAAATGTCAAAGACCTACTATATTTTAACTTTATACAAAAAATATTTTGTCATGATTTGTATTTGCATACTTTATAGAGAGATGATAAAAATAATTTTACTCTTCTATATTGTGTGGGGGGGATGTGGGGTGTGGTTGAGAAAGGGTGTGTGTGTGTGTGTATTTGTGTGTGAGGTTTGTGAGGGGATGTGCCTGTGTGTGGGGAGACATAGGTTATGTTGGGGGTGTATAAGTGGGAGAGTTGTGGGGGCTGGATGTGGGTATGAAGGAAGGTGGGGATACGGGGACCCCCCCAAATCTCCCCATGGCAAATAGCTCCTGCCACCAGCAGCATCAGACTGTGGGCTCTCAGTGGCCTGTTCAGGATCTGCCACCTGACAGCATGTGATTCTGGCCAGTACTGCATATGGTGCCAAAGAGCACAGCCAGGCCAGCCCATCTCTATTGTGCAGGGCTCCCTGTGGTGCAAGTGCAACTCCTGGCACTGTGTGCTAGTGGGGGAAGCCCAGCAGGGCTGTGTGAAACAGCACTGTACCGTGTCAACTTCTGTTTCACCTTTTTGAAGGGACAGTGTTTAGTTTTGCTGTTTTGAAGCACTGTTCTGTTTAATTTTGTCAAAACTGTTTCACTGTTTCAATGCGTGTCGACGTTTTGCCCATAGGCTATAATGGGGAATCACAAAAATGCATATAACTTTGTCATGTCTTTCCTGATTCAAATGACAGAGCAGCAGGGAGGATAGCCCCTGCTGAGGCCACAAAACCTGTCAAGTTTCATCCTCAGCTCTAAGGGGGCCGCTAATCCCAATCCAGAATTTCCTTTTGGTAGGACACTCAGATACAGATACAGCTCTTCCTCTGGCACTGGAAGGCTCAGGCTGAGAAGTGAAATGGGGGTGGAGGAGACTGTCATGCTGGTGTTGCTTGTGGTCATGGTAGTGGGATGGAGGGGTATGGCTGGTGCTCTTGGAGGGGATGCAAACTCAGGCAGTGAAACTGTTCCCCTCTCCTTACTGCCAGTAGAACCAGAATCCTCATGTGCCTGCTAGTTGTAGGAAAGAGGCTGTCTCTCAGTTTTGGGGGGAGGGGACTTACAGCTCTCCCTCTACCCCCTCTTCCACCCTTACCTGAAAGATTCCCAGCTGCCTTTCCAGCATACTTCATAGTGTGTTTCATAGTGTGTTTGGTGTACTGTAAAATCTGTGTTCTTCTGTTATGTAATATGTATTTATGTACTATGTGTAGATAATTGTATAAAAGTATTTAAGTAATGGATGCATGTATTTATGTAATAAATAAAATATATAAATGTATGTATGTGTTCCTGTATAAATATTATATTATAGTATGCAATATATGCTCTGCTTCCCTGCACAGTGAATGGAATGCACACTGTGAGAGAAAGAACAGATTTCCTTTCTGGGGGGAAAGAATCAAAATAGATTAACAAAAACAAAAATAGCATTTTGGCAAAGGAATAAATAGAAAGGAATAAAAGGTATTAGGAAAGGAAAGGTATTGGATTCCACTTGCTAGAAACAGGCTAGCAATTAGGAAGTGATAGCCTTTCTCTGACACTGCTGAGCTGCTGGAAGACACAGTTCAATAAGTTGACCCCTAGGCACAGAGAAAGCTCAGTTCAAACAATGCTTTTTATGCTGTTTTTCCGTCCCTCCCCTGAGCACTGGATTGAAAGGGACATCAGGGAAGGAGTACGGTCACTGGCCAGCTACACATGTCAATATCAGAGCAGTCCTTCCCCCCTCTTCCCCCTCCCTCTCCTTTGTTTCTCTTTAATTGCAAGCAAATGCAGCTTCGAAACTCAAAATGTTTTGAAACTTTCTAAACATTTTGAGTGCCCTTGTCTCATTTCAAAGCTGTTTTAAAGCCTTTTGTTTCATTTTGATTTTGCTGTTTCAAGCTCAAAATGTGTCAAAATAGCATCAAAAGGAAACACCCATCAAAATTTCACACAGCCCTAAAGCCCAGAACAATGGAGCTGGCTGCCTTTGTTGCCCCCTGCCATGCAGGTCCCAGGACTCAACCAGAACTGCAGGGAAGCCCTGCCCCCTGCTTCCTGGGGGAGAGTGCTTGGGAGAGTCCCCACACCTCCCCACCCTCCCTCACACCCACACCCTGCCCACCTGAGCTCCAAGCTCTGCACTCCCACTGCCTTCCTGGATGCAGTTTTCATGTTCCTGCCAGACCCAGACCCATGCTCTGTGCCCCTGTTCACCTCCAGCTCCCCCTTGCACACCCCTAACACGTCCCTACCTGCTGCGCACAGCGCCTGCAGCAGGGAGATGAGGAGAAGCCTCTGGACACCAGGGAAGCTGGGCAGGTCCTCCTGCAGCTGTAACATTAGCAGCAGTATCCCCACCCAGAAGCTCTGTGCTGGTTGGGCTGGGCCTTTGTGTGCACATAGGAGTGAATTGTGTGGGCTGAGCAGGGTATAATGACCCTGGCGGCACCTGCAGGCAAGATGAAATTGCCTGGCAGGCCACATTTGCCCCATGGGCCATATGTTGCCCACCCCTGATCTAACCATTTAAATAGTTATAAGAACACTCACTGTCTGTGTTTTGTGTACATGTATGCATGTACATGTACATACAGAGGCACACCAGAGAAGTTTTGCATTGGGGCAGCAATAGTGTGTGGGGCACAGCTACATGTAGATGGTGGTAGTGCTGTGGTTATGGCTATTTCTGTGTCCCCTCAATGGCAGTGTCCTGGGCTACTGCTCTGGAGATGCTCTGTGATTTAGAAGAGTTGGGAATTGGAAAATGTCCCTTGGTTAGGTAGTAGGCAGTTAGCTAGTTCAGAGACAAATGGTCTTCAGAGGCTTGGCTAATCCTCACAATAAAAGTTATGGTTTAGTTCTTTTCATTCACACCTATCTACCTTCACTGAACCCAGTCATCACTATGTCCTCCCCTTAATTATGCTATGACATGTGTGCATGTGTGTCTATATATATGACCATTAAGTGCTGGTGTGTTTATGCATATATGTATGTAACCAAACACACACACACACACACCCTATATATGCATAAATATCCACACACAAATAAATTATCTATGTGTGTATATATGTATGTGTGTATACATATGTATATACATACATATTAATGTGTATGTGTATATACATATAAACAGAATATATGTGAGTGTATGTGTGTGTGTGTATCTATCTATCTATGGATCTTTCCATCTATAAATATGCAGAGAAACACAGCAGCACTTAATGTTAATGTTTTGTTGATTATACATATTACCAGATATACTATTATTTTTCTGATATTTCCACCAAAACATTTTAGATATTAGAAAAGTTCAATCCATTTCCTTGAATGTGTTGGCAGCAGGATTCCTGATGTGACACACAAATGAGGGTGGAGGGGAAGAATTTTCATTTCCATTTTGTATTTATCAGTTTGAAGATTTTTGCCCATACTTTATTAATTAATACATTTTTTCTTAAGTTGTTCCTCTTTTCTTCTTAATTCTTATCATAGGGATAGGCATGAGTAACCATGTATTTCAATATATAAGTACTTTACAACACTACAGTGGCCCTGAAGACTCAGCTTTGCATATTAATCACACTGCCCTGTAGACTTAACTGCAAGACCAGGACCAAAATATTAAATGCAGTAGATATTAAAAAGTATATTTTACGTACTATGTATGTATGTCCTAATATTATGCCAAATAATTGTTTATGAAGATAGTTTTTGTAATCATTAGCCCTTATAAAGGGAGTCGTAGGCTGCTGAACGATCTCAGTAATACTCATCGAATCTACCTTTCTCTCAAAGAGGTAATATGTGAAGGAATCAGGACAGCTACTGACAATTGTTTTAATGACTAGAGGCCTATCTTGTACTGCAGCTACTGTGGTTCTAGTTTTAAAAAAAATCTTGCCCTCAGGTTGTTAGATTTGTCCAGTAAGCCTCATTATGGAGGCATGCATGAAAAAAATGCCATACAGAATACATTGTATTTTCTTATATATCACATGTCCTCATATAAGGCATGCACCCCATTTTTGGGAAGGAAGAATGAAGAGAAAAGATTTTTCTATAATTATGGCACATAAAACAAGGACAGAGTGTATTCATCAACTTCTTCCCCTCCCATTCCTTGCTCAAGTAAGTTACCTTCTTAACCCTTTTACAGCTGAATTGTCAGCAACTCTTAGCTGTTCAGCCAAAAGCTGAAACTGTGGATGCTGCTGAACACTGGACTCCATGGGAAGAACTAGGATTTTGAAAAGATCTAAAAACAGATTTCAGGGTTGTGAAACAGGAGAAGAGAGACTCAGTGCAGCTAACATATACCAACATGGTGGAATAGAGGACAGCTTGATTAGTGGAGCATAATAACCATTAAAAAGGCTCTCCGAGGTTTTCTAGCACCTGTACAGTGAAAAGCAATTAGCAGAAACCTGGTGGATTATAATTAACTAGTAAGTCAATTGTCACCCTCAGCTCTGCCTTGTAGAACTGCCACTGTTGCTGCATTGCTTTTAAACTTAAAACTTTAAACTCTGAGTGGCAAAGGAATGGAAGTGAGGTCTGGGAGGGTGCATCATTGCACTCTCCCACCTTCTGCACTAGCCCCTTTTGGACTCCATCCCGTCATCCAGGCAGCTGCACAGGAAAAAGAAGGAAAATAAATATCGGACATCATACAGTGTCTCCATGCTTAAGAACATAAGAACAAAACAATTGCCATTTACTGGGTCAGACCATAGGTCCATCTTGCCCAGTACCCTATATCACACCATGGCAGAGAGTAGATGCTGAAAGGAAAAGTGAACTGGGTCTGACAAGTTTTTGTTTGTTTGTTTGTTTGTTTGTTTGTTTGTTTGTTTGTTTGTCCCGCTGTTCCTCTCTCATTTGCCACTCCCAGCATTTCATGTCTAGGTAGTTCTAATTCCTGATCTCCCATGCCCAATAGCTACTGATGCACCTCTCCTCCAGAATTTGTCCAATCTATTTTTTAATCTAGCTAAACTGTCAGCTTCCACAACATCTGGTGGCAATGAGTTCCATACTCTACTGTTCCATACACATGCTGTGTAAAAAAAGAACTTCCTTTCATTAGTTTTAAACTTACTACCTATTAGTTTCATTTTAAGACCCCTTGTTCTTGTATTATAAGACATAGTAAATAATGCATCCCTATTTACTTTCTCTTCACCACTTAGTATATTTTAACCATTATCATGCCCCCCACCCCCTTAAGCATCAGTTTTATAAACTTAATAAGATAAGCCTATTTAGTCTCTTCTCATGTGGAAGTCCCTCCATAACACTAATAGACCTTGATGCCCTTCTCTGGACCTTCTCTGTTACTTCTACATCCTTCCTGAGGTGTGGGCACCAGAACTGGCCATACTCTTCAAGGTGAGGACACACATGGATGTGTAAAGGTGCATAATGATATTTTCCATTTTGTTTATAATTTATAATACTTTCCATTTTGTTTATGTTTTCTTAATAATCCCTCACATTTTGTTTGACTTTTTGAGTCCACAATGACTCCTAGATCTCTCTCTCCTGTGTGGTAACAGCTAATGTAGAACCCATCATAGTGTAGGTGTAGTTTGGATTATTTTTCCCGAAGTCTAGCACTTTACACAATGTGTTCCATCTGCCATTTAGTTGCCCCCTCACTCAATTGTGCCAGGTCCTTCTGCAGTTCCTCACAGTCCACCTTGGCCTTTACCACTTTGAACAAATTTGTGTCCTCCAAAAATTTGGCCAACTCTACTCACCCTGTTTTCCAAATAATTTATTAATATATTAAAATACCAGTCTAAACACAGATCCCTGAATGATTCTGCTGTTTACTTCTTTCCATCCTGAAAATTGACCATTTATACTCATTCTTCACTTTCTGTCCTTGAATCAATTTCTAATCCACCAGTGTAATCCACCACCTTGTAATGCCATGACTACCTACTTTAGTTAAGAGCCTCTGATGGGGGACCTTGTTAAATGCTTGACCTTGTTAAATGCTTTTTGGGAGACCAACTATATTATATCAACTGGATCCCCTTGATCCCCCTGTTTATTGACACCCTCAAAAAACTCTAGTGGGTTTTTGAGGTATGATTTCCCTCTCACAAAGCTATGTCTATTCATCCCCAGCTGCTCATGTTCTTCCATGTGTGGAAAAATTCTTTTTTATATTATTGTTTCTACCAGTTTTCCAGGAACAGAAGTTAGGCTCACTGGGTGCATCTACATGCAACACTTTACTGCACAGAAAAGCAGCTTACTGAGAACTAAGCATGACTGCCTACATGTGGCCATGCTTACTGCACAGTAAACTGATCTAATTGCAAGTAAATTTGTTACCTGCAATGCAAGTAGCAAATTTACTTGCAATTAATTACTGCACAATAACACCCTTGTAGACACCTGACAGGGAACAAACGTGCTCCCAGTCAGCTGGCAGAAGGGGACAGGCGATTGCTCCCTTCCCCTGGGAGCTGCCTGCTGCCTGGGCAGGATCTACCTCCAGAGCCAGGTGTTGTATGCAGAGGCCATAAAGTATGAATTCAAAACAAGCAGGAATCTTATCAGGGGAATAAGGCATTATGCCACATGATTGAAAACACAAGACAAACAAAATTAAAAAAAAGAACAACAAAAGGATGGTGTTTTCTATCCTATACACTCACACACACACACCCATTTATTCATATACATACAAAAGGAGACAGACAGACAGTCCTGCAACTATAAAGATATCACCAGTCCTTAAGATGCTCGGGTTAGGTTGGTGGCCAGCCAAGTTAACCACAAGGATGAAGCTAGGCATTGTTGGATGCATCCTGATGCTTCTTCCTCTACGCAGGACACTTCCTCTTTGTTCTTTTCCATCTTTATAGTGATTGTTCCCTATACAAGTCTATGAATCTCACTGTGTCATGTCCCCTTGAAAATAAAGTGATCCTCCCCTTTGGTTACAATGTTATGATTGACAGACTCTTTGGGCTTTGTGGTCTGCAATCTCTTCCATCTGTTGTCAGAAATTTCTTCAGCTGTTAAAACAAAACTTGATCTTATATTTTGCAATCCTTAACTGCTGATCTTTGAACACTGCTGTAACCTTTGGCTGTTAAAGCACAGAAGGCTATTTCTATCCTTCTAGTCTGGGGTACAAGACAGACTGTCTCAACATATATTTCCACACACACTGTTTATTCTTTCATTACCTCTTTTTCAAACATTCCAGACATACTACATTATTATACAAACACACTACTTCTTAACTTCTTAAACCTTGCTTTATTTATCTTGCTAACTTATGCAATAAAATGTTCATTGGATGTTATACTTATGCTAAGCAATACAAAACTTAAAATAAAGTTAAATCTAACTATTAAAGCAATTACATATCGATTAAGAGGTTAATATTATAAATGTAAAATGATTTAAAGCAAATATATGAGAATAAATTGACCTGAGCTCAACACTGGGCAGGGACTATATCCCTCTGTCCCAACAGCAGGTAGCTCTCAGCACTCCACTCTGAGATCACGATCAGGGAGTGGGGGCTTGGAGATCCTTATCTGTGGTCATGGGGTCCTTATAAGGATCTCCTAGCCTCGGCCCTGTGACCATGGAGATGGAACTGGGAGATAAGGATTTTCTAGCTCAAGCCCCATGACCGTGGAACTCAGGCTAGGAGATTAGGATCTCCCAGCCCCTACTCCCCAATTACAGAATAGGGGCTGGGGAGCCTGTTCCCTGCCCAGCTCTGTGGTCACAGACCTGGGTGGTGAACAGATGCAGAGCTGGGCAGGGAACAGGCTCTCCAGCCCCCATCCCACAATTGTGGAGTAAGGGCTGGGAACAGTTCTAGTCAGCAGCAGGTCCCAGCCCCATGCCCCAGTTGGGTAATTGAGGCACAGGGTTTGGAAAGAGTTGCAGGGGTGGGGTAGGCCTTTCCAATTCCCTGCCCCTGACTGGGGAGCCAGGGCCAGAAACTCCCTGTTGCCAGGGCAAAGGGACACTGTTCCCACCTGGTCCTTGGTGCCAAAGCCCATGTCTGTAGCAGGGAGTCTTCCAGGGTCAAGGAGCTATGTCCCGGCCCCAAGGAGCTAGATCCTTCCCCTGCTTTTTGCAGGGGTCTGGTGTAGAGCCAGCAGGGGCGGGACAAAATTGCTGCCATGAACAGCAAATCTTCTCCTGAGTCTCTGTATGTGTAGATGTCTGCCCTGGAGAATTTACTTGTGAGTAATTTACTCATGAGTAAACTGCTCCCAGATCAAATGGATGTGTAGACACACTCTCTGGACTGTAGTTCCTTGCATTCACTCTACAGCCTCTTTTAAACTCTTTAGACTCTGATCATCAAAAGGCCCAACTGATTCCCTGGTAGGTCTTTGCCTTCTAATGTACTTAAAGTATTTCTTATTGTTAACTTTTGTATCACTAGCAAGTTTCTTCTCAAATTCTCTTTTAACTTGTCTTATTTCAGTTTTACATTTGCCTTGCCAGTGTTTATGCTCTTTTTTTTTTATTTTCCTCATTAGAATTTGACTTCCACTTTTTGGAAGAAGCCTTTTTCTGTTTATTGCCTTTGCAGCTCTGCTATTAAACCATGTTGGCTTTCCTTTATTTATTTATTTACTTATTTTTTATTTGCTGGTATGTGCTTTATGCCTCCAATATGGAGTTCTTAAGCAGTTCTTATGCTGCCTGGAAGTTTCTTACTTCTTTAGGGGCCCCTTTTAACTTTAATCTAACTAGCTTTCTCATTTCAGTGTAGCCATCCTTTTAAAGTTAAAAACTACTGTGGTAGATTTTCTTATCTTCCCTCATACCTAGATGTAAACCCAATTGCATTGTGCTCACTATAGTCAAGTGTCTCAGTAACATATAACCCGGATGGTACACTGCTAGTACCCCCTCTTCAATTGAAGGGATGTTTGGAAGTGTGTGGATGTGCGCTATTGAGAGCATAGCTGCTTAGCCTGAGCCAATTCACTGTTCTCCCCTACAAAGCAGAGCAGAGCAGAGACTATGGACACCCAGTATAATTTAACTATTTATAGAACTGAACATTTTAGACTGGACATTAGGAAGAACTTTTTCACAGTTAGAGTGGCCAAGGTCTGGAATGGGCTCCCAAGGGAGGTGGTGCTCTTCCCTACCCTGGGGGTCTTCAAGGGGAGGTTAGATATGCATCTAGCTGGGGTCATCTAGAGCACTTCTGGCGGGGGTCATCTAGACCCAGCCCTCTTTCCTGCCTATGCAGGGGCTCAGACTCAATGATCTATTGAGGTCCCTTCCAACCCTAACATGTATGAATCTATGAATCTATGAACTTTATTTACAGGACCAATAAAATTAATAAACATACATATATTTGAGAACTATTTACAAATTTATATTACTAAGGCAGTAAATCTTATTACTCATATAAATGGGCAGAGATAAAGTGGATATGACAGAGAAAGGTGCTTTATCAAAGTAAACCTTGACTCCCAGTGATCTTATTAGGGTATAGCCCCTACACATCCAGGCCCTGCAGGCCGGGCATGGGAACAAACACTGGTGGCACAAGGATAAGTGGTTCACTAAATAGGACCCAACAATAAATAAACAATGGCTAAAGCATGCATAAAAAAGGTTACAATAATACAAGCCCACACTTAGGCAACCTCTCAAATCCAAAGTGATAATCATAAGGCTTTCCTCAGCATTTTAGCAGGTGAACATTTAACAGACATAAGGCAATATGTAAACCTCTTATAATACAATATCAAATTAAATAAATTCACAGTGAAAATACAACTTATGGCCCACCCCACATTTATATGGACCTAAGGCAACCTGAATCATTTTCATAAACCTTAACAGTTATATCCAGAACCAACAATGCACAGTAATCACGACACATGGGAGCGTAATACACAGGGAAAACAGGTAATCCCTAAGGGACAATGCTACTCACCTAGTCCCCTTGACCCCTCCTCCCCTGTGGAGACCTTTGCCTCTCCCCTATGAGGACCCCAACCCCTGACCCAGACACTGATGCCTCCTCAGCCCTCCAGTGGGTCTTGGCTCATCTGTCTCTCTATGGATGGGGCTAGTCAAAGCTCCTGCCTTGCTGGGGAGTTCTACTTCATCCTGCTGCTGCTCACAGTGGAAGGGCTTGAGCTACAGGGCCTACCCACTTTTCTGAAACTTTTGGGTACCCTCCAATGCCCCAGGGCCTCTGACACCTGCAGAGATTTGGGTCCATGCTGCCTTGTGCCACTGCAGGGTTTTCTTCAGCCCTTTTCCAACCCCATGAATCAATCCATGCAGTGTAGGACCTCTGCCACTTGTAGGGTCAGGAACCCGAGGTGCTTCATGAAGTCTTGGAGTCCCTTGAGCTCTTTCTTGGCCCTGTGCACTGATCAGTGCACCCTGAGGTGCCCCAGGGCCTCTGCTTCATGCCACCATGGGGTTTTCTTCAGTTCTCTTCCAGCCACATGCACCAATCTGTGCACTGTAGGACCTCTGCCGCTCGCAGGTTGGGGACTTGCATTGCCCCTCATCTCTCCAGCCCTGTGCACTGAATTGCATACCGAGGGCTTCTGCCTCATGCAGAGTTGGGGACCCATGCTGCCTAATGCAGCCACCAAGGTCCTGTCTACTCTCTGGACCCTCCATGCACCTATCTATGCATCAACACTGTGGCTCCCTCCACGGTGGGGCTGGGACTCAGCCACTTACTGCTTCTCACTCAGCAGAGGTGCCTTCTGGGCACTTCTGGGGCAACTGCTCTGCCCCTCTGATCAGCACTTTTGCAGCCCTCTTCATCGTCCCTCATCAAAGTCACCTGTGCTTGACATGTGGGCTTTCATTCCTTCTGGAGGTTTTACCCCCAGATTGGGAACTGACCAATGGAAAATCCAGAGGGGCTAGTTCCCTCTCAGGTCCTCTTTTTCACCTTGCCCTAGGTCAGGGTAAGGCAAGCCTCTCATCCACCCTCTTCTGATTGGTGGGGAAGAGGAATGCCCCCACCAATCAGCCTGAGCCATCTGGTTCAAATCGGCAAGCCTGCCACAAACATTTGCCCTTTACACCCAATGCTGTGCACTATTTAGACCTAGGTCAAGAACAGCCTTTCCTCTTGTAGGTGTTGGAACTAGCTGCATTAGGAAGCAGTCTTTTATAACATCAAGAAATTTGGACTTTGTATCCCAGCCTGATGTTAGATTGCCCCAGTCTATTTGTGGATAAAGTTTCCCATTATTACTGCATTTTCTGCTATTGCAGCCTCTCCCAACTCCCTTATCATTTCTATCTTTCTACTGCCATACTGGTCTGGGAGTCAATAGCTATCTCTACACATATGGTTGGAGTTTTTTGTTTTTTTTTTTTTTCTATTGGAACCCAATATTTCTATCCACAAATATTCTATAGTACCTCTCTTATCAATTAAAATCTAACCTATCTGATTCAACACAGTCTTTGATGTAGAATACCGCTCTCCCACTAGTATGACTTGGGCAGAAAAATGAATTTCCCTACTTAAAAGAAGCAACACAACATTGGGGAAGAAGCAAATATGGTAACTACTTAGATAATCAAAACGTTACCCCATTTATTGTTCCACAGAGATACAACCCTGGTATCAACAGTAAGCCTTTTATTTCTTTCTCTTCTTACATCTAGGTACTCAAGATACAATTTATTTCTCTCCATTTTCTCCAAAATGTAACTTTTCCTATGTATGCCCAACATAGTAGCTCTATTAATTAACTTTCTAGAACATCTTTGTTAATGATGTATCCTATCACCTACCCATAATTGTCAAACCACACCTTGAATCATTATACCAGTTTCCTGTTGTTTTCCAGGGTTCTGAAGGTCTCCATAAATACGGATCCACCTAATCTCAACCAAAACCATCCTTTCCTTCTTCCCATGCCTCAAAGTATTTAAGTAACCCTAATGACTATTCATTTACTTCACCATTTTCAGATTTGATGCATTCTTTCTGAAGTGCACTTTTAATCTGGAAAAAAACTCCCATTTAATTTTATACAAAGCACTGAATAAAGCTTCCCAACTTTAAATACATTCTTTTTGTGCTATGTTTCTGTTTTATGTTACGATTTTTTACTCTGTCTGCATTTCTACCAGCTAAACACCTTTGGTCAAGCATCTCGTTTACATCTTATTACCGTTATCTAGTGCAATGTATCCTGACAATGATATGTAAAATCAGCATAATAACTGATCATTAACACTTTCTGTTTGAGCATTTTATTGTGACTGATGCGTGGTAGAAGTGAAAGCTTAATTGGCAAGGAATGAAGGTACAAAAAAGAAAAAAAAAACCCATGACATTATCATGTGATTTTAAAAGTGACAAAGCGTTAGTCACATGGAGAGGAGGAGGAAGAGAGGAATTGTTTCCAAAAAATCCCTGTGTTTAATCTTTTCATAGTAAAGAATAATCAGAGAAAAGAGTGAAACCTATAAAGAATCATGTTTCTTCTATGAACATAATTGATGTTCCAGTTGTTGGTCTTTAATTTTGATACGGTCAGGAGTTAAGAATGTTAATGGAATCCCTGTCCTATTGAAGTTCACAAGACTATTTGTCATGGAATTCAAAGGCAGCAGACTTTCAGTGTGCTCAATACATAAATTTACTTTATTTGAAGCTCCATGATTCAAAAAGTTTACATAAAACTCTTAGCCAAAGTCTGTTATGAAAAGGTAATGACAACCCTTTTCTTTTTAACATAACCATGGAAAGCCTTCTTTTCTTTTGAAGTCTACTCAAGCATATTAATAAAAGAATCTCAATGAGCTGGAACTTCACATTGTTCCTTATGGCAAGTTGCATCTCAGCAGTCTCACAGTATGTATGTATTTTGCCAAAAAACAAGTGTCTGCAGGCTTACAAGCATGGAAGAATGGTACACAATCATATTTACTACCAGACTCACATAATTTATTTTGTTTATTCCATTATGGCCGTGTACAGAAATTTGGGGAGGTTAGATCACGTTAAAAATAACCACCCAGTTTAGGGTAAGTCAGGATAGTGGGGGCATGTGGGGGGTTGTGGGGATTGAGCGGGAAAGCCAGTTCTGGGAGGTATCAGGGGGTATGTGGGGGAATCAGGGGGGGGAGTAGGATCCACAGCAGAGATTGGGGGATCAGTGGGAACAGGTGAAATCCACAGAGGGGTTGGGGGGATAGCAGGGTCTGTGGTGGGGATCAAGGATATCGGGGGCAGGCACGGTCTGTTGGGTGATCTGGTAATCAGGGGACAGGTAGAATCTGCTAGTGGGATGAGGGAGGCAGGCAGGTTCTGTGGGGAGGGGGTGGGGGAAGTGTTACTGAGGTCCAGAAGGGTTTGGCAGGATATGGGGAAGTGGCAGGGTTTGTGGGGGGGGGGGTACTCTGAGCAGATGGAGAGGTCTCTACCTCACCCCCCTTGGTTCAGGAGCTACTTTTATCCCCCCCCACCATCAGATATACTACTCCCACAAAAGGATCTACCTGACCCTCCCTCCACCAGGACTTACTTGCTCAGCTCCCAGTATTGGCAAATGCTGATAAAACTACTGCTGGGAGAGGCTTGCAGGATGTGGGCTTTCATGGCCTGCTGGGAACCTGGCTTGCCCTAAACCCACACTGAAATTCCGACTGAGATTCCACACTGAGAATCATCAATGTCTTTACCAAGGCATACAAGAATATGGTACTGATGTTTAACATTCAGAAGATTAAGATCCTCCACCAACAAGCTCCTAATGAACAGTCCCCAGCCCTGGTAATCCAGATTCATGGTGAGACTCTGGAGATCACTGAGTATTTACTATACCTCAAAAGCCATCTGTTGCAGAAGGCTGACATCGACAAAAAAAAATGCAACATCAACTCAAATGTGTAAGTGCAGACTTTGGATGCCTGAAGAAATGGGTGTTTGAAGATCATGCCACTAGATCCAAAATCAAGCTCATGGTTTATCATACAGCTGTGTTCCCCACCATTGTGTGGAGCTGAAACATGGACAACATAGAGGAGACATCTAAAGTTGTTAGAGAAGTACCATCAATGCTGAAGATCCTCCAAATCCAGTGGGAAGACATATGTACTAGGGTTAAACTCCTCCTGCAAGCAAACACCATGAGTGTTGAAGCAATGATTGTATGACATCCACTTTGTTGGGCCGGCCATGACATCCAGATGTCTGAATATAGACTTCTGAAACAATTTCTATTCTCCCAGTGCTCAGCCAAGGCATATGCTCAGAAGGGCATGATCTATACTATATTTAAATTGATATAAAATTAAAGAGAAGTGACTATCAAAAGACCCCACTTTTTTTAAACACCTCTTCCCTCTTTTCCCAATTAAAAAGGGAGTGTGAAATGAGCAGATTAGAACTAAAAAGGAGAAAATTTTCCCCTTCCCACAGATTATTTGTTAACTATTCCCTGTATTTCCCTGGAGTGGAAGATGGGGGGAAAAAAAGAAATAATAAAACTCCCCAAGCAAAACCTTATATCAGAAGCTATATTTTGTTGGCTTGTTTTCATAAAGCCTCAGAGGGTTATGTGGACATATCGTGTAAGTATATATGCAAAATGATTGTTATTTTCTATGAATGTAACAAAATAAAATTGAATGTAAAGTTTACTAAAGAATAATCTAGTTTAATCTCTCAGGCAAGAATCTAGGTACTAATAAAACTGGGATCCACATTTGTCTTGTATAAAAGTCGAAAGGGAAAGGTTTTATCTGTCTTAATTAATTTAATTCCTCTGGGATGCAGTTCATGAACCCATTCTTTCCTTAAAACACTTCACCTTTCTACTGTGATAATTAAACCCAAGTGAGCTGTTTTGACTTTCTTCTTGTTTATAAGGGATAGGTCATCTAATCAAGGAACAGAAACAATTATTAATTAATGCATTCTTGTTGTTATTCCTACTACTGAACGGCCCAAAGGCTCAATTCAGTATTGAGGTTCTGTTGTGCTTGAAGTCACATAAAGACTCAGGAAGATAAGATCTTTGCCCTAAAACACTGGAAAGATAGAAAACAATGAAAGCATGGGACAAAGAACATAGTATTCAGTGCAAGCTAAAGGTGAGGCCATGCCACATTTATTACAATTGGTAATCACATACTTATGAGTCCTGTCTCTGGGACTGAGTAAGAGTTGTACTACATAGTACAAAGAGATTAGTCATTTTTTTAGTTATACTTCATCTTCTTTTAAATTTATTCCATTCTTGTGAACTAGCATGGCACGAGAGAGAATGTCAGGATGTTTGTGAAAAAAGTAAGGGGTTTTGAGCCAATAACTAATTATCAGTTTGAAAATTCAAGAATACGATAGTATGCAATATAAGGTAAGCAATCACACAGTTGGAATACAAAGGTTTGACGATCAAATAGTTGAATAACTGACAGCAGCAAATGATCCATAGGTTGAAATATATTCACACACAATATTCTCATTTTCTAGAAGACTTTGTCTGCTTACATATAAATCACAGAGAGAAAAATTTAGCTGTGCTTTTCTTTTCTTTTGCTGGCAGCTTAGTTAGCTCATTTCTTTCAGATAAGTGTATCAAGGGAAGCTAGTATTATGTGAGGCTACTATCACAGATTTTTTCCCTGGCTATTTGTATACTCAACAAGCCTATCATCTAAGCATTTAACTAAAATCTCAGTGGGCATGTCTATACATATAGCAAGTAGTGATGAGTAAATTAACATTTTCTGTGTACTATCACGGGTATGTTAAAGTGTAAGGTAGGTATTACCCCGGCTCTTAATATTAGTTCTACAAAAGTGACCCTTATTAGTCTTCATAAAACAAAACAAAACAAAACAAAACAAAACAAAAAATTAAAAACAGAAAAACCCTGAAAACCCTCTTAAGTATCTGGTAGTATTCATAGCAGTTTGAAAATCACCATTGATAAGCATTATCTTCTACTGGGGAGTCCATTAGTTCACTTTACTTATGTCAGGAAGGTTCAACCCCCACCCAGATCTACAGGATAGATCTAGTCCCCAACACCTTATCATCTGGCCCATGGTGCTCCCATGGGTCTGTGGGGAGCCCTGTGGAAGGTAGCCCTGCATGCTAAATCAGTTACATGGGGCCCAATCCCAGTGTGCAGGGCTGAGCAGAAGCAGCACAGGGCCTCTGGAGCCTGATCCTCACAAGTAGGACTGGGCACAAGCAGTATGAGTCTTCTGAGGTCAATCCTTGCATGTGGCAATGGGTGGAAGTAGTACAGGGTGCTGGAGCCTGATCTTCATATGCAGGACCAAGCAGAGGCAGTGCAGGTTCCACAGAGCTTGAGCCTCACACATGGGATCAGTAGGGGATGGTGTGGTGTGGGTACCCTACGCTCAATCCCAGCCTGGGGGAGCTGATGGGGACAGTGCAGGGCCCAGTATCCAATCTGGCCCATGGACCAGCCCTATAACCCTCATCTGATCCGTGGGGCCAAAAGGTTGAGCACCTCTGATTTACACAGTTCTGTTTTTTATGTTAAAGCCATTACACAATTCTGTTCTTTATGCTAAAGTATTCAAGCCATTAGCACAAAAAAGTGCTATATCTAAATGGGAGCTAAGGCACTGCAATACCTTACTTGAGGCACTAACCTTCCTCTAGTGGAATATATAATCTTGTGTTGGTTCCCTATATGATGAATTGGAAAAGTTTGTCATCTTAGAATTGGATTCAAAACAACTAGTGTGCTGATTGGGGAGACACCAAGAACAAACCAATAGGGGATACTGAAGAAAGGGCTTAGACATCCTATTCAGGCCTAGAGGGAACTTGATTCCTTTATTCAGGTTCTTCAGTAGAAAAATGTTTTAAATTACTGAATTAAAAGACTATGCATCGTAGTCAATGAGTGCTTCATGCTAAAGACATAGACAGTCCTGGTAGCAGGGGCTAGATGTCAGGACTCTCATCTCCCAAATAGGTTCTGTAACCATTAAATTACAGTGGGCACATCACATTAAAATGTTTACTCCAATGTTACCTATTTAACTGCTAAGTAAAATGTCACCATCTACACATGCATTGATATTAGGACACAGTAAACTAATACTAGTACGGACAAACAAGTACTATCCTACCGCAGAGTTATTTCCTCAACTGCAGTGCACACAAAAAAGCTGACAAGGCTGGATGGAGCATAAGGCTGCTTCAGTGCAGTGGCTACCTACTGGCCTAGGCTCAACCAACAGGGGTGCCTGCTGTAGCACCCTTTTGCTCCAACCAGCCCTTCTTCAGCACATTGAGCCAGGGCACAGCAGCCCCAGTCTACCAGGCTGAACCCTGGGGCCCCCTACCAGCCAGGGCTGGCTCAACATGCTGCGGTTCTGGGCATGTGTGCAAACACAGTGCCCCAGGGCAATAAACTCTGACACAAACTGTGCTAGAGTTTATTAAAACACCTTAATAGCACATGTAGATTTGTCCAGTCATGTTCACACTTGTATTCTCTTGCCGTGTCTGAGCTTCAGACTTATGCCCAACAATAATACACTCAAATATATGGTGTAGTTCCACATACATTACCTTCCCAGTCGGCAGTGGTATAGCTGATCCTGTGTAATCTTGGCTGACTGTCAAAAGCACTAATTAATCCACCCTCTGCAGCACTGCTTCTGGTCCAAAAGGTAGAACAAGCAAAGCAGCACCAGCACTGCTCTTCTACATGCGGTCTTTCTCATACAATGAATATTTATTTCTTTCTGCACAGTAGAAGAGCTTCTATCAAAATAATGGACAATAAAATCATAGAAAAACAGGGCTGGAAGGGACCTCAAGAGCTCATCAAGCTGAACTCACTGAGAAAGGCAGGATCATCCCTATCTAAACCATCTCATCCAAATATTTCCCAAACCTCCTGTTAAAACATTCCAAGGATAGAGATTTCACAGCCTCACAGTAATCCCATCCCAGAATTACCTTTACAGCCTGGTTGTTTGCAGCTACCACTGAATTCTTTGTGAAGCCAATCTGTTAGGCATGCTGAGAATACACTTAACAGGCTGTCCTGGCAGGGATGCTTCCAAGGTTACCTTGCTCACCCACAGCTATCTACATGCTCTAATCCTGGGAATGGAGTGGTAACATCACTTCAGGTACATTTCCCTATGATCACTGTTGAAAGCTCATTTTCAGGCATACCCAATATTTCTGGGTTGGAAATGTGCAAGAGAGGGTGTGGGTTAGTCTGTGGGCACGTATACTGATGAGCAGGACATTGCTGCCATTGAGACATACCATTAGGGCTCCTAGGTGGAGGAACACAGCCTGGTTTAGTCATGAAATAGACATTTAGCTTCTGGCTCCTGAGCCCCTCAATCTATCAGAACTAAGGTGCTTTGGGACGTGCAGAAGCAGAATGTAGGTCCCTAGGGAGCTGTTTAGGGGGTTTTGTTTGCTTGTTTAAAAAAAAAATAACATCCATATGTTACTGGACGTAGGTGACCCCAGGGTTAGGCAGCATCTGAGTGGGAGGTTTTTAGGGTCGCAACTTTTGGCTTAGATTTCTAAATTTCATCTAAATTCCACTTTAAGCACCTAAGTCCTTTTTTATAGGTTGTCCTAATAAACTATGGACCTTCTGCCTCCCTACCCCCGCCCCCACCCAAAATGGGGTTCTGTGTAAATGTTTCCTGTCTAGCATTTTAACTTATTCCACTGCCACAAATCCTGGGTTTAGCCATTTTAAATTTTAGCCAGAAGCATGGATAAGATAATATAAAGATTATTAAAAAAAGAAGCCTGATTAAACCAAATGGGACTTTTCCCTCCCCTGCTGTTATAATCCTGTATTGTTCATGTGGTTTGGGGGACTGGAAGATGCAGAAGCATGGTCAGCTTTAAATTGTTATGAGGTACCTGTCAATCTCAGTATGATATAGTTAAGCATTAGCAAACACCCATATTTGATAAGATAATTACCTCTCAGCTTGTAAAGGACTAAAATTTGAATAAATTACCATTTTCAAAAAAACTCGGTGGGTGTAGGATGATTCAACTCCTTCTTGCTTCTATTTAATGTCTTCTCAGTAATTGTGGTAAACAGAATTAGCATTATGAAAAAGTCTGGTTTAACATACGTGACACATTTCAACGTAGAATTCTGAGGAAGTCATGATTCCCCAGAAACATGATCCTTACACTACTGTTTCAAACCACCTGCAGGATAGGGGCTATATCTTGATAGGCTCTGATCCTGTATTCCAGTACTTCCTAACACCGATGGAATTCAATAGAAATTGTGTGTGAAAGACACATGGGACTGAGCTATACAATTTTAGAACTATTCCTATAGCTATTAAAGGGAGTTTCACCCTTAGTTTACCGAGATTATCAGGACTGTTGGGAGTAAATTATATTCTTCAGGACCCAACTCTGCACTGAGACAGATCCTTGTACCTACACCAACTTCCATTGTAGGCAGTCACTGGTATGCATCTTACTGAAAAATGTATGCTTTGGTGTACATAAAAATTAAGAAATGCTAGCTTAAACTATCATTTATAATGCAAAAATGCCTGGTATCTTTTGCTACCTTCTTGCCTGCTTGCTGGGTAAGCTCTTAGGAATGCAGGTCTGGAGCCAGACTCATCCCATAAACACCTACAGTGCAACTTATGAGGAATTCAGTCACTTGAGTTTCAAAGAGTGATCCAGATTGGCCCTCCTTCACAATCTAAAAACTTTGGAAGGTGCTTAAATCTATGGAAGGGCCCATTTTTTTAGTTTTGGACTGAATAAGACTTCATGGGTCATGAAGTCTTCTGATGTGAAGCACCACATCATATAATACCTTCCATAAACTTGCCAAGCTACATTTTGAAAATAGGTTTTGGGGCTATTTTGTTTGGGTTCTTCTTCTTTTTTTGTTCAGTTGTTTTTGATTTTTTTACCAAAGAACTTGTACTAGAAATCTGTGTTAGAACCTTTCTCACTAGCATGAGGAACCTGTTAGATTTCAGTCTAAATTGCTAATTTATATTAATAGGTGAAAGAGTCTCTTCCCAACTGTCGTGTACCCTTCTCTCCTGTGTCTATTATTGGAGAGCAAGCAGATTCCCTTTTATCCTTCACTTTTGCTAGTCTAAAGAAGCTCATATGATACACTCTCCATTTCTCTGATTATTGTAGTAGTCCATTTCTATATTATCATTTATAATATGTGATAATATAGAGGAGACAAAGTATGTGCTATCATTCAACTGTCCTGGACACTCCATAAAAATACAGATGGCCATAAACCTTGGCAAGAAGAACTTGGGCCCTGAACCTGCAATAAATGTTAAAATCTATACATATACATCACAACTACTGGTTGTGTGCAAAATTAATGTGTAAATGTGTAAAATTATGTGTAAGACATTGCAGAATTATGGCCTTAGGCATAAATGCACAAAACACTTAGTTCCATGCAGAGATACTTAATCAAACTTGGAGTATGCTACCTCATGTAGTGGTGTCACATTAGTGTAGTTTGCAGTCATATTTAAAAGCAGAATAGTTAATTCCTGGCAGAATACTAGGCCCCTTAATCCAGAGGCAGTTTAAAACTAGATATCTCTGACTGCCCAGCATATGTTTTAATTACCACAAATTAGGCATTACATAGTCCCTGCTCCAAACTGCTTCTTTAAGCTGAGCACCTGAACCGTACATGTGTTATTCATTGGATGAAGTAGATGGAGAATCATTGGGCAATGGCAACAAGAATCCAGCCCAGATGCAGGATCCCCTCTTTTCTAGAGCAGTAGCTATCTCACATTTGATTAAACTCTTTCTCTTCCTCTCAGGTCTAAAGGTATTGCACTCCTGGGTGCCCAAAGGCCAGCTCCAAAATGAAGGACGGTGCCTAATTAGGGACAGTGCCCAATTAGGGATACTGTCTAACTTGTGGTGTGGTGGACAGAGCCCTATGCTGTAAAAAGGAGGTTCAAACCCACTCTAGCAAGGGTGTCCAACAACTGAGTCTCCCACTTCCTGGATGGATGTTTATTAGCTACACGGTCAACACATGAGAGGGATCCCTTTCCCTCTATCATGTGGCTTTCCTACAATTTCCGGATTTATGCTCCTACACATATACACAGCTGTGTACCTGTCCAGCCATAGTGCAGACTATTGAGCATGGTCAGTAGCAATGTTGACACTCGTGTGTTCATACTGCATGTAGGATAGGATTGCAAACCTATCATAAATACCAAGTATCGCACTTATGCATTTGGGTAACTGCCATCTAGGTTCATAAGGTGAAATAAAATTCTGCCCCATCCCTCTAAGTTATAACTGCTGCAATTGTATCTGTACGAGTAGACGTACAAAAGAGTTTAATTCATAGAATTAATTCAAACGTAAAGCAACCAATTAGTATAATAAAGTATTGAAAGTGAGTGCAAACAATTGAGGTGCATACACATCCTGAAATGGATCTTCTTTAATGTGTCCAGTTTTACAATTCTGTTAAACTGGGCTGTTGCTTTTACCTACACTTCACACAGACAAGTGCATTACTGGTCATACCATATGTTTTACAAAGTGCCTCAAAATTCATATTATAAGGCATGATTTATTTTTAACTATATTTTGTGTGTAAATCAAACACTACTTTCTAAACCTAAGAGCCACAAAATTCTATTTGAAGGGAGACATCCGTCTCACTGGTAATATGCATGTAAAACTTTCCAAAGGGCACTATTTCACTTTTATAGCTTTCTAGAAACTCTCTTCTCATCTGTACTCTGTGATGACACTGCTCACCCTTCTCAAACCATCACGTAGCCATTTGTTAAACTTATTTCACTTTTTTCTCATCATAGGTGAAGTTCACAGAGTGAACTGTGGAACTTAAATTTCTGTAAAGAAATAGATACCTGTAAAAATATTAATGAACACTGCAGCTAATCTGTATATAAATTATCAGAGCCTCTTAAATGATAGCAAAATTATATTTTTTTATCATTTGGAGACGGTGTAGGATTTTCACAAACATCTAAGAATTTTAGTAGCTCAAGTTATTAAAGGATAATAGAATTTGTTTTTCCTAGCACTTAAATACTTCTGAAATGCCACTCAGCCCCAATAACCATTTATAGATTTGACTATGCCCTGGGATTCGAAGGCAATACTGATGTTGATGGATAAAATACTTCAGTATGTATACAGTCTCATTATTATCACGTAGTAAATGAGTGCCATACAGAATTTATCCTCACAATATCCTTTGGGGAAAAAGGGAAATATGTTATGATGCACAAAGAAAAGAAAGACTAAATTCCACTACATTTTTATGTGCTGAAGTGGGCACTCATGTGGCCATTTAAGTGCTCTTTCTGACATTTAGCAGCTTCTAGATACTATTTATAACCAGGGATCCTGGTTTTCTCTGATAAAAATAAAAATCCCCAATTTTCCAATTAAAAAACTAACCCAAAATCCATATCTTCTATGATCAAAATGAAACACACACACACACATATATATGTATTTGTATGTGCATGTGTCTATGTGTATCACATCTTATAACACTATACCTAACTAATTATGTTTTAGTTAAAGGCATGGCAGACTAGGAGGACCCCCATCTCAATTAATTCCATTATGCACATAAGATACATGCATAATTAATTATTCTATTCATCATATAGTTATAAACAGAAATCCTGGTTTTCTCTCATAAAAAAAAAAAAATCCCCAATTTTCCATTTATAAAAGTAACCCAAAATCAACATTTTTCCATGAACAAAATGAAACACCTACTTTGCCATGCCTTTATCTCTAAATATAATTAGGTATTTATAGTGTTATAATATGCATGCACACACACACAGACACATATGTGTATGTGATACATACACATATGTGTCTGTGTGTGTATGTGTCATACTTTATATCCTGGGGACCCAGTGCTTGTTGTGGCAGTGCATCCCTGATACCTTCCCTGCCATGCTTGCAGAGGTATGCATGCAGCTGTCTCGGATGGCCACAGCTGACTCGAGTTACGTTAGAAATTGGTCGTACATTAGGGCGGGCTGGTGAATGGAGAGGCAGACACAATTTATTGGTTGTAAAAACTTTACTCACGCCACTTGCAATCACGACGCAGGTGGTCCGGTCGTCGGAACAACCACACGAGTTGTTCCAGCTGGCGGGGCCCAAGCCAGTTAATCCGTCTGCAATTTGAAGCCGGCAGGGAAAGGGGTACGTCGGGGTTGTGCTCGGTGACGGGAAGAAAGATCGATAGGTGATCAGTCTATCGATTGGCAGCCGCAAGTCAGATAACTTCAGAGGCACTCTGCAGCGTGCTCAAAGCTCTTCGACTTGGGCGGAAGTCACGCGGAATTTTAAACGGCCAGCAAGCCAATTACTAGCCGCCACGTGTGAATAATTTAGCACTGGCCAATAGCAGGGTACAAATTTACATTCGAATAGCGGGAACTCTTTGCACCATGCATTTCTGTGCTGCAAAGAAGAAATGCATCCTGCAAAGGAAACTGCAAATTGGCAGGAACTCTCTCCTACACACGGGTTCTCAATTGCAGCAGAACACTCTGCCATGCAAAGGAGCTTTCATGTGGCCAGGAAATTCCATAGTGCCGAGGCACAAAAATCACTGGGTTGTGACAGCAGCCACCACTAGCAATGAGCTGGGCTGGGGCTCCAGACCTCCCAGCTCCCAGGAGCCTTCTGTAAGCAGCCTAGGCTCCCTGCCACCTGTCACAGAGCCTGGGCTGCTCTAGCAGGGTTTGAAAAATCCTTGTCACCTGTTGTGAGCAGCTGCAGCTCTGGTCAGGCTCCTGCCAGCTGACATGGAGCCCGAGCTGCTCACAGCAGGGCTGTCTACCTGCTGTGGGCAGCCTGGGGTCTGGGAAGGAAGCCACTGCCCACCATGGAGCCAGGGCTGCTCACAGCAGGGCTTGCAGCTTCCACACCATCTGCTGTGAGCAGCCTGGGCTCCATAGGCAGTGGCAGGAGCCTGTTCAGAGCCAAGGCTTGCTGTGGCATATTGAGCAAAATGGCTTCACATGCCATGTTCTGGCATGTATGCCAGGGAGTTACTGACTCCTGACATAGATCATATTTCATTTCATAGAACATGTCCCAAATATGAACCTTGTTTTTGAAAGGCATTGTGAAAAAAAAAATGTGTTCCAGAATTATGGCTGCCAAGAGCAGAGACAAAGCCTAACCTTCAGATGACTCACCCTCCCTTTCCTGCTTGCTTAGCTAAAGCCCTGATTACTGATCCTGGTTTTCTCTGATTAAAAAAAAAAAAATCCCCTATCTTCAGAATTAAAAAAAGTAACCCAAAATTCATATTTTCCCATGATTAAAATGTAACACCACTAATATATTTTTAGCAGTGGAGCAGCGGTAACACAGGGTGGTGGGTGATGGCAGTGGCCACACGTGGAGCAGGGGGGGTGGTGGTGGCCTCACACAAAATAGTGGCAGCACAGGGTGGTGGGTGGCAGTGGCTGCTGCTGTGCGCAAGCTTTCCTTCACCTCCCCCTTCTCAGCTGGCCAGCCAGCCGGAAATTGCGGTTAATGGAATTTCCAGTTAGTTAAATTATGGATAGCAGAGATTTTACTGTATAGTGGTATTTCATTTTGATCATGGAAAACGTGGATTTTGGGTTCCTTTTTTTAATAAAAAATTGGAGTTTTTCTTTTATCAGAGAAAATCAGGATCCCTGCTGAT
Organism: Alligator sinensis; assembly: GCF_000455745.1. NCBI lineage: Eukaryota > Metazoa > Chordata > Crocodylia > Alligatoridae > Alligator > Alligator sinensis. Next base: position 123,464 of record NW_005841993.1, read on the forward strand.
GAAGATTTGCCTCCATAGATAGATCTAGGATCTTGAAAAGAACTAAAAAGCTGTGAAATAGGAGGAAAGAAGAAGCCCTAGCAGACTGCAAAATTGCTTTTAAAAGGGTTAGCTTGGAGAAATGATTAAAAAGGAGAGATGATTGTTAACACCTGTGAAGTGAAGAACAATTGGCCATTAATAGGCCATTGACTACTTTAGGTTCCAGAATTGTAATACCAGAGCTGCTGCATTATACATTATAAAGCAAGAATCGAAGCATGAGTTTCTACCTCAAGCAAGAAATCAGCTTCTCCACTTAATACATGTGATCTAGTTTTGGAGGCTAATTTTACAGAAAAAAAAGTTGTGTGCTATGTACTAGAAAATATGGTAATATAGCAAATGAACTGATAGGAAAAATTGTTGTGCATCTAGACCACTCTAAAACTACAATAGTATCCTTTTGCATAGTAAATCTATATTATTTGTATATTCAAGCCACATCTTGCTGTGGTACAAAGTGATGTTTCTCTATTGAACTTAGTATAGTTCCATGACCTGAGGATCTAGCTTTCAGTGTTCAACACTTAATTTTCTTCCTGTAGCATGAAATTTAAACCTAGACCTTAGTGTTGAATTAACATGGAAAAATGAAAAGTAGTGAAAATTATTTGTTTTTGATAAAGGGTTTTTTAAAAACATGATTGATCCCCTGATTATGTCTTCACACATCTATGCTGATTTAGCATGCTCAAATACTATCGTTACACATGCACATTTTGTTTGCAATTACACATTTTTAAACACCTTTTAGGTATACAAATAAATATTTTTTGGTTTTTTAAATCTTATATGACAGAAGCAATAGTGTAACTAGGGGGCCGGGGCACTTGGTTCAGAGGGATTTCAGGAACAGCAGCTGCCGCCACTACTGGCCTGCCACAGCGGTCACTGTCATCATTACCAGTCTGTCCACTGCTCTTGCTAGGGTACAGAACCTGCTTGTACCTCTATGCAGAATTGTTTTAAAAATCTTTTGGAACAGCACATTTTGAGACACCATTATGCAAGTGATCACCTTTACTGTGAGTAAACAGTGTGCATATTGTTTGATGCACCTCTAAAGTTTTGTAAAAAATTGTGAGTAAAAGATTAACTTGTCAGCAGAAACACAACTTGCAAGTATTTTACCATGCTAAGTTGACCTCACCAGTGTTGTCTATGTAGTGCTCAGTTATAATGTTTCACATAGCTAATGTTGAGTATATAGCAGTACCTCCATTAAAATCTATGTTTTTGTCCTTTATACTAAGGAATTTAAATTGTTATGTAGAAACTTAAGGTCTTAGCATAGAGAGTTTTTCATATTAAGCATTTAAAATATTTGTAGGATGCCTTCTTAGGCTGTTATATTGTGCGTGTATATTAAAAGGAAAGATCATCTTGTTCATACTATCACTATTAATTGTCTGTGATTTTATGTGAACTGCTGTGAGTAACTTTGAAGAGTTTGTCTTGCTATTCTTAAGAATACTCAAAAAAAGAGAATTTTAGGTACTTCTGGCATTTATCCCAATTGTTTGCCAGTTATCTTCTCAAATCAGGAAAAGATATGATAACGTGTTCAGTCATCTATATGCTTGACTGCCAGGTGATTTTTCAGAGTGCAGCAGATCTGAGAAGGCTGCATGAGAAGATGGTGGGAGATTGGTCATTTGCCAGTAATGTCCCCAAAGTATATATATTTTTTTAATGCAATTGATTGTAAAAGGGAAGATGAGATGAGGTGAACTGAAAATTGTTGCATAGAAATTTGACACTGAAACGAGCAGGAACAAAGGGCTGGATCTAAAAAAAAAGCAGGGTTTGGACATCAAATGTGAGACTTTGAAGGATTCTAGGCATCTAAATCTAAAACTATAATCTTGAAAACCCCTGCTCAGTTGCTACCTAACTCTGGACTCATCTGAATTCCATGGATGCTTTTTTGACTTAAAAAGACTGCCTCCTGACCATGCTAGCTAGTTGAGCAAGTGAAGGTCAAAATAACTAAACATTCTGCTGCAACCTGAAAAAATAAAACCTGACTGATGCATGCTATCTATACATACATAACACTATAAATAATCAATAATATCTGTAGTAGAAGTCAGAGCAGAGCAGGACTCCCCTCTCTTTTACTTCCATTAGGTATATAAGGTAAATACATAACTAATGGTGTTATTCCACCATTGGTAGAAATAGAATCTAGAAGCTGTTAAACACCAGAAATGATACTTAAATGGCTACATGAGTGCCCACTTAGGCCCATAAAGATAAAATGGGAGTTAACCTTTAAAGCATTGCTACAAACTCACAATAAATTCTGTCTCAGATGTGTTTATTAGCTCTAATCTCTAGTCCAGTGATACTCGAAAGGTGGTTGCATTATTTTTTTTTTTTCTGTGGGGTTGGGGTACATGGTAGACCTGTGTGAATAGGCAACTATTTAATTTGGATTCAGCCAATGCAGATTTGGCCAATTCATTTCAGAGATTCAAATCACTTACTGATTCGATTTGGCCGAATCGATTCGGAAAAGATTCGGCGATTTGGCCATAGGGTATAATGGGGAATCAATTAAATATCTATACCTTTGATGTTTTTTGGCTGATTTGGATGAAACTTATAATAATGGTATTCTCTGATGAGGGCATTAAGTAGACCAAGCTTCAAGGTGATAGGTATGGTGATTTCTGGGAAACTGCACCTCAAAGTCCTTAAAGCAAAACTCATGTTACGTGTGTGTGTTAAGCCATAGTGAGGTAAAAACTGCAGAGGTGGTAGCTGTTGCTAAGTCCACAAAGTCTGCCAAGTTTCAAGGAGATGGGTGCAGGGGTTTCTCAGAAACTGCACCCCAAGCTGTTGACAAGCAAAATTTGTGTCACATGTATGTGTTAAGGCAAAGGGGAGCGGGGGTGAAAACTGTAGGCCTGCTAGGGTCTGCTGCATCCACAAAGCCTGCCAGCTGCCAAGGAGATAAGTGCATGGGAAGTCTGGGTTCTGGGGCCCTGCACCTCTGGCCACAGGCAGGCAAAAGTCATGACATGGGTGCTTGTGGGACTGTGTGTGTGTGTGTTCAGGTGCGCCCTTCCTGGCACTGGGGCTTCTGCACAACATGGCAGTATGCCCCTGTGAGGCCGCCTCCTCCCCTACAGCTTTGGCCCCGTCCACCACTATAAATGATGGTAAGTCAAAATAACTTAGCTGGCTCAACATGGAAACTCATGGACTCAATATACACAGTGGAATTCTGACACACTGCAACCTGCCGGACATCTGACTCCCTAGGTACCTTTGCACTCTTACCTGCTCTGCCTGTCCCTCCCCTCACCCCATGACACCTCCATTTCCATTTTCACTGACTGGCTTTCTTGCCTGCATTGCATGCCAGGCCAGCCTCTGGCTTCTTTACTATTATTTCCATCCAGGACCAGAAGATACACCAACTGCACATATTTCCTCAGCCTGACAAAGGGGTTTTCAACCCAAAAACTTCCTAAGATATATTTTTCTAACTATTTCTTTTTTTTTCATAATAAACATATAAACATAAAAACACAAAATAAGCCATCACACACTACGAGTAACATATATCCAACACAACATCTTTACTTCTTGCTGTTGATTCCTTTATAAAAAGAAAGGCTCTGAGACAGTTCCATCTGGGTACCTTTGATACTGCTGGTGCTATTGGGGTTGAGCCAGCTAAGTTATTTTGACCTGCTGTTGTTTACAGTGGTGGACCGAGCGGAGACTGTACGGGAAGAGGAGACCTCATGAGGGCACATTGCCATGTTGTGCAGAGGCCCCAGTGCCAGGAAGGGTGCACCTGAGCACACACACAGTCCCACAAGCATCCATGTCACGAGTTTTGCCTGCCTGCGGCCAGTGGTGTAGAGCCCTAGAAGCCAGATAGGCACAATTTCCCAGAAACCCACCTATCACCTTTAAACATGGCAGGTTTCATTCCCTCAGCAGAGGTGACCATCCCTGAAAGTTTCATCTGAATCAGCCAAACAACAACAATGTTATAGATATTTCATTGATTCCCCATTATACCCTATGGCCTAATCTCCAAATCACTGAATCTTTTCTGAATTGATTTCGAAGCTCCAAATGGATTCAGAAAGCCGAATGCTTCTAGTGATTCAATTCCGATTCATAGATTTGGCCTCAGAATTGTATGAATCATCTCCAAATCTGAATCATGATCCAAAGCTTTGCATAGCCCTCGTACGTTGAGAGGGAAGGCTGTGCTTTAGTGAGGTACTCCCTAGCATGGTCATGAGGTTGTGTTATGATTGAAGTTATACTTCTGCCCATACCCAAACTGTCTTATTTTTGACAGAATGAGTAGCTCTGGGAATCCAGAAACTAGGTGTTCTTCTGCCTAAGATCCCTGAGGGGTCTATTTTGCATAACAGACTGAATAAATCAGGAGCCTAATAAAATACAGTTTTCTGCCACATTATTATAAAACAGAGTAAATAATGGATGATAGAGTACACAGAGGTTGTACTATCTTTCTACTGAATACGTTGGAGGAAATACTGGTATCTGCTCTTGTCATTAAAGCCTCGTGGTTAAAATATGTGTCCTAGAATTGACTGGTAAAGGTTCCAACCCCTCTGCAAGCCACAGCATTATTTTCACAAAAGATTGGTGCATAATTAGTTGCCCATGCATTCTGGGTGATATTGCACACCTCAAGCATTTTTTTTTAAAGTGGGGGGTGGGGGAGGTTGGAAATTATTTATGGCAAAACTTAAATTAGAAAGGCTTGTTCATGTGAGAATGTATACATACGGATTAGATGAAGTTTCTGGAAGACGTGTTTCCAAAGTCACATAGTCTAGTAAATTAAACACCGGACTAAGATGCAGAAATTTCAACAGTATGTATCACTGAAAAATATTTAGCCGGTATTATTGCATGAGTAATTCAGTAATCCCATGGGATCCCAGCATTTGCAAATCCCATGGAAATCAGGGTTAGAAATAGAATTGAAATTTCTAGGAAAGCTACTTCTGGTCCATACTGCTTGAACCACAACTTCTTATTCAGTGGTTTCAGTTATAAAATAACTATAATAAAATTTACCTCCCTATGCTATCTATATCTGTATTTGCATATGGGACTGTTAAATTTCATGTACTGGTACACGAGAAGTCAACAAGTGACAATGTTTGAAAGCTTTACAAGATTTTTTCATAGCAGTCTTTTGAGGAACGCTGTATCATAGCAAGAAGGTTTGCTCTCTGCTTTAATCTATACACGTGAAGTCAGTTCTTCATGTTGAAATCCCACAATGCATGCTGTGTGACTAGTGTACATAGTGTAAGATAAACAAGTAGCATTTACAGAATGCTCAGGGCATTGCTTTCTTCTCTAATATGAACCAACTTGAAAGATCCTGGCTTTGCTGCTGTTTTGCAGAAAGATGATACTTTATATTTTCACCATTAGGTTCTGTTCTTTATTTAATTCACACATCATAAAGTGGCAACAGCTAAACACCCTTTAATGTTTCAAGTCTATTACTGAAATACTAGGACCAGTGTAGCCAGATCTTCTGAATTACTTTAAATTTGCAGTGGTTCCCAGGGTAGTCCTTCTGGCATTGAGAAATTGTCAAAGCACAAAGCTTTTGTCATATTATTTTGCACCCCTCTTCATTATCCCTATGTTAATTGTACACTCCCCATCACCAAGCTCTGCCCATATCCTGTACACCTAAGTCAAATGATCCTTTCCAAAGCCAGAAGTTTACCAGTGAGGCTATTCCAGATTCATCCCAAGAGTCCGCTCTCAGACCCACCAAAAACTGCAGTCTCAAAAGCAGTCACTGGAAAACAGTCCAGAGAACCCTCATAAGTAAACTTCTGGCTAGATGGGTCATCAGCAGGGATCCTGGTTTTCTCTGATTTAAAAAAAATCCCCAATTTTCAGTTTAAAAAAAGTAAATCCAAATGCATATTTTTCCATGATTAAAATGAAACAAGGCAAGCCATACGAGGAAAGGCTGAGGGACTTGAGCCTCTTCAGCCTAAAGAAAGAGAAGTCTGAAAGAGGACTTGGTAGCAGCTTACAGCTACATCAAGGGCTTGGTGATCAACTCTTCTCCAGGGCACCCTGGGGGAAAATCAGGAGTAATGAATGGCCACAAAACTCCTGGAAGACCATTTCAGGCTTAACACTAGGAAAAACTTCAGTTAGGGTGTCCAGACTGTGGAATAAACTCTCTCCAGAGGTGGTACAATCACCTGCTCTGGAAATCTGCAAGAGGAAACTGCATGGTCACCTCGTTGGGGTCACCTGGCCCTAGTGGTCTTTCCTGTCTAGTACGGGGTGGGGCTGGACCCGATGATCTTACAAGGTCCCTTCCAGGCCCTTACAGTCTATGAAATGCCATTAATATATAGATATGTATATAGTGGTGTTTCATTTTAATCATGAAAAACATGGATTTGGGGTTACTTTTTATTAACCAAAAATTGGGATTTTTTTAAATCAGAGAAATCAGGTTTGCTCAGGCCTTCTACTAATATTTAGTTGTCATAGCATACATAAAATGGATAAATAGCACAGAGTGTGTTTATGCTTAACATCTACCACAGTTGCCTCAAGTGGCCTCAGTGGCCTCTTGTTGATACTTCATTATAAATAGATGTTTATGATCTGATCCAAAAATAATCTGCCTTCTATTACTGTCTCAGCAACTCCTTTCTTCTTAATTTCCAGAATCTTTGAAAACTACTTTGTTCATTTCTCAGATAAGAAAATCTGAATGTATTTTTACCTTGACCTTTCATCCTATTTGTTTTGGTTCCATCTAAGTGAACAATTCATCATATCACCATAAAAGCAGTGTCTCTTCTGCTCAAGACAATTTCTGTTAGATCTCTGAAGAGGTCTGAATTATTCCTGTTTGAACTGTAAATGCTTATTATTGGTATTTGTGTGCTGAATAGATTTCTATTACAATTAATCTGGCATGCAGGTGACTTTACAGATGAAATGAAAAAATAGTCTCTTTGGTGAAATAATGGCAAATATCTCTCTGTTTCTATAGTTAAAATATAAGTGAAAAGTTCATCCCATCCAGCTATTAACCTCTTCAAATATAATAGCATCATTATTGGTTTTTAACATATTTTTTGCACTTTATAAGTCTGACTTTTTTACTTATTTTCTTAGATGGGTTTAGCAGTCAAACTCCAAGATCACATCTTACCATAGATGGCATTTAAATGCTAGTGAATTTTGTCAAAAATAAAACATTTGTATGTGAAGCATATAATCCTTCAGACTGAAAGCTGCTTGAGATAATTGGTAGCATGAAATAATTAAACTCCATACAAGTTTAACTCCATACAAGCTCTATACAGTAAGAACAACCCCAATTACATACATATACATTGTTCATAGATTCATAGATGTTAGGGTTGGAAGGGACCTCAATAGATCATCGAGTCTGACCCCCTGCATAGGCAGGAAAGAGTGCTGGGTTCAGATAACCCCAGCCAGATGCCTATCTAACCTCCTCTTTGTCCTGGGAGCTGGGCCAGCCGGGCCAGAAAGCAGGGGTTTCGTTAAGTAAAGCGGGATCGGTTGGGCAGGCATGTGGATGGAGAGGCAGAGACAGCGTATTGGTTTCAAAACAAGAAGTTTTACTTACGCCTTTGGTGATTCAGGCACAGGTGAGGCACACTTGGTTAGTTACAATAACATAGCAGGTAACACGTCAACCGCAACAGATGACCGATGACCGGTAACAAGTAACTAGTAACGCAACGCAACGAGTCAAGCATGCAACAGGAACGGGGTACGTCGGGTAAGTACAGCGACGGGGAGATGTTGGAGGGTGATCAGTCCCCCAGCGAGCCCCTGAGGTGATCCCTGAGCGTGCTCAGAGAGCTCCTAGGTGTTGTCAGGGCACTCCGCCTTGGGCGGAAACTCCTTAACCCTATATATGGCTGGCAAGCCAATAGCTCATCAGCTTTTCGGCATAATTTGCAGACAAAACAGGAAAAAGAAGACGGGGTTGAAACTGCTCGCTCAGCCCATTGTGACAGGAGCATTTATCCCCGTCAGGGACTTATTTATGACATGCCCCCTTGCTCATGGCACAATGGATACATGATTCAATTCAACAACCATTTCATCTCTGAACTCATCATCCCTAAGGGGTACAGGTAAACGGGTGTATATTATATTGAATAACGACATAAGGTCGTGTTTCATAAATTGAATCAAGAAGCATATAGTAACAACGCAAATACATGACATGAGTTCATCTTTCACAAACCGGATCAAGAAACAAAGAGTGATAACGCCAATACACAAAATTACAGTAACTATGAAAAGTTCAAGCATAATGCCTTCGATGGGTGTCATTGTAGTTATACGTCTCAGGTTTCGGTATTTACAGCGACGTTTCTCTTTTCTCCCGTTGTAATGGTTATCAGGCGCTTTCGAGTCGTTAATACTGGTTTCTGAAAGACAAAACTTGCAAATACACGGGTTTGGTTTAAATGGTGGTGTCGTTTATAGACTCATTATTCTCGGGGAGTTCCGGTAACTTCGTGTATACAAAGGAAGATAACTTTGTTAAACGCCGTTGGATCAACTGTACAATACAACATCCCATGCAAACAATTATTGCTATGGCTATGAATGGTAACAATATAGTAATGAGTGGGATCAACAAGTGTATGAGCCAAGGGGACGTATCCACCCCACCCAATTAAAGAAATCAGCCAGCCATCCCTTTCCTAGTTGGGCGATCTTATTCGTATTCGTAGCAATTTTCCTCATTGTGGCTACTTGTTGCTCCAAAGGTACGGAAACGTTTGGAATACTAATACAGCAATGGGTCGTAGATAAATTAAGGTACTGACATAGTCCTTCTTGTTGTATTAATATAGCATCAAGGGCTAACCTGTTTTGCATCATCATATGCGATGTAGCTTGTAATTGCTGGTTCACCAAAGAAAATCCTAGAGCAGAATCGTTAGCTAATCGCTCAACTTGCTCAGCTAATTGTGCTATCGCCACTCGTGCTTTTCCTATACCTATTCCCGTCCATCCGAAAGTACCCTCGAATCCCCATTGGAAAAATTTGCTTATACGCTCTGAGCCCGTGAGTGAACTCCAGACTGGGGTATGTCTTTTAGAGTGACAAAGCATAGTTGGGCTAATCGGGTAAGCAGTATCAGTGCTCAAAGGTGGACAGAGCATTACTGAGGTTAAAAAGCATTGTACTTCCGAAAGTGTCGCGGGCAGGGTCGTATATAAACGACCATCTGTACAGGCCCCTAACATTCCTATCAGAGCAGGGGTGGATAGTTCCGCACATTTGCCCAAAAAAGTGACTCGTTGGGCCCGCTTGGGTCCATCGAGGACAGTGGTCACATTATGGCAGGCAAGACTCACTAACGCCGCATGCAGAGTGGGATAGTAAAATGAGTACCAGGTATTGTTTCTAGCTACATCGACTGCCAAAGATTTATTCCAAGTGACTTTAGAGAAAGGCTTAAAAAGGGGTGAAAGAATAAGTCCAGAGCTAGATCGCATGGAACGGTCAACATAAGGTGGAAGGGCCAGGTACCATGGGGGGGTTATGTCCTGCGGTTCCCATGTTAAAGAATTATCCAGCCTGGACCATTCTACCTCAGGGGGGTCGATTCCCCATGGAACTTGGGAGCAATATAGGGGCCCGTTAGCGGGTATCTGAGCCTCTTTACCACTGTCGGTTGTTACCGTAATTGTGGTTGTGGCCGTACAGTATTTTTTAGTAGTATTAAATTGGGCTATGGTGAAATTAGTTGGCCAACTGTACTTGGTAGTCATCCATGGCTTACTTCTGGCTATATTTATAGAAGTACCCAACTCTCTGGATCTAACGTTAAACCATTCAGTGACGTTAAGGGGAATCAGATAGGGGGTAAAGACAGGGTCATCAACTGAAAGAGGAAGACGTAAACAAGCTGTGAGACCATCCCTATCTGATTGATCACCTATAGCTTCAGCCCAACTTGACAATACTTCTAAAACCGTATTATCCGTTGTAGGATTTTCCTTATCAAATAAGGTAACTAAAATTGGATTAGCAAATAAAAGTCCAAGTGCGAAAATGTTATAAGGCATCGCTCTCTCTCTCTGTCCGCGTCGATGGTCATCTCGAGCTCTGAATCTCAGCATAGCAGCATGACACACTGGCTCTTGTGTCTTCGGTGATGTTCTCCTTTTCTCCTCTATCTCAGAATCGGTTGTCGGTTCTTTTATTTAGGAACCTGTAGGAGACAAGATTTTTAACAGTATTAGTTATTTGATACATTCGTCTGTAAAGCTCGCCGAGTCAGCCAATTATGATGGGCTACGATTAGTGGGCGATCGGGCTTTTCTTCTAATAGGACCGAATAGGTGTTCGGGTGCGGCTCAGACTGGCGAACTGTTCCTTCATGAACCATTGGGTGTGACTGACGACGGTGTGGTATTGTAACCCATACTAATTCATCTGGCTTGAACTTCGGTTTCCACGGTGATGGTTTTCGGGATGTGGATTCGTCCCACAAAGGTTTCGTCATATTTAATGAGATTAGAACATCATGATTTTTCTTGTCCAATTCTTATAGGTCCCTCCGCCTCTGAGACGCAATTGTTCCTTGTACAGACCAATATGCCTTTCTACAACACCATTCGACTGTGGGTGGTACGGTAGATGAAGATGCCATTTAATATCATGGAGTTGGGTGAATTTATCTATTGCGTTAGAATTAAATGGAGGTCCTCCATCTGATTGGATTTCTTGGGGTGTTTTCCATGTTGCCAAGGCAGCGGTTAATGCAGTGATGACAGGGACAGCATTACTTTTCCGCAAAGGAACAACTTGTAATTGACGGGTTCCTAGATCGACTATGACTAACCCCTTATTCGGTGGTTTTGCTCCTGGCAACGGTCCTAGTAGATCTACCTGCCACGTCTTTCCTGGAGAGAAGTATTCTGGGTTTAATGCTCCAATTTTGTGACTCGTCCGGTGACATTTCTCTTTTGCGCAGATCTCGCAACTCTTAGCAACTCGCTTCCAATCCTCTTGGGATGCATACTGACCAGGAGAACTAACTCCTTGGGTTTTAAGTTTCCATCTTTGGTAACTGGCTTGAGGGCCGGGATGCCCCCAGTGTTCGTGAAGCCATGTCAAGAATGGATCGGCTTCGGGGAACGATCCTGGAATTGAAGCTGCCAGTACTACATCACGTCGTGGAGGGTCCTCTAGTAATTTATCAATGGGTT
>NW_005841993.1:134792-159811 GCF_000455745.1 Alligator sinensis
TGTGAACGCGTGTGTTTTACTAATGGCGGTGTTACTAACGTGGAAATGACTTCCCAAATATTTTGCCATATCAACCGATTTTCCGTTTCTGTTGCGGTGCCCGTCACGATCTTATAAATGTACAAGGAGTCAATCGCTATAACTGGAACCAGGAGTGTGTTATCGTGATGATCAAGACAGTGTTGTACGGCTGCCTTGAAACCTAGTAGTTCGCAAAGTTGAGGCGAAATCTCTTTTGAGATTGAGTTGATTACCTCTGTGTGATGGCAAGGTTTGCAATAGTACCCGTATCCTCCTCCTTCTCAAGAGGTGCCGTCTGATCCAATCCACGCAGGGTCTGTGATTCCATATAAAATAGGTGTGCGGTTTTCGTCTAAATCTGGGATGAGTGTCGTGTCTTCATGCTTCCAACAGTGCCAATGATACTAATGATTAACAACTAATGTGTTCCACGTTCTGAGTTCCCCTTGGAAGTGGGGGTTGATTCTTTCTGGGTCCATTGACGGTATTAAGGTGGCTAAAGGAGCTCGAAGGGTCCCGTGACCTGATGACAGTGATTCGGCTAGCTGGCCTGCAAGAAGGACCTTCGCTAGATGTCCTTAACGATTCTGAGCAGCTTGTAGGGTCTTCTGCGCCGTGAAGATGATCTCGTCGCGACTAGTATGTGCCGTGGCCCAAACATAAGTAGCGGTGTACCTGAGAGTGACGATTAAGGATTCGCTTAAATTGATGGCGAAAAGTGGGGTAGTCTTGACAGCTGCTAGTAAACTTTGAAGATGGTTGTCATCTCGCCTTGTCCAAGGTGTGGTCTTTCTAGTCTTCTCCCGGATTCATCATTGTAATTTAGCGATAATAGGTAGATATGAAGAAGAAATATAATGTCAGTACCAATTTAGGTAGCCTAACAGTCGTTGGAGCGTTTTCTTATTTGCAGGCAAGGGTCGTGTCAATGGGTCCAAATCTGGAGCTCCATGGGTGGTACTGCGTCTAATGGTGCCTTCAAAGACTGTGCCTAAGAATGTGATATTCGCCACTGTGTGCAGGCGTGATTTTTCTAGGTTGACTGTTCATCCGTCCTTCTGAAGGTGGTTGAGTAGACGAATAACAGTTTCTCTAACGACCAAGGCACTTCGACCCATGATAGCGATATCATCAATATAATTCCAAATCTTGTATTCTTCATTTTGTAAATCACTATTTATTGCCATAAATGTTTCTAAGGTACGGTTTATGGCGCCAGTGGCTAATGCCGGGGAATTCCGATATCCTTGCGGGCAAACAGTCCACTGATACATTATTCCCTCAACACACATATTTAGGAGTCTGTCAGGGTCAGTAAGCGGAATTGAGAAAAACATATTTTTAAGATCTAACGTTGCTCCGACCCACGGGTGTGCTTGGTACTGCGCCATCTCGAACATACATTGTGGTAACATTACCAGAGTAGGCTGTGCAAGTTGTTGGCATCGTTTGTTAACTTCTCGGTAATCTACTACTAATCGAGCCTCATTGGGTGCGCCAGGTTTAGCTACTCCCCATCCTGGAGATAGGTAAGTGCTGGCTGTTACTCGTCTAATGCTACCCTGTTCCTCTAATCGTTGTAGAAGATTGGCAAGAGATCTTCTAAGGGTGCCTTTCGTCGGAATCGGACGATATCGCCAGACAGAGGTATTATAGAGTTCAGGTTTATGCCATTCAGCCTCAGATACAGCAACAGGTAGCGCCTGTAACACTCATTCTTTTAAATTTAGTACTCTTAATCCTGGTATACTTAAAATGTTAATATTCCCTAGGACGGCTTCTAATACCATCCCGTAAATTACAATTCGGACTTTGGGAGTTGTTGCTACCGCGTTAAGTCCTTGAACTTGTATTGTTTTTGACGTTAACAGGTGTGGGGTGTCGCTAGTAATGACATTGACTTGTGATCCGGTGTCCAAAAGGAAGTGTACTCGTTTCTGATTAGTCAATAAAGTCAGCGTAGGGTCGAGGATCAGTTGAATCTGGATGACAGGTGCCGCCGGCGGAGCCGACGGTCGCTAATCATTTTTCGACTTCCCTCTAAATTGGAACCCCATCATCTCAGCAAGGTGATGTTGACCTTTATCTCCGAGGATGTGCAGTTGTTGTTTTGTGAGTTTGGTATTATTGACGGTCGCTAATCATTTTTCGACTTCCCTCTAAATTGGAACCCCATCATCTCAGCAAGGTGATGTTGACCTTTATCTCCGAGGATGTGCAGTTGTTGTTTTGTGAGTTTGGTATTATTGAGCAGAAATCCAAACATCGCTCTTTCTTCAGGTGTTCTCACTGGTAATTGGCTCGATCCTCGTTGCGAGTTGGGTTCTTGATACTTTGAGTTGGATTCTTGATGTTTCAGTTTTTGTGTCCTTACTGGATACACTGAATATCGATCCTTCAAATTAGCGAGAATCTTTTCTGTCCGATTCATTAGCGCTTGCAGTCTCGGGAGATGACTCAAGAAATTTCCAGCCGGTTGTCCCACCATTGGGTTTAGGAACAATCTAAGTGTAATAGTTTCTATTCCTGCATATACTTCCACACAGGCTTCTATAGCTTCTAGGGTCACTGGAACTGCTCCAGGGTCCCTCAGGTAACGATGAGCCCACTTTGCTTTATAACATTCAGGCTTTAACCCTAATTTATGTACTCTGGGATTCCATGACAGATAAGAGACTCCTATGATAGCTAGAAGGAGCTGTTCTGCACTGGTGTTTGGTAGACAACCTTCATGCCACACATGAGATTTGTGGGATACTTGTTCCACTATGAGAGCTGGTAGTGGAATCGGCCAAAGAGTGCTTTCTATAATGATATTTAAATCAGGGGCATGCCCTCCACTCCAGGCAGCTTGTCTGGTTAACGTGCTTGCTTCGTCTCTATCCAGTGCTTCAGATCCATATTCTACCACTAGCCGTCCCATCCACATGGCTAGGGTTTCTTCACTCTTTATTTTCGATTCTCAGCACAACTGCATCTCTTGTCGGTTGCGTGTTCGATAGGTAACAGTAGTACCAGTATTACCTTGTCCATCTGTAATACGTTTCCTTAGAGTTATTGGGTAAGCTGTGGTTAAAGGTGGTCGTTCTTCTTTTGCTGGATTCAATTCTTCTCCCTCAGCTGGGAGCATTGGGTACAATCTCCTTCCCTCAGCTGGGGTCATTGGATACAGTTGCTCTCCCTCAGCTGGGAGCGATGGATACAATTTTTCTCCCTCGTAGGGAGGGGGCTGTTCTGGTGATGTCGCCTCAGTAGGCGGTCCCACTGTTAGCATTACATCATGGGTTGGAGCCGGGGATGGTGATGTAGCTAACCACTCCCCATGGGCGGTTCCCATTTTTTCGCACCCTTTTCCAGGGGGTGGGGCTGAAGGTGGTGACATCATTGACCCTCCCCCATGAGACTGTCCCTCATTTTCAAACTTTTTAAAATTTTCCTGGATGCCATCTTGTAACTGCTGCTCGGAGCCTCTCGGAGCCTGCTCCATACACTCCTTACTCACAGTGTGCAACTGTGCTTCTAGGTTTGCATTTTCTCATAACAAGCCCACCACAGAACAAAATAATACATTGATCATTTGGCCTTTATTCCACTTGGGCCCTGACCATCTCGCCGTGTGGCAACCCTCAGTTTCTAGGCCTTCCCGGAGCTGGCCTAGGAGTTCGTGGCTACGCGATCTGGGCGCCAGGGCCAGACAATTGAATCGGTCTGGTGGTGTGGGTTCCCCTCCTTCCACCAGGTATCTCATGCACCGGGCAAACTCTTGGGCCGGGGTTGGGCCTCCCTCCTTCTTAACCTTGACCACCGCCACAGACAGGGACGATAGTTTGTCCACTGGTCTACAATGGATCCGTTTGTCGCGCCACAGACAGGCACGATAGTTTGTCCACTGGTCTACAATGGATCCGTTTGTCGGCCATTATGCAGTCGAACGCTGCAGGGGACACGTTCACTTTCCATTCTTTTACAAATTGCCCTTCTCCCCTGACTGAAAAATAGCCAGCGAGGAGGTTCTCTCCTTCTCCTACAGCCGCCCGATGGTAGGCCATATGTGCCCATAACTCCTCCGTGTTATCCACGCGGCGCCCCACCGTGCGCCAGGGGCAGCACTTAATTAAATCCATCTCCACCACATCATTGCCTTGTGATCCCATCCTCGTCGCCATGTTCTGGGAGCCAGGCCAGCTGGGCCAGAAAGCAGGGGTTTCGTTAAGTAAAGCGGGATCGGTTGGGCAGGCGTGTGGATGGAGAGGCAGAGACAGCGTATTGGTTTCAAAACAAGAAGTTTTACTTACGCCTTTGGTGATTCAGGCACAGGTGAGGCACACTTGGTTAGTTACAATAACGTAGCAGGTAACACGTCAACCGCAACAGGTGACCAATGACCGGTAACAAGTAACTAGTACCGCAACGCAACGAGTCAAGCATGCAACAGGAATGGGGTACGTCGGGTAAGTACAGCGACGGGGAGATGTTGGAGGGTGATCAGTCCCCCAGCGAGCCCCTGAGGTGACCCCTGAGCGTGCTCAGAGAGCTCCTAGGTGTTGTCAGGGCACTCTGCCTTGGGCGGAAACTCCTTAACCCTATATATGGCTGGGCAACCAACAGCTGGTCATATGCCAATAGCTGATCATCTTTGTGAACTAATTTGCATCTAGCCAATAAAATTGCACAAATTTACATAATGGGATGGAGTCTTTCCTTACTATCACAGAAACTTAACATAAAATACTAACTTCTGGAATCTTCTACTAAAATACTTGGATATATGACATGGGGTGCGCCCATATAAGGTAGCCATGACAAAAACGGAAAAAGAAAACGGGGTTGAAACTGCTCGCTCAGCCCATTGTGACAGGAGCATTTAACCCCATCAGGGACTTATTTATGACACTCTTGAAGACCCCCAGGATAGGGGAGAGCACCACCTCCCTTGGGAGCCCATTCTAGACCTTGGCCACTCGAACTGTGAAGAAGTTCTTCCTAATGTCCAATCTAAATCTGCTTTCTGCTAGCTTATGGCCATGATTTCTTGTGACCCCCCAGGGGTGCCTTGGAGAGTAGAGCCTCACCAATTCCCTTCTGCACCCCCATGATGAATTTATAGGCAGCCACAAGGTTGCCTCTCAACCTTCTCTTGCGGAAGATGAAGAGGTCCAGGTACCCTAGTCTCTCCTCATAGGGCTTGGCCTGCAAGCCCTTAACCATACAAGTGGCCCTTCTCTGGACCCTCTCCAAGTTATCCACATCCCCCTTGAGGTGTGGTGCCCAAAACTGCACACAGTATTCCAACTGTGGTCTGACCAGTGCCCAATAGAGAGGAAGTATCACCTCCTTGGTTCTATTTGTCATGAATCTGCTGACGCATGACAAAGGGCAGTTAGCTTTGCTGATGACTTCGTCACACTGACGACTCATGTTCATCTTGGAGTCCACTAGGACTCAGAGATCCCTTTCTGCTTCTATGCTGCTGAGCGGGTCATTTCCTAGGTAGTAAGTGTGCTGGACGCTTTTCCTCCCTAGGTGCAGCACTTTGCATTTCTCCTTGTTAAATCGCATTCTATTGTTTTCTGCCTATTTGTCCAACCTGTCCAGGTCTGCCTGTAGTTGTTCCTTGCCCTCCGGTGTGTCCACTTCTCCCCATAGTTTCGTATCAGACTGTGTAATCATCCAAGTCACAGCCTTTTAATTTGCTCACCAGTATGGGGTGGGATACCATATCGAAGGCCTTCCTGAAGTCTAAGTAAATGATATCTACCCCTACTCCTGCATCCAGGTGTTTTGTAGCCCTGCCATAAAAAGAGACTAGATTAGTCAGGCATGATCTACCTGCTACGAATCCATGCTGGTTTTCCCTCAGCATAATTTTTCTTGCTGGGCTCTCACATATATGAGCCTTAATAATCTTTTCAAAGACTTTACCAAGGATGGAGGCGGGACTGAATAGCCTGTAGTTGCCTGGATCCTTCTTCCTCCCCTTCTTGAAAATGGGGACCACATTGGCCCTTTTCCAGCCCTCCGGGACCTGGTCCGTGTGCTACGAGTGCTCAAATATTCTTGCCAGTGGCTTTGCAATGACATCAGCCAGCGCCTTCAGTACCCTCGGATGGAGCTCTTCCGGGCCTGCCAACTTAAACACCTCCAGTCCTTCCAAGTGACTCTGCACTATCTCAGGGTCAATGCTTGGTAGTCTGGCGCTCTGCTGTTGTCTCTCTATGATCCCATTGTGAGACTTGTTTCCCCCCTTGTTTAGGAATACTGAGGCAAAGAACTCACTGAGGAGTTCAGCCTTGTCCCCCCTGCCAGTCACCAATTGCTTTTGCCCATTCAGTAGCGGTCCTATACTGCCCTGGGCCTTCCTTTTACTCCCTATGTGTCCAAAAAACATTTTTTTCTTATCCTTAACTTGGGATACCATCCTCAGCTCCATGGTAGCTTTGGCCTTTCTAACTGCCTCCCTACAACTGCAAGCTGAGGAGGCATACTCTTCTTTAGTAATTTCTCCCTGTTTCCACTGCTTACATGCCCCGCTTTTTGCCCTTAGGCTGCTCTGGGCTTCTCTGGTCAGCCAAGGAAGCCTCTTGGCCCCTTTCCACCTTTTCCCCTGCATCTGGATCGTCTCCCTCTGTGCCCGAAGGATCACTTCCTTAAGGCGCAGCCACACTTCCTGGGCTCCCATCTCGCCAAATCCCTTACTCTGCAGTGCATCGACTAAATGCCTGAGCTCACTGAAGTCAGCCTTCCTAAAGTCTAGCACTTCCACCCTACTAGTTACCTTTCCCGCTCTATGCCTTATGGTGAATGCTATTATTTGGTGGTCACTGTCCCCCAGGTGACCACTGATCTGTAAATCCCCTACCATGTCATCTCCCGTTGCCAATACCAAGTCCAGTAAGGCCTTCCCCCTAGTGGGACCATGTACCTCCTGCGTCAGGTGGGCGTCCTACACACAGGATAGGAACCTGCGTGAATGTTGGGAATTTACTGTCTGCGTCTCCCAGCAGATGTCAGTGTAATTTAGGTCCCCCATGACTACTGCTTCCCCAGGCTTTATGGTCTCCAAGAGATGCCTCAGAGGAGTTCCAAATCTAGTTCTTCCCCTTGGTGTGGGCTCTGTAGCAGACCCTTATCACCAAATCCCTTTCCCCTTGACTTCCATGTATCCTAACCCACAATCCTTCTACTTTCTTATCCTTAAATTTCATTTTGATAAGGGTCAATGTATAACGCTCCTTGACATAGAGCGCATCCCCTGCCCTTCTCCTCCCTACTCTATCCTTTCTGTACAGCTTATAGCCCTCAATGTGTACCACCCAGTCATGGGTAGAGTCCCACCAGGTTTCTGTTAACCCCACTAAGTCTTAAGTGTTTTCTGTAAGCAGGAGTGCTAGTTCATCCTGCTTGTTCCCCATGCTTCTAGCATTAGTGTATAGGCACTTGAGCCCTGCGACTGGTGCCTTTGTTGCCGTCCGGCTCTAATGCCCAACAGGCCCCTTATTGCTTACCTGCACTATACTGCTGAACATCCCATGCAGGTTCCTGATGTTCTCCTTCTTCTGCCTCCCCATCCCCCATCTAAGCTAGTTTAAAGCCCGACATAGGAGATCAGCCAACCTGTTCTTAATTATTTTTACTATAATCATAAAAAAATACAAAAAGTAAAGTTCAGGTTACAACATTTAGCCTTCAAAAATTAGGAGAGACTATATTTTAAGATGCCTGAGCAATCATTATTTGTATATGTTATGATACAATCACTACATAAATGATCACATGCTATTTTTTCCATAGTTCGGTCAAGTTAAAAGTAAATGAAAGCAGTCAATGTGAATGGGTGCTTCTTGGAACTGCCAGTTCTACAGTAAACCTGAGAAGGGTCAATTCTTGATTTACTCACATGTAGCACAGAGCTAATTGATGAAATGACAGTAGCTGAGCTAGTGACTAAGTATGATTACTGTATAATCACTGGGTAATACTTATTTATTACTAGGTAATAAATCAGAGGAATCTCATGCTTTAAAAATCAAGTAATTCAGATTACTGTCATGTATTCCCAATGTCAAGATTATCCAAATGAGATCATAATATCCCAGAAGTTCCGCTGCATTGGTGGAAACTCGAGCAGTTTTGGAGACAACAGCCATTAAGGGTCACACAAAAAAAGTCTCACAAAGAAGGAAAAACAATAATCAGCAGTTTGTGAATTTATTACAGAGTTTGCTATACATCATTGGAAAGCTTAGATTCCAAGCTTTCCTGTGCTATACATCATTAGCTTCTGTCCCTTGGGGTCTATAAAAATTGTAGGTTGACTTGTCTCTTGTACAGGACCCTTAACAACCAGGAGAAAATATTTTCAACAGCCCATGTGACTCATTATCCAATCCAGGTGTATCTAAATAGTCACTGGATAATTCAGCAATTTATTGAACTGAGGGCACAACTACATGTTGCCCTATGGTGATGTCGTTACTGCACTGTGCTTTAGTACTTCCTTTTGGAGTAATGAAGTACTAAAGCACAGTTTAGTAACCTCCTGTATTGTGCCATGCACACAGTACATGGTTAGTTTTAGCTACTACTTCACTGTAGTGGTGCACTAAAACAGGGGAGCGCACTGATATGTGGAAGCAGCTCTTAGTCATGTGCAGACTTATGTGATCACTATGTTGTCGTAGCACATCATGTGTCGCTATTGTAGGGCAACATGTACATGCACCCTGAGTGTGGCTGCAACATCTCACTTTAACAAATATTCATTGCAAGTTAGAATTCATTAATTCATTAATGTGTCAGCTTTATAACTCCAACAGTAAAATACCAAAGTAAACAAAAGTAAGAAAGTGGCCATCAGGGAGAAGAACAAAAAATTGTTGTATAGGAAATATTTTTTCTCTCTGGTAGTCCAAATAGCTCATTCTTTTAATTCATCATTTTGCTTTTAATGTATGTAAATTCTGAAAATTCCAATTAACTCGATTCATATTAAAGGACACTTAGCCATTTGGGAGTACCATCACTTCAAAAATCGCTTATTTTTATGCCTTAACAGTGTTTTTGTGAATGCATGCAGGCATTTGAGAGATTGGCTTAACCACATCCTAGATTGGTTAACCCGATCTTGATTCAAGTTAGCATACCTCGTCAGGTGAACTAACTTAGATCAGGCCTCCCATTTTTAAGGTGATTTCATCCTCTGAATGTCTGTATGATTGTGCATTTAGAATGATCTAACACTAGTTATGCCTGTAAATACATAAATATAATGCCTATAAGTACCCCTATTGGCTAGAAGGGAGGGCAATTAAAGTTATCTGAATGAAAGGAAGCAGTAAATCCTTTAACAGGTACTAGAAGCCTCTCTTGGTATAATAGACTGCTCAACCTGAAAAGGAAGGCTGGTAAACCCTGGTTTAGTATTAAATTGTGTAAGCAAATAAATAATATCTCAAAGGGGAGAGTAATATAAAGCCTTCAGTTGTGCTGACTTTTCTTAACCAAGACAGGCATGAAACAAGCTTTATTGGATTAGGCCTCTTCAATGCTGACCTCTTAACTCCATTTGGTCTTACTAGACACTTAATTTAGAGGAAAGGATCAGGGTAGTATTGGCTTCTCCAACAGTTGCTTATTTTGTGTATGTATTATGAAAGAGAAAGGGGATTTAGAGTAAAGGTCTACCATAATAATTCCTAGAGAGAGTCCTAGAAAAGTGGACTATGACTTCCTCCTCAACAGGAAAAAAGGTCTGCTTTTTAACACATTTTGGGTGTATGCTCTCTTCCCACCTCCAGTGCTGTTATAATCTGAGTTAATGCCCTTCTAGTTTGTGTCTCTCTAGGTGACATAAGGGTACCATTCTCTCCATCACCTCTTCCATTTTACCACTTTCTTACCTCTGTTATGAAATTCCCCCAGAAACATTTGAGCAGCTTCCTGTCATTTGCTCTGATTGCTTTTCAAATGTGGGATAATTGGACCTATTACTGTATATCTTTACACAAAGAAATCCATTTTATGTGTTGATGGCCTGACTCTCTTTTCAGATGTACTTAGCCTCTCTTCAGTAAGCTGAGTGGCTGGTAATTCTAAAAATCAAGCCATTAGCTTTCCCAATTTTAAAGGGCAGTAACCTTTTCAGGAAGTTTGTTAATTGACTATAAAATCTCAACTGAACACTGCATCTGCACTAAATAATGACAAATGTCACCTATAATGAGTTCTATATTCTAAATGGTAGCTCTGTCAATAGTGATATAAAATATTACTTTTTATGTGGAGTGGAACTTTCTGCTTAATTTTGGGGAGTCAAGATAGAAAAGATGAAAAGAGCTAGAAATAAACAGAAAAAATGTGTTTTTGGGAGTTCCTTTTTTAAATCTGAAAATAGGGGATTTTGTTTTTTTAAATTAGAGAAAGCCAGGATCCCTGGTAATCACACAAGCGACCCAGTCTTTTAACAATATTGATCCAAGATACCTGGGGCCAGAATCTATTTCACCAGATAGGTGAATAAGTGAATTTAGATTGCCTGTGTACAACCTTATTCCACCCTGCTCAAGCCTCTGACAACTGTTAAGACAAAAGGTGAGTGGGTCCGCCTCCTTTTCTTCACTACTTTTTTAAGACTACCTTATGGACTAAATGATGGTATGTTACAAAAGTAGGTGGCTTTATGGATTTTCAAGGACTTGAACAAGGCAGAATAGAATCACCCTTAGGTGCCTAGTACATTGGATAGAATCTGGCTTCTGGTGAGAAGCAAACACAGTCACAGTGTTTGGAACTAATTCACAAATAATCTGAGGTGGGATAGGAAGAGGGAATTAGACTAAAAACTACAATTCAGAATTTATAAATACATTTGTGATCAAATCAGGGAGGACTACATGGCTTTAGAGTAGGAAGTTATATTACTACAGAAATCCCAGAACACCTCTTTAAGCTTCAGGTATCAAAGAAAAAACATTGCCCTTTGGATTTTAATTAATAGTCAACTTTAGTATGTTAAAATTGTTTGTTTGTATTGCCATAACACCTCTAGGTCTCCATGGAGTAACTGAGCCCCATTTTATTTAGGCACTGTACTTGTTAAATGAGAAGACAATTTGGGTCTGGCATTTATATGTGCATGCTCTTAATGTGCATTATCTAAGGCTAATTGCACCTAAATTTGATACTTGCAAATGCAAGTATCAAATTTAGTTGCAATTAGTTAATGCACATTAACACATGTTTAGTCATGACCTGGCACTAACTTTAGTGCTGGGTCTGCCCTGCCACTAAAGGCATGTCCTGAGCCCAGCCCCAGGGGACATCCAGGGGCTAGGGTGCTGGGAGCCTGCCCTGGGACCATGACCTCCACCCACCCCTCCCCCACCAAGGCCACCCACTCTGGGCTTTAACACCCCAAAAATTGTAAATAGTTTACCCCTGCATATAGTTTTTTACTTGTAAGCAGGTTTTTTATTGGTGGGTGGAGAGGGTGGTGGAGGGGCTCTGTTGGTTGAGCGGGGAGGGGGAAGGGTTTCTGTTTGTTGAGAGGAGAGGGCAGAGGGATAGGGATAGGTATTGTGAGGGTAATTAATTATTTTTGTTTCATCCATGTGCGTGTCCTGAGAGTGCTGCTGGGGGTACGCAGGGGGTATGTAGACATCAGGGCAAGCAGGCTGGAATGGGGAGTGCAGGAGGAGGGGGTCAGACAGGGCTTCCTGCAGCCAGCACGTTGGACCCCACTGGCAGGTGTATGGCTGTCATGGGGCCTGGGTTGGGGGGCCTGCTGGGACCAGGAGGACCAGGACCATGGCCATCAGGAGCATGGGGCATTGGGCGTCACTGGCAGGGGCCATGGCAAGGACGGTGCAGGAGCAGGGGCTGGAACAGCCTTGGTGCATGGAGACAGGGTGGGCAAGGAAGGAGCTGTTGCATGCTGCCCCTGCACTAGGCATGCAGCTCCTGGGCAGGGTTGGGCTGGCCAGGGATCAGAATTTCTCAGATGGCTGCCAGGTGCTGGCATCTGGCTCTGGCTTCAACATGGCTGCGAAGTGGTTGCAGCCATGTGGCCAGAGGCTGGAGCTCCCCCTGGTGGCCACAGGGATACATTGTGGGGCTGCAGGGACTTAGGACTAACTTTAATGCCAAGTCTCTGCACATTTAGACACCTGCCAAAAATCGCTTAGTGCTCATTAGCTTAATGCACATTAAATTTACTCCTGCTTAAATGTTCATGTAGACATGCCCTCTCTGCATGAAAGCTTAGAAACCATTAATCATCCACTGATAGATAATAGATTAACCATGCCAGGTCCTTTCAAACTTGTACTCTAGAGGCAGATGCATAGCAAAACCCAGAAGGTGGGGTAGGGTCCTTCTGAAGAAAACCTAAAAGTCACAAAAATATGTCTCTCCATCCCATGTATATGTTGCTGATTCAGTCCAGGGAAAAAGAGAGGAGGAGAGGGAGGAAATATTCCATAAATAGAAAAAGGTCTAAACAGAAGTATCAACCTGCACTTCTGCCTCTTAAAGACAGTTTGCATTAAAGTGAGAGCCTCTGAAAATAATAAAGACTGCCTGGGGAGGGAAATGTCAGAAGGTGTGTCACAGGAGAGCACTGCTCACTGCTACTTGGAAAGTCAACTCATATCTCACAATGGCACAAGAGGATAAGGTAAAAAAAAAAACAAAAGTAAAAATGCAAGACATACCCTGCAAAGTGAGCTGCTTTCAATACAGCCATAATCCTGAGTGGTGAACTGCAGGGTATATGTGTTACTCTTTTAGGAGATGCACACAAACATTAGATTCTGATAATGTTACTTCCTCTGAGTATACTGATAATTTGCCTTTCTCTACTGACTATGCTCCCTGTCCTCCCTCTATCTCTGTCTTTCCCTTCGCCTCCCTCTATCTCTGTCTTTCCCTCCTCCCTTGCCTTTTGTATTCTAATTTCTCTCTCCCTCCAATATTGTGCTTTCTGCCCGTCCTTTCATGGCATGTGATGAAATGCACCTAGGTTCACAAAAGTTTGTGCTTTCTATTTATGTATCTTATTTAGTTAGTCTATAAAGGTACATATCTACCCTACTTTCCAGTGCTACTTGTGCCAGAGAAAACCCTGATTGCATAAATCTTAAGTGAAGGTAGTGGTGGAGGAAGGGAACACACACACACACACACACACACACACACACACACACACACACACTTGTATCTCACTCTTTATAAAACCAAAATCTTTTCAACAAGATTTTTATTCATGCATATGAAAAAAAATCATAAAAATGATTTATAGTTAAAAAAATTGCCAGAATCAATTACTTAAAGTGTGTATGTATGCACTTTCTCTTGCACTAAAATACTGACAAAAGAGTTATTGAGCTAGATCTTTAGCTGGTATAATTAATCTGTTGACTTCACTTGATCTACTACTATTTGCACAAGCTGAGCACTTGGCCCACTGCATGCACATGTATATTCTACAGTTCTTTCTTTTCTAGGACTCTAATTTTGGATCCTTTTACCATAGCTGTGTCGAACAGTGTTTGTCAGATATATAATATTCATAAGTATTTGGGAACATAAGCTTAATGCTCAGTTTCTATGAATTCTTTAGCAAATAAAATGCTTGCTATAATGTGTACAAAAAGGACCTGATCTAAAACCTGTTGATGTAAAATATTTACATTCAATGGACTCCTGAGGAACGGGACCAAAAAAACCCCAGAACAAAACCCAGTTGAGATCTTGGCAAATAAAGGCTCATTTCTTTCTGTATACAACCAGCTTTAATTTTTAGGAGTTTCTAGCTAAAAAACAGTCTATTTTTTCTTTCTTCCCCCTTAAATAAACTGAAATGGTAAAATAACCTTTTTTTTTTTTCTTTATTGTAGAAGGACAGTAAATGAATAATATAAATTATTTGAGAAATAATCATAATGTGACTCATGGAAATGTAACAATCTGGAGCTGAATATCTGGTATAGGAATTAAGAGGTGGTTAGGGGGTGTTATTTAGAACTGATTATATTCTTCCTTTATGTAAAATGCAATCCTAAACAAAGAATAATTAAAATCTGATTTATTAAACAGAATATTATCCCAGGCTTAGCCATATGGAACAAGTACAGATACAGCATTAGAACTCGCTGTATTCATTGGGCCTATAGACCTAAATCCTGCAAGCTCTCAAACTCTTGGTAAGGGCTGTTTGTACCAAGGCAGTTAAGAAAATGAATAAGTGCTTGAAAGGTTTAGATTATCCTGTAGCTAAATTATACTGAAGCCTTTATAGGAAGTCTTCTGAATTATTTGAATGCTGAAAATACTTGTGGTCTATATTATTACAATATTATTATCTTAATATAATAATATTAAGGTTTCAAGGTCAGGCATTCAAAAGTTAGGAAATGCCAGAGTCACTTGTGGAACTTTAACATGGGGTTTGTATTATTTTAATTCATATTATAAAATACTATTTATTTATTTTACCAGAGGATCCATGATTTTTCAGTAAATAATATAGGCAGCAGTTATAGACTTAACCAGCATCACAAATATCAGTACATTTCTTTTTGGAGCAATGCAGTGAAATGAAAATTGGTTAAGGTAGAACTGCCATCTTTATATAAATGACAAGAAAGGTATATTTATTTATTTATTTATTCCACTCATCTTGGGTGACCAGTCTGGGATTCCTGGAATGTGGGGTTTCACTGCACTTTATATTTGCATAGGACAATTCTCATTGACTAAAGATGTAGCTGTGAGAGCTCTGTGTTTTGCAAATCAGATTCGACAGTTTCAAGTGAGGCACACAGATACAACTGGTGACCTGTGAAATGCCTTAAGAGACTTGATCAATATTTCCTATGAACTATGGCCAAATACTAATAGAATACAGCAGTAAGAAATATTCACTGGCTTCAACCAGGAGACTTTCCTTTCTCTTCCTTCATGTAAGCCTCTGGACAGGGGCTGCTGGAACGTGGGCAGGGGCTGCTGGGAAATGGAGTTTCTGGAAGGCCTCATCCAGCAAGCAGACCAGACTTTGCCCACCTCTGATTCAGATCAGCCTAACCAGGGTTGGGTTAATCTAAATGCCTAATCATGCAAGCACTCAAGAAGTGCACTGTGGCAAAGCGAAGCTCCCCGACTAGCCACAGTACTAGTTTCCCCACTTACCTTTGTGTGTGCCATCCACATGTCTCTCCTGCAATGCCTTGTTGTTAATTAATTAAGATATTATTTAAGGCAGGAGGCTGCCCATTCTTGCCCCAATGCCAGGGGGCACTATCTGTGGCTCCGTTCCTCCCCTACACTGCAGCCGAAGCCTCGCAGATGGCATCCAGATGACAATGCTCCCAGCTTACAGTCAGGCCAAACTTAGGCCCCATTGTCAGGCCTCAGACACACTCAATCCATACTTCCCTCCTCTCACTAGGACCTCTCACACTCCACCCTCGCAGGGTCTCTTCCATGTGTCAGCAACTTATTCTGCCTTGCTCCCTCTTGGAGCAGGCCCCTTAAGCCATAGGCTTTAGCAAGCTCACACCTTGGGTGGCATATGTATGTCTTTTGGGTCTCTCCCATGACCCTCACTGGGGTAGTGGCCAGCCAATTACCCGACCAGGTCTAAGCTTGCCCTGGCCCCTTCCCAGGGGAACTCCATACACTCTGACATACTGGGCTCCCAGCCCTCTGGTTCTTCTCCCCCACTGGGGTCCCTCCTCTCTGCCTGATTTCTAGGGCCACCCCTCACCGGGGCACTCTTAACTCATACCACAACTGGTGATCCGGGGTCTCACGGGAACTCTCACCCCCCCACCCCAGAGCAGCAGGTCATTGTGCTTAACTATTGGTCTTGCTTTCAATCCACACTTAGCCTCCCATCAGTGGAAGACTTATTGGGGACAGGACTTGCCCCACTCTCTCAGACTGAGCCCCCTTACTTGGCCTCTGGCCCAAGCTACAGCCTCAGGCATCCCGAGACATACCTAGGCCTACTCCCCTCACTTGGGGTCACCACCACACTTGGGGCTCCACACTGCCCCCTTCACTGGGGCTACAGAGCTTCCCTCCCTGGTGGGCTGAGGTGGCCATAGCTGTATCTGGCCCCAACTACCTTTCCTCAGGGTCCTACACCCCACAGGGCTCAGGTAACCACAGCCATGCCTGGCCCCACTACCTCTGATGTTATGTAACCCACCTGAAGGTGAGGGCTAGGGTTAAGGTGCCCCGACTCACCTTTCACTGGGGTGATAACTAGCCTAGCATTTCCTGGGGGCTCCCGCACCACTGAGAACCTCACCAGGCCACCCACTTCTGTCAGGGTGCAGTTTTAGGTAATGCCCAGGACCAGGAGCCTCCAAACCATCCCCTACAGCTCCTGCCCTTACCTCCAGGATGTTGTGGATCCTTGCAGCCAGGCAATCTTACTGCCTGGCCTGCCAGCAATGAACTGCCCTGTTCATATGGGTGGCTAGAGATCTAAAATGGCCACCACAATCAAGCACTTGCTGGCTGCTTTGCTCAGCTCTTAAAGTAGCAGGCACCCACAGTGCCCTGCCACACACCTTCCCCCTTAACATAGTTCCTGGGGAAGTTTTCCCCTGCTGCTCCTCCAAAGCAGGCTCCCCTCAGAGCCTGTGAGAGCTCTCAAGTGGTAAGCACCCCAAAAGTGCTCCGCCACATGCACTAATTTAAATCAAGAAAGGAAAAGGTTAACCCAATCCTAGAAAGGGTTACCCTCATTTCATGAATGACTGCCTGTGTTTACAGTATGGCCAGTGGGCTTAGAAAGCCCAACATTCCCCTCAATCCAAGAACTGTGCTATTCCTATCCCCCTGATCCTGACTGGGCTACTTTTAGCCCCCTGACTTCCCTCCAAAAAGGGAAGCCTCTTCCATGGACCCTGACAACCCAGCTGCCCTAGATCTATCAAAGTCCCCTGTATTCTGCAGACCTGTTAGTCCTGCAGATCCCTCTAGGCCCTCCCCCGTGACATCCTGAGTTACTTACAATGAGTTCCCAATAGAGCTCCTGACAGATAGGAGGTGATGGTAAGCCTTCATAGAAAGTACTACTATCACTACCTGTAATTTTTCTTGCATGTTTTTAATCCACTTTGATTTTAATATTTTTGTGGATTTCTTAACATATATTTTTATAAGTTCTTAATTTATGCAATATTTTATATATAAAATATATAAAACATTTTGATTGGTTTATTCATCCCTGGGTCTTCTTTGGCAATCACTTGCAGTCAAGGCTGATTATCTTCCAGCTGTTTTCATGGAAGACACCTGTGCATGACTTCTTTCCTCATGGAGAAGCTGCTGCACATTAGCTTCCACATGGCTCTTGACAGAATGAGACCTGGATCCAATTGCAAGGAGACCAAGACAATTGAGAATCTCATTCCACTGTAGCCTTCATCCACCTTCACAGCCATTGAGAGTTGGCAGGCTTATTATAGTGGTGACCTGTACTCGGCATGTCACAGCATTGTCAAAGGATATATGTGGCTTTTTGAGGAAGGAAAGAATTGCCATCTGCTGTCCTCACTGCATCCTGGTGTTGCTGCCACTTCTTGGTCCATGATTGCTTATTTGTCAGAGTTATCTCACCTTATTTCACAGCTAACCTTCCCTGAAGGTCATTCCATTATCCACCACCTATAGATTCTCTGGGTAGTAGTACAGCTTCACCCCACAGTCATCCCTGGATGAGTAATTTATAAACTCTGACTTGTTTTTATAATTATATTCTTTTATGATGTTTGAGATTATAGTAGAGTGGGTGAGTATGTTTTATGCCTGTAGTGATGAACATTTGGGATAACTTTGCAAGGCATCATTAGAAATAGGGATTCTTGCTTCACTAAGAAGTGGTAAAACTATTTGATTTATATAGGTTACCCTAAATCAATGCTGCTGAAAAACTAGCTATGTTTTGGGCCTGTGCCTGCCAGGAATAAAGTGAGACTATGAATCTCTGGGATATTGGGCTAGGAATCCATGCTGAAGGCAAGGGCTAATGAGCAAGGACCAGAAGCACCTGAAATCTATTACCCTTGCCCAGAAAATGAAACAGCAAAGCAGACAGGAGTTTTAAAATAGGAAGCAGGAGAAATCAGTAACTATTTGCTGGACTGTCAAGAGGGTTGAGCAGAAATGTTTAAACACATGGATTGGGTGATCTTTTTGAAGCAGCTCTGAAATGGTTTTTTGACCTTGAATAATGTGATTCTTGCATTTGCCTTGATCATAAAAGCAGAAGGAGTTAGATTTCTCTCTGTGATGTCAGGCAGGAGGATTTGGGTTTTTTGTTTTCTCGGACCCTGAAGAAAATGAATGTAAGGACTGTGTTTAGCATAAGTCTGGGGATACTTGCTTTCCTTTGGATACCTTACTTGGCGTGCCTGTTTTGTTTTGTTTAGACTGAAACAACACTTGCCTTTAAGCCTTTATACTATACAATTGGTATTCTCTGTATGGGGGGAAAAATTGCAAATGGTTTGACTTTTTAAAAATTTAATTGGATATATTTTTGAATCATAGTTTGAATCCAAATGTACAGGGCCCAGAGGGAGCCATAGAAACTTCTTAAAGTGTCCGAAAATAGCATTCCTAGACATAAATATGTCATAGCTTTACAATCTAATATCTTATACCTTTTCAGGGATAGAAGTGAGTGCTAGTCCCACAGGGACAGTCTCCTTCCCAATGGCACAAAGTGCCTTTCTCTATCTTTGCATAGCCAGGAGTTATTGTACTTTAACATAATTTTGTGCGTATAGAAAAGCTAATTCTTAGTTTTGCCTATTCTGAAATCTGAACAGGTAGTACTGTTGTTGGGGAAACTACATTTCTGCAGATGACTGAGTAAATACTACTCTGTAAAATTATTATTATATTTAAAATAGTTGTTATATTAAACTTTGAGATTTGAATGTTGGAAAAATCCTGAGAATAGTAGTTTAACTGGCAGTTAAAGCAGTCAATAAGTGCATGATATATAATGTAGCCCTGAAACTAAATTTGTGGTGTCCTTTTAATACCTACATGTTTGGGGAGTCAAACAATAATGCCTTCCACATATTTTCCCATTCAACACA
Source organism: Alligator sinensis (assembly GCF_000455745.1). Taxonomy (NCBI): domain Eukaryota; kingdom Metazoa; phylum Chordata; order Crocodylia; family Alligatoridae; genus Alligator; species Alligator sinensis. Next base: position 153,935 of record NW_005841993.1, read on the forward strand.
TATTTTGTGTGTGTGGATGTGGAAAAAAGGTTTGAGTGGGCCAAGTTCTAGTCCAGAGTTCTTTTTGTGAATGCTTTGTCAGGGTTCCATGAGAGTATATGCTACTGTGAATAGATCCATAGGTAGGACATCTATATTCCTTTTTAACCTCACGGGCAGATGGCAGTCTAGGTCTGATATCAGGCCACATATATTTCTCTCTGAGAATGGGTAAGGTTCTGCGACAGCCAGAGTGAAGAATGTCCTAGGGCAGACAAGGAGAAAGTCCAAAGGAGGACAAAGAGAAAATGAATAGTCCTGGGGAGGGAAGACAGAGTAATGTCTAAGTGAAGACAGTGGAAACTGGAACGGTACAATAAAGATTGTTTGCTTTGGAGAAAAGTGTTGTGCTGTTGGAGATAATTGGCACTCTGATAGTCATCTTCTTTAAAAGAAGTTTCACTAAACAGTGCTTATCAGCTATCCAGAGACATTGAATTAACAAGCCTTCTGTAGACTCTTTGGCTCTCATTCATTTCTGAACAACACATCTCATTCCATGTGTGTGTGTGTGTTCATTCTCTATTTTTCTCTCTCTTACCACCTCAAGCTTTGCATAAATATCAGCCTAATACTCTTTAGCCTCTCTTTGACTGGAAATGTTGGAAAATCAACTGGTTCAAACAAGGTTTTCTAATTGGTATTTTTCTTCTATTTCATACTGGTATGTTCCACCTACTAGAGGAAGCATTGGAGTATCATAAGCAGGGATCCTGGGTTTTTTTCTCTGAAAAAAAAAATCCCCAATTTTCAGATTTAAAAAGTAATCCTACATATATAGGATATATCTATATAGTTATATTGTAATATTATAGAAGCCTGAATCTGTGAGTTTGTCTGTCTGTCCTTAATGCTTTATTTGCACTCTGATTGGCTGATGGAAACAGCCAATCAAAGTGCTCCAAGCATGGGGCAGTGCTGCCATGATTCTGAAGCTGAGCCCGCTGCCTGCAAGAAGCAGAACAGTAGCAGCATGGGGTGTTAGGTGGTAGCACTCCATCCAGCACCCTCCCCACCCACCCATCATTCTTGATGAGCAATTGGCTAGTGTATATATGTGTGTGTGTGTAGTGGTGTTTCATTTTTAGGATGGAAAAATATGGATTTTGGGTTACATATTTTTATACAAAAATTGGGGATTTTTTTTTTTTTTAAATCAGAAATCCAGGACCCCTGGTCATAAGTCTACTGAACTTCCTGTAGTGACTACAGCAAATACTTGACATTCACTGATGTAATAAGTCACTGAATAAACTGCAGGAAATGTATTGGACTAAGGTCCCCATGGAGAACAAAGCTCTCCCAAACATGGGAGACCGGAACAGGAGTTCTTCCTCAAGTCCACTCTTATCTAAAATGTTGCCACATGTGTGATTTGTTGAAAGACATATATAATTTGCACCTAAAGTTAAAGACTAAACTGTATTCTGTTTTAAGTGAGTAGATCCATAATCTCCTTATTTTGCAACAGTTTCTAGTGGAATAGGCTTCTAATGGTAGCTATGGCTGGCAAAAATATGTTCTTTTATGGACATGGGTTGCTAATTTTTGAGAGTGGTTTCCCGGGTGCTAGCAGAATAGCAGTTTCTGTAGCCACTTTGTCTTTCACATCTGTCCTGTCTCTTTCATATGTAAATGAATTATGCTGAAACCTTAGTAGTATCATCTGTCAATTAAAGATGTTGTATTGAGTACAGATACTTCCTTGTCCACTAGAGGCAACTGGACAAAGAGAAAATAGTCTTTTAGCCAATCTGTCCCCAGTTAGGGATGGTTCCAGGTTTACTTATTCATCTGAACCTGAACTTGCCTTAGGACTCTTTGGCCATTGCTCAGAATAAAAATACTCAAACTTCTGTATGCTCCAAACTGAAGGTAAAAAGTCTTCTAACTTCTCCTTAAGTCTTTGTGTACAAGTAATAAAAATTCTCTAAAATTTCATTTTGAAATCCTTCTTCTGTACTCATAGCTTGGCCCTATCCATGAAACATAATTTTATTCAGGTTAAACAATGTTACTTAACTACATGTTTTAAATGGTTTTAAAATAGCCATCCTATAAATATTTCTCAACACTTGCTTTGTTATTTTGTTGAATTACGCTGTAAACTAATAAACATTAACGTGCAGTATGAAATGCATGAAGATAACAGTGAAAAATACTCTCTTCCTGTTCATTTGAACTACACTTGCTAAGATGTATATTTGATAATGTAATCCTGCTGCCCTCCAATTCTCTGCTATGATAACCTATTTTGTGATTATATATTTTTGTTAGACAGTCAGCCACTTCGATCTAAGTCTCCTTCACACTCCTGGTCCTGCTTCTTTTTAAGGCCCTGACCTTACTGGTATGCGGAGTTAAGCATGTGTTTATGTGACTCAGTCCTTCAGCATGATGATCCATGACATCTACATAAAATTGTTCAGAGGCTCTAAGCCTATATTCTCAGTTTCTGACAACCTGGTGACTTCTAGGGCATCACTTTACCATGGAGTAGATATCACACTAGTCTCTTGAAGAATGATATTAGGAACCTATTTAAGCTTCTCTGCAGTGTTCCCTCTAAACTGATCCTTTTTAGCAGTCTCCCTACTTTTATGTGCATAACGAATTTCTGATTTGTTATTAACATCCTTTCTGTCCTACTGGCTAATTTTTAGACCTTAGCTAGCTTAGTGTATTATTTTATTATTATTTTTAAATCCCCCTAGTCTTCCTTTTCGTTGACTAAATTATTGGTTGAAAACTGACTGATAGTAATGAGGCATCCTTATTTCTCATTAATTTCCTTTCATTAGTGTATTTTGACCAACCCTAAGTCTGTCATTGATTATCGTAACAAATTATTATCCCCTTTGTACTAATAATGCTTCTGCCAACATTCCCCCAGGTATGTTACTATCGCCACCAGGTTTATTTAAGTAGCCAAGTACCTGGAAATAGACTAAATATTACTTAACAGATACTTGTTACGTATCATACCATATCTTGTATAGATTTTCTTTGCTTTTCAGTGAAACAGAGTTGTTCCTAAATCTTTTAGTAGCTTTTTCCAAGGTCAAGCATTAGTATTGCACGCGGCATACAGAAGTCAGATTCTTACTTTTTACAGTATGAAATATGCAAAAGATATAATGCCCTTTGAAATTTCTGTCACTAAGGCTGAGCTACTCTAGATAGCATTATACTTAAGACAAATGTTTCCAAGTGCATTTCATATCGTTTGTTTGTTTTTTTCCAAAAGAAAATTGTCACGCCATTTATTCAGGACTGTTAAAGTTCTTTTTCTTTTTCTTTTTGCTATAATAAAAGAGACATATTTTCATAGCCATGGAAAAAGAAATAACATTTTGAACTGTTAGGTGACATGGTATAAGTGAACATTTAATATGCCACAGATGCAAATTAGTTCTCTCTATGACACATATAGTAGCCTGAGAGCTTCATAAAGCTAAGACCCATATCATCCAGCATAAACAGGTTTAAAAGGGGAGGATTTAAAACAATTTTTATTTATTCTCAATTTTCTCACTCTTTTCTGTATGGGCAGAGTCCATCAGTAGTTTGTTTGTTTGTTTTTTAAATAGAAGTGCATAGAGGTTGGGGGAAGATAGAAAAAAAGTTTAGACCAGTAATCCATGGATCATGAAGTGGAAGGAAAGCTTACTATGGCAAGCAACCTACTCTGTCTGGCTGCCAGTGCATGTGTTGCATATTTGTACAGAGAAATCTTGCCTTTTCCCCCCTTCATGGTCCCTTGTCCTGCTTTCTATGATATGTCCTCATTCTCTATATAATATCAAAGACAAGATCATATTGGCCTAAATGCAAATTATAAAACACTTAAAGCTTCTTATAGCTCTAAGTATTTAAAGTGTCTCAGTTATTTTCCTCCTTGCAAAAAAAAGCATAAATTAAATAGTAGGGACTTGGGTAAACATAACTCTGGCAAGTTGGTGTCTCTCATAATTTTTCATGATGACAACTTGTAATAACATACACTGTTCTCCTACCAGCACTTATTAGTGCATGATACCAGAATGCTGGTGCTGTCATTTCCTTAAACTGCCCTGTTTTTGCTATGGCATGGCGTTACATCCTTGTTTTAAATCAAACATCTGCTCTCTGTGACTATAAATGAAGAACACCAGCTTTATGGGGTAGTAAGCCTAAAACAAAATCTGCTGTTACCCCAGATGAAGAGCTGGAATGTTGGCAAATGCATTCTGCTTCACCTGAATATTCTACATTCTTATTCTATAAAAACTTGAACTGAAACCTGAATAACTTGTTAAGCATAAGAAAAAGGTGTAATTTTTAATTCATGGTGATGAATATTTTATATTTGGATTTATCAGCTTTATTAACTTTCAAACATGCAATTTCCATGAATAACTACAATCTGGTTCTTGGTAATATATTACAAGTATTATCTAATTGCCTTGAATTCAAGGAAATAAGATGAATAAAAAAGCATATTTCTAATTAGCCATGGCCTTAGCATTTAATTATGATAGATAGAAGTAATAGGGATATACACTGGACTTCCTACATGCTTTTAGAAATTGCAAAAATTAATAGACAATATTGCGGGGGGGGGGAGGAAATTAAGGTTTTCCTAGAATATGTTCCCTATATATATGGTAGGCATTAGGAAATATACCAAGTGCTTGATTCTGTAAGTTGATTACAGTTTATCCTACATAAAATAAATAAACCATCAAGAATATCCTCTGTATCAGCAGCAAAAGAAGGAGTAAAGGTAACTGTTAGAGCTGCTGAGGAGTGTGGGGTTCTGGGTCTAAGAAGACTATTTATTTATTTAATTATTTATTTGTGAATAAAAGCACCACATTTGGTGGTCTGCTCTCATTTTGTGCAGTCATTTACTATTCATAAGTATTTTACAGGGAAAAAAAACAGGAAGCCATTCTCCATCGTCCTTCTCACTTGTAAGAACACAAACAATATTGATCAATTAAAGACTTCATAGTTTTCATAGATTTCATAAACATTAGGGCTGGAAGGGACTTCATAAGATCATCGGGTCCAGCCCCCTGCTCAAAGAGCAGGAAGTCAGCTAGGGTCAAAGGATCAAGATAAGCATCCAAATGTTTCTTAAAAGTGTCCATAGTAGGTGCTTACACCATCTCTGGGGGGAATCAATTCCAGGCCTTAGGGGTTTAGACAGTAAAGAAGTTTTTCTTTATGCTCAGCCTAAAACGGTCTGGCTGGAGTTTTTAACCATTGGACACTGTCATCCCTGGGGTGCTCTGGTGAGTAAGCGTTCCCCCAGATCCTGATGCACACCCCTTATGTATTTATAGGTTGTCACCAAGTCACTCCTGAACTTGCGCTTCTCCAGGCTGAAGTCTCATAGATCGCAGCCTCTCTTCATAAAGCCTGTTCTCTTGCCCTCTGATCATGCACATGGCTCTCCTTTGAACTCTTTCAAGCTTCTCCATGCCTTTCTTGAATTGTGGAGCCCAGAATTGGATGCAGTAGTCCAGCTGTGACCTCACCAAGGCTGAGCATGGTGGGAGGATGACATCCTGGGTCTTGCTTGAGATGCATCGGTAGATGCAAGCCAGAGTTTTGTTCACTTTGCCGGCTGCAGTATCACACTGGTGGTTCATGTTCATTTTATGGTCAATCATGACCCCCAAGTCTCTTTCAGTCATGGTGCTAGTGAGTGTAGTACTGCCAAGCCTGTAAGTTGATGAAGGTTTTTTCCCCCCTGAGGTGGAGCACCTTAGATTCATAGATTGTTAGGGGCTGGAAGGGGGCTTGCAGATCATCGGGGCCAGCCCCGCCCGTCTAGGCAGAAATTACCAC
>NW_005841993.1:159878-173209 GCF_000455745.1 Alligator sinensis
TCCTCAGGTGTGGATAATCTTTCCCAAAGTTTGGTATCATCAGCAAATTTGGCCAGTCCGCTTCTGACACCAGAGTCCAGATTGTTTATAAAGACATTAAAGAGTACAGGTCTGAGACCAGAGCCCTGGGGGACACCACTGGTCACTGAGTGCCATGTTGATTCGATTTCATCAGCTACCACTCTCTGGGTCTTACCTCGGAGCCAGTTCCCCAGCCATCACACTGTAGTGTAGTCGAGGCCACAGTTACCCAATTCTTCCATGAGGACATCATGGGACACAAAGTCAAAGGCTTTTATAAAGTCCAAGTATATTATATCAACCTCTTCCCTTTATTTCCAGGTGATGCATCACCTGATCATAGAAAGAAATGAGATTGGTCCGACAAGACCTACCTGCAACAAACCTGTGCTGGTTATCCCTCAGAATGCTGCCTTCTGTTAGCCTGTCAAGAATGGTTTCTTTGATATTTTTTTCCAAGATTTTCCCAGGGATTGAGGTCAAACTGATTGGCCTATAGTTTCCTGGATCTTCTTTCCTCCTTTTCTTGAAGATAGGCAACACACTGGCCCTCTTCCAATTTTCATGTACTTCATTCAAGCGCCATGAGTTCTCAAATTTCCTTGCCAGTGGCTGTGCTATGATGTCTGCCTGTTTCTTTAGCACGCTAGGGTGCAGTCTGTCCAGATCAGCTGATTTGTGGGTGTCCAGCCTCTCAAGGTGCTCTCTCACACAAGATCTACGTCTATGGTGGGCATATATTTACCCTTACCCTGGTCATCACGCATCATATTAGGAAGAGTGGTACCTTTGGGCTGGTGAAAAAATGATGCAAAATAAGCATTAAGCAGATTGGCTTTTTCCTGGGTGTTGGTTGTCAGATGCCCCAATTGGTTTACCAATGTTGCCCTTGTTTTTCTTCTGAATCCTCATGTATCTGATGAAGGACTTTTTATTGTTCTTGGTTTATGTAGCCAGTTTGAGTTTGGTTGTAGCCTTGGCTTTCCTAGTTCACTCCCTACACTTGTGAACTAGTGCAGAATACTCCTCTTTAGTGGTGTTTCCTGTCTTCCATCTTTTGTATGCCTCTCTTTTTAGATGTAGGAGGTCCATGAGTTCCCTGTTGAACCAAGTGGGTTGCTGAGCCCATTTACCACCTTTCCTATAAGTTGGGATGGACTTCCCTTATGCTTCTAGGATTGCTTCCTTAAGGAGCACCCACTCAGCATGAACTCCCCTCCCTGTCAAATCATGGCCTCTCAGGGCTTCAAGAACAAGCCTCCTGAGCTTATGAAAGTCTGCTTTCCTAAAGTCAAGGACTACTGCATTGCTGGTGACTTGCCAGCTTTGCAATGGATAGTGAAAGTGATCAGCTCATGGTCACTGTCACCCAGCTTCCCTTCGATTCTTAGGTTACTGATTAGATCATCCCTTTTGGCCAGTAACAGGTCCAGCAGTGCTAACTGGCCTCACACACCTGGGGGTGGGGGAGGGATGCTTAAACTCTCCATTGTTCTAAGCAATGACATTATGACTGGGAGGGGAGCTAGAGCCCCTGCCAGTCTACCGGCAACCAGTGATGCATCTCAAATTTGTTGGCTGGCAACCAACAACTTCTGGCCTTCATTGGATCAGGTAAATGAGTCCATTAGGTCTATATAAGTTAAAGACTGCCCAGGAGGAGAGGCAGCAGCCATGATGCAGACACTGAGAGTAGCTGAACCTCAGCAGTTCTCTCTCTCTCTCTCTTGAAACACATGGACACCCTATAAACTGCCAGCCTCCAGAGGAAAGCTCTATCAGTTTCTGGATGATACTTATGAGTAAACTAATTGAAGTTTAGCTGGATATATAGCCTGCAGTAACGCAGATGCATGATCAAAGGCTACCATTTGCTCTAAGGTATTTCTTGGATATTGCTCTATCCTGCACCCTATTCCAAACCTACTCCCTGTAATCAGTAAATTTTCCTCTGTACCGAGCATGGGAGACTTTTGAGAGAGGGTCTAGATTATGCGTCAGGGTCCCCTTGGTCTGGATGACTAAGGGAGACTAGTATTTTTGCTTCAGAGTAAGGGAAGCACCCCAAGTTCTTGCAGTGGATCAAGTACTCCCCTTCGGGTTTATAAAGCCTGTATACATCATGAGGCACAGAGCCATTAACAGATTGAGACTCATGAGTAGTGGCAGCATTACCCCCAGGCTTGCAGGTGTGCTCCAGGAAGGGAATCAGATGTAAGGCACACTCAGGGAGGCACTCAGAGCTTGGTAGATGGTCAAGCACAGTAAGGTGGCTCAGTGCAGGAGCACCCTGTATTAGCCTGCCACAGAGCTCATCTATGCATGTGAGGAAGCTTTGAAACCAATTGGAGTTGACTGAGTGTTCTTCCCATGAGATGTCCAGGTATTTGAAGTCTCCTATGACAACCATGCACTGAGAGCATGCAGCCTCAGCCACTTCCCCCGCAAATTCATGGTCAAGCTCTTGTTCCTGATTTGGAAGTCTGTAGTAGACTCCTACCATTGTATCCCCTTTGCCACATTCCTCTTGTATTCTAATGCAGAGGTCTCCAGTCATCCTCCTTGGGTACCAATCTCAGCTTGTAGGGATGTGTAGCTCTCCTTCACATAGAGAGCTACACCCCCTCCCCTTTTCTCAGCACAGTCTCTCCTGTACAGGGTATACCCATTCATACCCATTGTGCAGTCATAGGAGGAGTTCCAGCAGATCTCTATGAGATCACAGTCATTTTTGTTTAGCAGAAGGGCCAGTTCTTCCTGTTTATTCCCCAAACTCCTGGCATTAGTATACAGGCAACTAAATATGCCATTGGAAGCCCTAGGATTTCTTGTACTCACAGAGAAGCTGTATTCCTGGCCTGGGATAGGAGTGGGTTCCCTTGAGCATCTTAACCTGATGATTTTGTCGTTGATGCTTGGTGAGCTTGCTTTGGTGGTTGTTCACCAATCCCCCCGGTGAGCTTAGTTTAAAGTCCGGTTGAGCAGGTTAGCTATTCTGGCTTAAAAGAGTTTCTTCCCCAGTGGAGTGAGGTGGAGGCCATCTCTTCCCAAAATATTGCTGCCTCTTTCTCCAAAGTGTGGGCTGTGGTTGTAGAAGCCAAATCCTTCACAATGGCACCGGCGCTGCAGTTTTCTGTTCACTACCTCAATTCATCTCACCCTTCTCAGCCTGTGACCCATAACTGGAAGGATCGAGATAAAAACCACTTGCACCCCAACCCCTTGAGCCTCACTCCCAGAGCCCTGTAGTCATTCATGACCCAGCTGGGATTGCTCTGAGCCATGTAATTTGTGCCCACATGGATTTAAAAGACAATTTAAAACTGAAACATTTTTTGTTATACCTGTTTTTACTAACCTTAGGTCCTGCTGTCTGAATTCAATCATGAACATAAATGGGAGTAGGGCAATGCAGGCAAACCTCTTTTTGACAGGCATGCTATAAGCTAAGCCTCACAGCAGGTGTTTACATGCACAGTTAATTAAAAGCAATGAACTCTAGCATGTATTATGCTGGAGTTTATTGCTTCTGGGAGTGCTCTTTGAACAAGAGCCTGAAACTGCAACACATTGAGCTGGGTCAGAGCAGTCCCAGTTGGCAGGGGGATCTGGGGTCAGCCTGCTAGCCTGGGGCTACTCCTGCCCAGCTCGCTGTGCTACAGAGAGTCTGGCTGGTGCATGAGGGTGCTTGAGTGTGGGGCTAGCTGGCAGGCAGCTCCTGAACTGAAGCACCCCCATACCCCAGCCAGCTTCATCTATACATTCATTGCTGTCCACTAAAAAACTGCAACAGGATAGTACTTGAATTTACAAGTACTACCCTGTTGTGGCATTTATTAATTTATTGCAGCCTAATAGGGCCATCTGTGTAGACACTGAGACATTTACTGTGGAGCTAATTAGCAGGGTCCTGGTTTTGTTTTTTTTTTATAAAAAGAAAATCCCCAATTTTCAGATTAAAAAAGTAACCCAATTTTCACATTTTCCATGATTAAAATTAAATACCACTAATACACACACACACACACACACACACACACACACACATATTAGTGGTATTTTGTTTTAACTAATAAATAAAATAAAAATAAATCTGGAATTCTTATTTCCAGCTAGCTTCCACTTTTACAGAGATTAGTGTCAGAAATGAATTCAGGTCCATCAGCCTCTCTTTTTGATATGTTAACGCTTCTTGAACTTTTCCCTCTAAGGGTGAACAACAGCAATACTGCATATAGCTGCTTTTCACTTCTCAGAATGGAAGGAGTACAACAAGGTGGCAGTCTTATTCTTCCTATGGGGACTGAACAGCAACTCTGGAACTGGCTGTTCATGCAGCAACAAATAATACCTTTATCATCCAAGGGTGTGCAGGAGCAGTTTCTACCTGTTTCCTAGAACTGGGGATACCTTCTCCAACAGAGAAGAGTTTGTCAAATACAGACAAAATAGTGGGTATTTTAAACTTCAGCTGGGCTAATTTGGCTGTTCATAATGTACCATTTGATGAGGTCAATGTTATTAATTTGTGTTGATTTAGTCCAAGGATAGCTTCTGTGTATTGCCTGTTTATAATGTGTTGAATAAATTAAGGTGCAGAATTTATTTCTCAATCATGGTATGCAGCTGAATTACTGTTAAGTGGGACAAAAGAGAGTAGGAAGCTGGCAACAAGCCATCATTAAGGTAAAATGGTGTTAAAGTGAATTGTATTTGCTTTTTGTTTCAGTCTTGCTTTCATACTAACAGCAGCAGAGAGGCCAAGCCAGAAAAAATCAGCAGCAGGAACAAGGAAAAAGGGAGCTCAAAATCTTAGATGACTACAATTTTGAACTAAACTGGTTAGAAAGGCTTTGAAATATTAATAACAAGTCTTCAAATGATATCAAAATAAAAATTGAAAATAAGCTACAGTTATAAGATGGCATTAACAATGGGAAATAAATGTCAAAAGCTACAAGATGAAAAGAAAAAAAGCCTACTCTATTAAATGAAAATAAATACAGCTCTAATACAGACTCCAGGTACAGCCCACATAATATTACCTTTCTCCTTCTCCCTCTCCTTAAGGCTTCATCTGTTGTACAGCTGCCATAGAGTTCATTCTTTTTAGGCTTTTATTTTTGCATTTTCTATAGCTTCTGTTTGCTACATTGTGCCCCTGAATGATGGAATCTTCAAAGATCTTTATTTTAAATTCTACTAAAAAAAAAAGTTTTCATCAAAGTAACGTTTTCATATTTGATAGACAAACTTTTTAGGGATACTATTCAAAACATTCTGGGAAGAAATGGCATATTCTCTACGTTAATTTAAAAAAAAAGGAAAAAATCCTTTCTTTAAAAATAAAATCTACTTTAGAAGGGTGACATTACACCAAACAATTTATATTTTCTATTGATATTTATAATAAAGGATTCAATCAGGCTTTCTCCTACTTTGAAGCTACATTTACTCATCAAAACATTTATAAAGTAGAGTGTTATCTGCATCTTCTGCCTTCCTTAGCTAGCTAGCATTAAGAGAGCACACTCCTTTACATGAAGGGATTAGGATTATTACTCAGGACCACTCAAGTGTCTTCTCTCTAAGAGCATTGACTTGTCCCTGAGGTACAAGGTTTAAACCAGGTAAAGGGAAAAAACTCATGGCCTGAGGGTATAGACAGAAGTAGTAAATACCATTTTTTTTTCATATACAGCAAAGTCCTCCAAAATATAATACCCTGTTTTCACAGACAATTCGAAGAAAAAATTCTCATGTTAAAGTACAGATAAGTAACTGATCTGGCAAACTGAATCTGGGACTGCACACCAATCCCAGGACTATGTCATGGGCAGGGAGGGATCCTGGTTTTCTCTGATTTCAGAAATCCCCAATTTTTGGTTAAAAAAGAAACCAAAAATCCACATTTTTCCATGATTTAAATGAAACACCATGAATATATATATTTGTGGTGTTTCATTTAAATTATGGATTTAATGGATTTGTGGTACTTTTTTAACCAAAAATTGGGTATTTTTTAAATTAGAGAAAACCCAGATCCCTAGTGATTAAACATTTAATTGTGTGATAATTACTTTGCACTTGTGTGTGGTTTAAATGTATTGCTCAATACAGGTAATTACCAGGTAATTGCCAGGTAATTGGTAACAGGTAATTACCAGGTAATTGCGTAATATATGTAACATGTATCAGGGGCTGCAGCAACACAGGGGACCATACTAGTGACCTAGTAAGAGATTTCATGCCTCCAGAGACAATGAGATAGCTTTTAAATACAATTTTTAAAAAGAGTGTGTGAGAGATAAGGTTAGGGAGCAACAGAAAGGGATGCAATAACATGCTGAAATATGCCCCCATTACCGGACTACATGTGCAGCAATGTGAAGACATTTTCTGGGAATATAAAGTTATCCAATACAATGACATTTCAAATTAATCCAATACTGGAATCCACATTTCACAAATCAAAACAGTTATTTCTAAGAACTCTCCTTAGCCCTGCTAACCATTTCAGCTAACTAACCAGTTGGTTTAATATAACATCTGTTAGTATGTAGCTTTTAGCTTAGGGAGTTACTCCTGGCCTAGGTAGCAACAGCAGCAGTTGTTGGATTGGGTTTGGATGGCATGAATTAAAAAAAAAATGTAACTGTTAAACAAAAATGATTTCTGTCCTCCTGCCAAGTGGTCCCCCTTTTCCATCTGTTGGAGAGTCTTTAATTTTCAATTGTATAGTTCTTTTTAATGCATTTAGAACTTCAGTGTCAAAAATCTCTTTAAATGCTGACTTGACTGACATCTAAGTTGTACTTTGGCAGCTCTCTCAGATTATTTTACCTCCTCCCAAAATTGTAGGCACTCCCAAGAAATAAGCTTGAGGTATGTCTAGCGAACCCAATTTTCCTATATACTCCTCATAGTGGGAGGAGCTAAACAGCCCGCAACATTTTTTGAACAATCTGAAGTCAAAAGTCATAATTGTGGTTTCAAATTTAATAGTTTCATTTGCTATTTTATTTTTACTTGAAGAACAATACAAGCTAGAATTTTTTTCAATGTAAGCAGGGAAACTGAGTTCTTGGTAGGATTATTTTAACCTGATAGATCAAAGCAATAAATTAGTACCTTTTAATTCCACAGAAGTTTACATTCAAACTTCCCAAATGATTGTCAGATAATTGGCTTTTGTAATACATCCTGAAGATTATCTACACTGGGCTTCCTAAGGTAATGTGTTAGTGAAGGAGAATTTAGTATCAACAAAAAAGCCTGTTTCAGCTTTTAGCTATTAATTTGAAGGAAGCACAAGTTTTTGCTCTGTTCCTCCATGCTTAATTTTGAATTTGTATTCCTGTAGTTGTGGTTTGAATTCTTTACTCTTCCTCCCTATCCATGCTACTTTCCCACCCCACAGCCTCTTTGCTTTCTCTGTGAGCTTTGTAAGCATTAAATAACATTGCTCCCAGAAGAAAAGCCTTAAAAATGAAATAAAGTGCTGAATTTGATTCTTGGGGATGGCAGCACCTTTTTTGCTGTTCTTTCTCCTGTGCTAAAATGGCTTAGTCATCCAGTTGAGGAACAAAGCAATAGTGCATAATTTGATCAACACATGCAATGACTAAATCATCCATTAGAAATCTTACAAAACAAGTACACCTTGCCAAAGTCCTGTCCCTTTATAGGTGATAGAGGATTCAGTGTTTCTGAAGTTGAACCTTAGCCCAGACTGTTCTTAAACTCAAGTTATAGCTGAAGTCCTGGCTGTCATTCAAGGACCAAATAAAAATAATGACCATATTTTTCCCTCTTCCTGCCTTGCTTGGAGAATTGAACATGTGAATTTGAAAGTGGAGGTATCTGTATTTAAATTATCAGAGAGCAAGCTATTTCAAATGGATGTTTAAAACGTAGATTTGAAAGGAATTAGAGACCCACTGAAATGCAACTCTTTTAGGTGGCTTGGAAGATTCCAGCCTTAGTTCTGAAAGTAGCTCTTCTGTGGCCATTTCTTAACTCTTGATAGTGTAAGTTTTATACTCTGTACTCAGCCCCCAAAGTTCTCTCTCATTTCTCATAGGACTCCTGTTATTGGTCAGCAGGTTTGCTGGGTTTTTTGAAATTCATGGATCCTGGCTACATTCCTTTTTTTTTTTTTAAGTACAAACTCAAACGCCAATATCTGAGTATCTGTCACGTTTTCATGCATTTAACTTCACAATATTATCAGGCATTCGGGGAATACTATTAATACCATTCCAAAGTTGGATATATATGGAACAGAAATGTTAGACAATTTGTTCAAGGTCACACCAAATTCTATGATAAAAGTCAGGATTTGAATCCAGCTCCACTGAACCTTGTTCTGAGGTATGTTCCATATTCTCATCTAGAGGGAGGGTCTTGCAGTGATAGTGACCTGCATTACTTGGTAGATGGCACACTGTGTTTCTTCATTCATGGATATAAATTGTTACCAATGTGCCTGATGAGCAGAAAGAGGAAAGTGCTATTATCACAGTGTTAGAGAACATACTTGTGTTACATTTAGAGCAACCTAACCAATCTTGCAGGTGTTCAGAACTTGGTTAATTCCGCAAAAAAAATGGTGCACCTGATCTAGCACACCTCAGGAGTTTCACTAACTTAGACTGAGACTCCCCTCCCCTCCTCCCACCCTGACTGGGCATTTTTAGGCACCTGGCCCCTGTCCAGACCTAGCAACCCATCCTTTACAAACTCATTCTGCAGACCCACCAGCCCCCTTGACCCACCAACCCCCCAAGACCCATCAGCCCCTTCCCCATCTCAAGTTACTTACAGTGGGCTGCCTGGGTAGCTCCTGGCAGTGGTGAATGGCTATATACACCACTCCCAGTCTATGTTTAGGCTGCTTAAAGCAAGCCATCTAATAATGCAGTGGGTACAGTGAGCATGTGTATATATCCTTACTAGCAAATTTGTGTCTGCATTGGAAAAAATGGTGAGTTCTTTAATTTAGTACGCAAAAGCATAACAATATCTAGTGGCTCAAAAGACAAGCTATACAACTGGAGATAAAAAATAAGGCATAGAATCATAGGAAAATCAGAGTGAATGGGACCTTGGGAGGGCATCTAGTCTAGTTCTCTGTTTAAGACAGAATTATTCCTGAATAAAACAATCCCAATCAAGTGTTTGTCTAACCTGCTATTTTGTAGTTGGAGATTCCACAGCATCCCAGGGTAGCTTATACGTTTCACTGTAAACGTAATAACTATTCTAAAATAATATCTATAGGGTTGACTTCTTTATTGCTGGGCATCTTTAAATTGAGATTGGATGTCTTTCTAAGAGATGCCATACCTCAACTAGGCATTATGGGCTCAAGGCAGAATGACTTGGTGAAATTCCATGGCCTGAATTATGCAGGGAGCCAGGATGCATTATCATAATTGTTCCATTTGGTCATAATTTATGAATGCATTGTTCATCAACCCCAGGCTTGCATCTGTCAGGGTGGGGCACAGTACTTCTGACTGGGTGTAATATAGTTTGAAATTCATGTCAAGATTTTTACATACCATGACTTAAAGGATCAGTATGGTAACTGAAACACAAAGAACAATTCTCTGTCTGAAAATTGGGCAGGTAGAGAACCGTTTGGTGCAGCAGCAGTAATGGGCAGGGGGCAAACAAAGCACTAGTCCTGGGCATTGATTCAAATAGCAGCAGCTGTGCTGCTGGCCTAGCCACTTCTGCCATCACTGGCAGCACAGCCCCTGATGCTGCCTCATGCACCTCTGCCACCCAGGTACTCAAGTATCCAGTTCTGCCTCTGTTATGGTGCCAGGGTGTCAATCCTATCCCAAACAAGATGCCTTTGTGCTGATTACAGGAGTACATTCACTTCTTCCACACAAAACATAGTAAACTTTAGCGTTTCAAATATTTCAGGATTAGTTGGGGTATGTACTTACAAACCTTTGATCGGATTAGAGCTTCTCTTTTCCACACTATTGCTTTAAAAGTCTGTTTTTGCATCTGTGTCTGTAGTTGCATAATCATGTTGGGAGTAGTAAGATGGTCCTGCTTGATACATACTTCTTCACTACCTTTGCCAAAAACATCCTTGTTTGGATGGTGTAATTAATATTTATATTTTCCTCCAGACAAATAGCCTGGGAAATGTACTGAGAGTCACAGATTCAATATTCCCTTTATATTTATTTACAGGACATAAACTTTAAGAATTAAAGATTCCAGCATGCAGGCAGATATGTTGGTAGTAAGACTGTCTCAAATTTCCCCTTTTTAAGATTAATAAAGCATTCCTTTAGCTTAGAAGCCTACTTGTGTGTGGTGAAATACTACAATCAATGAAAGGACACTAGTAGATTGAGATTCACTCTAATGAGATCTGCACTTCTCCTGGGCTGGTGGTGTCAGATCTCATACTCTGACAGAATATTTTCTTGTGGGAAGAAGATAGATGACTTCAATCAGTGTCTGTGGTCTTGTTTGTTCTTTGAAGACATAAGAGGAAAATTGATATTCTCTTATTAATAGGAAATTTTAAATACCGGGCTAATGAAGAAAATTCAATCTATCTTCTCTGTAACAATTTGGAGAAAGAACAAATGTTGTACCAAGAAAATTTGTCTTCCCCCAATAATAGAGTACTTGTCCTTCAGAATGTCTTATAGGAATAGATATGAGTAGTAATGCAACCATTTTTAATATCCCCTCCGTATCACTGTCATTGTTAAATGTTTCTTCTGCCAATCCAACTAATTGAAGAAACCCTTAATGGTATTGAAGACTGAGAAACTTTCTCTTTTTTATCAAAGAGTGTTCACAGTTACTGCTTTTCTGCCCTATCCTTTCATTCCCTCTGGAGTTTTCAGTCTTTTAATTTATAGTCAAGGCAGAGGATTCTTGATTCTCTGCCATTTCTTCTGTTTCTGTACTTAAGCGATTTTCTGACCACTCTAATTAATCACCTCCAGTGGCTATATAAGGACAAAAGCCTTAACTTACTTCCATTCACTGTTATAATACTTGTGCCCTTCTTAGACTCTTCCTTCTGTCACTTTCTTCACAGGATGACAGTGCCAGTACTAAGTATGTTTTTAGGAGTAGGGCAGCTTCTTGCATGTTCTAATTTTGTAATATCGGATAACTTTCTAAGTATTATATGATCCTAACTATCATATTTTTGGAACCACTGTAAGAAAAGAGAAGCCTTTATTGTTCCACTTTGAGGTATTCTCTTCTAGCACCAGTCTTATCACCAGTCTTATCACTCTGCTCTGCCATTTTCAGATTTAAAAAGGTAACCAAAAATCCACATTTTTCCATGATCAAAATGAAACACCACTAATATACAGATATGCTATCTATGTGTATCTATAAATGTAGCATATATAGATACGCTATCTATATATTAGTGGCGTTTCATTTTAATCATTTATCACTTAGTGTTACAAATAGCAGTAGTGCATTTTCTTCTATCCTTTATTTATTTATCTGTGCTGTTTTCTCTCTGCTGCATTCCTAATGGCTGCTATCTAATTGTCCTGGGTTTTCCCCTTCAGTTCTCTTCTGGAAATAAAAGTACCTTCAAACTAGTATACCACACATTATATATACAAACTTTCTTCTAAAAAATAACCCAAAAAGGTCCGATTTTTTTAGAAGAATTAAATATGTAAGAAGTAGCTGTGGCCTAATGAATAAGGCACTGGCCTCCTAAGCCAAGGATTGTGGGTCCAGATCTCATCTGGGGTGACAGCTAATACTTGAGTCAACCCTAGCTCAAGGAGATGGGCCCACAGGTGGTATTCTCTTGGTAAATAGACGTGGACAGCGCCATGAGGCCTGCATCAGAGTGGTCAACCGGCAACTTCAGAGTTGGTGCTACCAGGCATCCTCGGGTTCCTTGACAATGACCCACATTTACGCACAGGGGGCATGCTCGGGTGGGATGAGTTTCACTTGTCCCCTAAAGGCAAGTATGTCTTTTCTTCCAGGTTGGCTGATCTCATACAGCTTGCTTTAAACAAGCTTTACCAGGGGATGGGGCCACAGGGGGAAATGATGACACTTCCCAGCCAAGACAGGTAATGAGCACAAGAAGTACCCAGGTAAGTGGCAGGGGTCCAGATAGTCTTGGGATCAGGGGGTGGTGCATAAACCCACAGGAGACCTTAAATGCCTCTACACTAATGCTCGTAGTATGGGGAACAAGCAGGAGGAACTTGCCCTCCTGCTAGTTAACACAAACCCAGACATAGTGGGGCTTACTGAAACGTGGTGGGATTTAACCCATGACTGGGAGGTAAACATCAAGGGCTACAGTCTGTACAGGCAAGATAGAATGGGAAGGAAAGGTGGGGGTGTGACACTCTATGTTAAAGAGCAATACACGACCTCAACAAACAGCACAGGGTCAGAGGAGGGGCAGACTGAAGTGCTCTGGGTTAGAATACAAGGGGGCCAGGGAAAAAGAGACTTAACAGTGGGTGTCTACTACACAGCACCCAACCAGGGGGAAGAGCTGGACTGGGAATTCTCAGGTCAACTTGCAGAGGCAGTTAAGTCAAGGAACACGGTCATCATGGGTGACCTAAACTACTCGGACATCTGCTGGGATGAGCAGTCAGCCAGGTATGGCCTGTAACAAAGGTTCCTAGCCAAGAGGACTATAAGGCCTTGGGACACCAACTGAAGAGGACGGGAGCACAGGTGGTATTTCCCTCCATTCTCCCAGTAAGTGGACGGGGTAGGCATCATGAGGCCTGCATTGATGTGGTTAACCAGTGGCTTTGGAGCTGGTGCCATGAGGCAGGCTTTGGGTTTTTTGACAACGACCCATGTTTTTGTAAGGAGGGTATGCTGGGGTGGGATGGGCTTCACCTGTCCCCTAATGGCAGACATCTTTTCCTCTAGGTTGGCTGATCTCGCACGGTGGGCTTTAAACTAGCTTTGCTGGGGGAAGGGGCCACTTTGAGTTGAGAGGATGCTTCACCAGCATGCAGGGTGACAAGAGGAAGGAAAGCACAGGGAAGTATCAACGTCCGAGGAGCAGGGGGCCACAACTGTCCTGGGAGCGGGAAGAAGGCACGAGCAGCCTCAGGAGGCCTCAGGTGCCTCTACACTAACACTAGCCAAGGGGTGTAAGCAGGAGGAACTATGCCTCCTGATTGCAAGTAAGAACCCAGACTTAGTAGGGCTCACAGAAACCTGGTGGGACCCTACCTATGACTGGGCGGTGGGCATTCAGAGGTACACCCTGTATAGAAGAGACAGGACAGAGAGGAAAGGTG
>NW_005841993.1:173274-173959 GCF_000455745.1 Alligator sinensis
AGGGTCGGGCAGAGACACTATGGGTCAAACTACAAGGGGGGCATGGTGAAAGGGACCTTACGGTGGGTGTCTACTACAGACCACCCAATCAGGGGGAAGAGCTAGACCAGGACTTCTCCAGTCAGCTTATGGAGGCAGTTAGGTCAAGGGATGCTATTGTCATGGGTGACCTAAACTACCCGGACATTAGCTGGGAGGAGCAGACAGCCAGGTCTGACCACTTGTGTAGGTTCCTGACTGTATTACAGGACCTTCACTTTATCCAGGAAGTGCATAGCCCCACTAGGGGTAATGCCTTGCTGGATCTGGCCCTGGCCATGGGGGATGACCTGGTGAGGGGACTGCAGGTCTTTGACCACCTGGGTAATAGCGGTTATCACCTGCTGGATTTCACTATCCAACGCAGGGCGTCTAGGGCTCACACCAAGGCTAAAGCCCTTGACTTCAGAAGGGCCAACTTCAATAAGCTTAGGAGATTAATGGGGGAAGCAATAAGGGCCCAGAAGGTAGAGGAGATGGGAGCCCACAAGGGATGGCCGTACCTTAAGGGGGTGATCCTCCAGGCCCAAAGGATAACAGTCCCTGAGAGAAGCAAGGGGGATAAGAGTGCTCAGAGACCCCCTTGGCTCAGCAAGGGCATTCAGCAATGCCTGAGGACTAAAAGGGAGGTGTACAACCAGTGGAA
>NW_005841993.1:174338-183709 GCF_000455745.1 Alligator sinensis
GAGCATTCGTGGTCATCTGGCCAGGTGCCGGGGGATTGGAAACTGGCTAATGTGGTCCCTATTTTTAAGAAGGAGAGGAAGGAGGACCCAAGTAACTATAGGCCTGTAAGCCTCACCTCGGTGCTTGGGAAGATCTTGGAGAGGATCATCAAGGAGCACATCTGTGGGGGGCCTGCAGGGGAGATCATGCTCAGAGGCAATCAGCATGGGTTCACCAAAGGCAGGTCCTGCCAGACCAACCTGATTGCCTTTTACGACCAAGTAACTAAAGCCTTGGATGATGGTGTCGCTGTGGACATAGTCTTTCTAGACTTTAAGAAGGCCTTTGACACTGTCTCTCACCCCATCTTCATCAATAAATTAAGTGACTGCAGCGTTGATGCCTGCACAGTTGGATGGGTAAAAAATTGTCTGATGGGGCGCACCCAGAGAGTAGTGGTGGACGGGTTGTACTCAAACTGGTGAGATGTGAGCAGTGGGGTACCCTAGGACTCAGTCCTTGGGCCCACACTGTTTAACATCTTCACCAGCAGCTTGGACGAGGGAGTGGAAAGCATGCTGTCCAAGTTTGCTGATGACACTAAAATGTGGGACGAGGTGGACACACTTGAAGGGAGAGAGAGGCTGCAACTAGATTTAGACAGACTACAGAAGTGGGCAGATGAGAATAGGATGGGGTTCAATGTAGACAAATGCAGGGTGCTACACCTTGGGAGAAGGAATCCACAGCATACATACAGGCTGTGGAATTCCCTTCTTGAAAGCACAGAGGCGGAAAGGGATCTTGGAGTCGTTATTGACTCCAAGATGAACATGAGCTGCCAATGCCAGACTGCAGCCAGCAAGGCCAGTCATATCTTGTCATGCATCCATAGGTGCATCTCATGCCAGTCCAGAGAGGTGATACTCCCCCTCTATACGACCTTGGTCAGGCCGCAGTTGGAGTACTGTATCCAGTACTGGGTGCTGCACTTCAAAAGGGATGTGGCCAGCCTGGAGAGGGTTCAGAGGAGGGCCACTCGCTTGGTGAGAGGGCAGCAGGACAGGCCCTACGAGGAGAGACTGAAGGACCTGAACCTGTTCAGCTTCAGTAAGAGGAGGCTGAGGGGGGACCTGGTCGCTGCCTACAAGCTCATCAAGGGGGATCAACAGCAAATAGGCAGAGCTCTTTTCTCCCCAGCACCACCTGGGGTGACGAGGAACAATGGTCATAAGCTGATGGAGAATAGGTTTAGGGTGGAGATCAGAAGGTAATATTTTACAGTTAGGGTGGCCAAAATCTGGAACCAACTTCCCAGGGAAGTCCTCACCCCTACCTTGGGCATATTCAAGAGGAGGTTGGACGATCACCTGTCTGGGGTCTTGTGAACCCAGCATTCATTCCTGCCTGTGGCAGGGGGTCAGGCTAGATGATATTTCAGGTCCCTCCTGACCCTAGCTACTATGAAACTATGAAGATACATGACCTCCACCTCACCCAGGAGGTACATGGTCCCACCAGGATAAATGCCTTGCTGGACCTGGTCCTGGCCACAGGCAACAACCTGGTGAGGGGACTGAGGGTTCTCGACCACTTGGGCAATAGCTATCATTGCCTACTGGAATTCACCATCCAGCACAGGGTGTCAAAGGCCTGAAGCAAGGCAGCAGCCCTTGACTCCAGGAGGGCTGATTTCAATGAGTTAAGAAGATTAGTCGGGGAGGCTCTGAGGTCCCAGAGGGGAGGGAAGTTGGGAGTCCAAGATGAGCAGTTGTTCTTTAAGGAGACAATCCTTCGAGCCAAAGGGGTGACAGTCCCAACGTAAGTCAAAGTGGGCAAGAGTACTCAAAAGCCTCCATGGCTCACCAAAGGCATTCAGGAACATCTGAAAGCTAAAAAGGAGGCGTACACCCAATACAAGGGAGGAGTCATCACCAAGGTGGATTATACCTCCATTGCTCAAGACTGTAGGGGGGCTATTAGGAAGGCTAAGGTGGAGACAAAACTGGGACTAGCAATCCAGATCAAAGACAACAAGAAGTCCTTTTTTAAATACATAGGGAGTAAAAAGAAGGCACCAGGTAATGTGGGGTCCCTGCAGGACACACTTGAAAACTTGGTGCTTGTACCAGCTGACCTGTTTAACAAATTATTTTCCTCCATATTTCTGAGCAGGGACCAGGACATCCCCCACCACTGAGATCCCGGACAAACTCAGGAAAGGCACAGCCAGGCCCAGGGTCAGAGAGGACCTAGTAAGGGAACTTCTGGTGGAACTGGACATGTTCAAATCAGCAGGTCCAGATGATCTCCACCCAAGGGTGCTGAGGGAATTGGCAGAGACCATTGTGGGACCTCTGGCACAGCTCTACGAGCACTCATGGTGCCCTGGCGAAGTGCCAGAGGATTGAAAGAGGGCCAATCTGGTCCCCATTTTCAAAAAAGGAAGGAAAAAGGACCCAGGAAATGATAGGCCCATTAGTCTTACCCCAGTCCTGGGGAATCTCTTTGAGAAAATTATGCAAGAACACATCTGTGAGGGACCAGAAAGGGGAGATTATGCTTAGGGGCAAGCAACATGGGTTCATTAGAAGCAGATCCTGTCAAACCAACCTGGTTGCCTTTTACGACCAGGTCACAAAATCCTTGGATGTAGGTGTTGCAGTGGACACAGTTTTTCTGCACCTTAGGAAGGCCTTTGTCACTGTCTCTCACCTCATTCTCATTAAAAAATTAAGCGATTGTGGCGTTGACACCTACACAGTCAGATGGGTCGCAAATCAGCTGGAGGGCTACACCCAGAGAGTGGTGGTGGACAGGTCATTTTTGACCTGGAGGGATGTGGGCAGTGGGGTTCCCCAGGGCTCGGTCCTCAGGCCCGCACTGTTCAACATCTTCATCAGTGACTTGGATGAGGGGGTGAAAAGCACCTTGTTCAAGTTCACAGATGACACTAAGATGTGGGGAGAAGTGGGCACATTAGAAGGGAGGGACAGGCTACAACTAGATCTGCACATGTTACAAGGGTGGGTGTATGAGAATTGGATGGGTTTCAATACTGACAAGTGCAAGGTACTGCACCTGGGGAGGAAGAACCAGCAGCATACCTACAAGCTGGGGAACTCCCTTCTCATCAGCACAGAGGCAGAAAAGGATCTTGGAGTCATTATTGATGCCAAAATGAACATGGGCCACCAATGTGAGACATGGTCAGTAAGGCTAACGGCACCTTGTCATGCATTCACAGATGCATCAATAGCAGGTCCAAGGAGGTGATCCTCCCCCTCTATGCAACATTGGTCAGGCTGCAGTTGGAGTACTGCATCCAGTTCTGGGCACTGCAGTCCAGGGGGGATGTGGACAGCATTGAGAGGGTCCAAAGGAGGGCTACTCATATGATCGGGGGCAGCAGGGAAGGCCCTATGAGTAGAGGCTATGGGACCTGAACCTGTTCAGCCTCCACAAGAGAAGGCTGAGAGGGGATCTGGTGGCTGGCTATAAACTTACCAAGGGGGACCAGCAGGGAACAGGAGAGACCCTGTTACCCAAGCACTACCCAGAGTAACTAGGAATAATGGTCATAAATTGACTGCGAGTAGTTTCAGGCTGGACATCAGGAAGCACTACTTTACAGTCAGGGCAGCTGGGATCTGGAACCTACTTTGAAGGGAAGTGGTGCTCACTCCTACTCTGGGGGTCCTCAAAAGGAGGCTAGATAATCACCTTGCTGGGGTCGTTTGACCCCAGAGTTCTTTCCTGCCCATGGCAGGGGGGTGGACTTGATGATCTGCTCAGGTCCCTTCCAACCCTACCAACTATGAAACTATGATTTTCATTCTTTCTGAACACTGCCATACTTTCATTGAGATGTTCATGTAGACACTCTCATTCCAAAAATATTGGCCTTTGCTGTTGATCCCCAAAGTAAGATTTCAGCTTATAATGAGGACACTAGTTCTAGAGATAATAGAACTTAAGTGTGTGAAGATTAGACTGCTAGTGACTGCAACAGTTAATTCAAGTTTCAGTTAATTCAAATTCTGCTGGACGTGTTTACTGCAGAGTCAACTAATTAACTCCACGGTAAACATCTAAATGTATACATGTATACCCCTATTAGGGTGCAGGAAACTAATTATCTCTGCAGCAGGGTAGTACTTGCAAATACAAATATAATACAAGGGTACATACAAGTACTACCCTGCTGCAGGGTTTATTGTGCATGGCAGTGCATGTGCGTATGCTGACCCAGCTGGTTGGGGCACAAGGGTGCTTCAGTGTGGGGACTGCCTGACTCCTAAGGCCTCCTTCCAGTTGGGGCTAATCTGACCTGGTTTAATGTGCTGCAGTCCTGTTGCACATGTAAACCTTGTGCCTGGGATCTTCACAGGGGCAAAAACTCCAAACTAATGAATGTTGGAGTTAATGGCACATGTAGATGAATATATTCCATTTGGGCGACCCTAGTTTGAGAAAAAGTGAACATACTGCCAAGCTAAACTGACCAGATTAGCTGAATGGTGAGTTGTTTTAACTTGTGATGCACTTAAAAAGCACTGCTTAAATCAAGCAAGGGCTTTTTGCATATAGGCAGGAGTCAGAATCTGAGTTAATGCAATGAAGATAAGACCTTAGACAAATTTGTCATGTTATTCCCATTCTCCTTATCCCAATATTTTCCTTATTTTGTCTCTCCCTTTTATGCCTATTGTCTTCAGCTCACTTCCTTTTCCCTTCATGCTTACTCTTCCCATCTTCTGCTTTCCTCTAACTTAGAAAACCTAAATATTATTTTTTTGGTTATGATATAATATTATCAAAACTTTAAGTACCTGCATGTATATATGGATAGTGGTTGCATTGTTTGTGTTTGCAGCTCTACTGTACTGCTATTGCTTGAATTATTAGATGAGTTGGTTGTTGTGAGTCTTTGCTACTGATGGTCTGGATCCATGGAACGATTTGCTATGGTTTCTATAATGAATAAATCTGGATGCTACATTGTGGGCACATCTACATATAAGCTTTAGTACAGTAGATTATTTTACTATGTATTAAAGTGTCACATAACAAACCATGCTAATGTGCAGAAAAATAAGCTACTGTGCATTAAGCATCACTTTAAAAAACACAGATTTTCAGTACTGCACATTAGGGCAGCCTAATGCACATTTATCTAGTACCTCGCACTGGAAGGTGCATGTACATGAGCATGGAGGCTGCTCCAACATACTGTAATAACAGTGCATTCCAGCAAACTTGATTAATAGAGTCTGTTGAAGTGTGGCAATTACTGCACTCCAGCAGCGTCCTGCATCTCGTGTATCAGTGTCCCTGAACTTCAAGATGGTGTTCGGGATGCTTGAACAAGCTTTAGTTCAAATGCCCCCACTGCCATTTTGAAGTGCAGGACACTGGTACATGGGATGCTGTGGCTCTTTAATTAGACCAGCTCTCAGAGACACTGTAATTAAAGTACCCATGCCCCCCACCCCTCCCCCAGAAGCACATGTAAAAGTGCCCAGAGGTACAAAATTTAATGTGTATTAGGAAAAGAGCATGAATGGACATATAGATGCACCCTGTGTCACTTAGTTAAAACAAGTCATTCTGATTAACTTTTCAATATAAAAATCTCAGACCGGGGGATTATTATATTCTTCTTGTGGCTAATGACTAACTGATCCTTCCTCCATTTCTTTTAAGTAGAAAGGTGGGATGCAATGCATACCCTAATGTCTGCTTCCAGCTGTGTTAAGAGTAATTTTTAATAGCAACACAGGTTGCACTTCCACATGATCAGGAAAAAACCTGAGCTTCAAAAAAAAATCATATCACATGGGACTGTTTCCATTGAGCAAAATAATTGAGATAGCTTACGTATATATATAGTGCATTGTCTTCCCCCATAGGTTAGCCTGTAAGTCCTAGTAATGCTAAGAGTTATGCTCCAAAAGGGACAGATACATTTGAAGGGTAGCAAGGGCTTAAGGATTCTTTGCACCCATTTCTCCCTTTCCCTTCTCTGTATTTAATGAGCAAGAGCCAGGGATAACTATAATCCTTGAATTCTTCTGAGTGCAGGGAGGAAAGAAGTGAGCTTGTGGGTAAGCTGATGCAGAGGGGAGAGCCCAGTTCACTGTATAGTGGGTGCAATGCTCCTTGTGGTCTAGGAATGTATTTAAGGAGAAGCGTTTCATTGACAATGCTTTTGTGTTTCATTTCTGGGATAGTGCAGCTGTATACCACTACAGATTATTTTGTCTAAAATTAATGTAATCTTAAATAAATATAACCCATAGTGTTTCTAACACATAAATATAAAATTAATTTCAACACAGAAATGTTTACTTGAGTCTCATTGACTTTGTTATGTGATATGTGTGCAGATAGTTTTCCTAACAATGGATAATTTAGTGAGACTTTTGCTTGAAAAAGTGCTGGAAACTTCCATTTTTCAGTTTTTATATGATTTTGTTTGACATGATTCTACTCCAGAGAATTCCAAGGCTACTGAATATTTGATCTGAGGCAAATGAGTCTGAACAAAAATTGTCAATTACTCATGCATTCCAAATTTAACTCTAGCCAGTAGGGATACAAAGGATATTTGGAATGCAAAACAGCAAAATTCACATATCCTTCATAGCCCAATGCTATTTGCAAAAACAAAGGTCCAAGATTGGATCTTCTTGTACTCCTCCTACAGAAGGAATTCTAGTAATAAGAAATAAAACAAAAATATTTCTGAATAGTTCAACAAGGAACTTCTTTGTTACTTGAGTTTTGCTTCACCACATCTTCAATTACTTCCCTAAACAATTATTGTGTACTTTGGGATGAGTTACTTTCTCTCTGTCATTTATTTCAGAAGGGTTGGATTCTGTTCCAGTGTAGAACAAGACCTGGTTTGATATCCTAACCTTTTTCAAGATAACAAAAACATTTTCCACATCCCTCCTCATTCTATTCCTGAGCCTGTAGTTCTGAAGACCACTCAGGCTAAATGTTGAAAAGGTTTGTAAATCCTTAAGGTTCATTCCCATGCCAGACATATGGCAGTGCCCTTTAAAGACAGCCCAGTTTGTCTCAAAGGCTTTTTTATGCCTTTCTGAGCTTCAAGATTTTCCTCTTACATTTGTTTGCCTATTTTATATTCAGCATAGCATTCATTATATTTAGATGTTTTGGAATACAGGTTTAAATCTATGACTAACATAGTTAGCTGTAGCATTTATAAATTATATTTAGTGATGCCTTTTACATTCCCATTGTATTATGCTATTTTTTTGGCCATTTTGAGAACTATATATGTATGTGTGCAGGTGTGTGTTTCCTTCAGGGTTACTCATTAAAGTTAAAATGCAGCAATTATTGAAGAAGTGGGGTAATGACACCATAAAATTCCACTGCCCTATAGGTAACTTCCTTCCTCCAAATGTTTAATCAATGGAATTGATTTCTAATGCATGCTCTATTAAAACACCTTCCTACATGATCAATGGAATTTTAGGAGTCGTATGTGAAGAATCCATGGAAGATAAAAGCAAAATTCAAACTATTTCATTCCAGGACTGTATGTAGTCTGTCTTTACAGTTGAAAGAGGTATTTATCTTTTTTAGTGTGAAGTCATTCATAAGGCAGGGTTGATTTGCAACTCATAGACTAACTAAATCTATATGGAGAGTAAATAAAATGTATGTAATGAGCTTTCATGAGCCTGAGCGCACTTCATCAAATGCTGTGAAAGGACGTGCACAGAGCAGTATATCAAATAGAGACAGTGACTTGAATACAAAAAGACAGAGAAGGGAGGAAAGATGGGGGGCGGGGGGACAGACAGTGTGTCTTTTCAGTAAGCATATATATTTTTGCTTTCTTTGTGAACCAACTGCATTTTTTTTTCTAACTACTTACATATATGTTATAATATTCCAGTGCATTATAGAAACCATAAATTTATTTGTTTATACTTAAATGGTAGAACTGGTGAAAAATTCTCAGTTCTATACTTTTAGTCAAAATATTTCATCTAGCTCTAAGAAAATATATTCAAGTTGGGGGAAAAGAATACTCACATTTACAAACAAATTTCACCTAAAGTGATCATGAAGACACAAGCTATGATCCCTGTCAGTGTAAGCTTCAAGCACAGGACTAGCACACTCTCTCTTGCACTAACACACATGGAGTGTTTCCTAACAGGAAGTAACATAGATATGTCCATATAGCATTTCAGGTAGGAGAACTGGCACTGTTTCTCAGCAGTGAGGAAGGGGAAAAAACAGTCTTTCTCTGTTTGATTTTCCACTCAAAATGGCAATTATCTCTAACCCTGAAAAATACAAAGATGCAATACAAAGATATGGCAAGACTTTTAAACAAAATTAGCTAATATCTACATATGAGTAGGCATCCTTATAGTTTCATAGTAGGTAGTGTCGGAAGGGACCTGAGCAGATCATCAAGTACGACTCCCTGCCATGGGCAGGAAAGAATGCTGGGTTCAAATGACCCCGGCTACATGATTATCCAGCCTCCTTTTGAAGACCCTCAGGGTAGGAGCGAACACTACGTCCCTTGGAAGTTGGTTCTAGATCCTAGCCACCCTGACCGCGAAGTAGTGCCTCCTGATATCTAGCCTGAATCTACTATCTGTCAATGTATGGCCGTTATTCCTTGTTACTCTCGGTAGTGCTCGGGGGAACAGGGACTGTCCCATAGCCTGCTGGTCCCCCTTGGCCAGTTTGTAGACAGCCACCAGATCCCCTCTCAGCCTTCTCTTGTGGAGGCTGAACAGGTTTAGGTCCCATAGCCTCCGCTTGTAGGGCCTGCCTTGCTGCACCCAATCATGCGAGTGGCCCTCCTCTGGGTCCACTCGATGCTGTCCACATCCCTCCTGGAGTGCGGTGCCCGGAACTAGATGCAGTTTTTGTTTTTGTTTTTTATTAAGAAAATATAAAATATTTCTTTCTCTCTCCACACTGCCTCCTTTTGTCAATATCTCACAATAAACAATATCATACATGAATCAATAATGCATGACACAATCGTGGGAACTTCCCGTCTCCTTTCTCCATCACAATTTCTTCACAATTGGATCACCAGATCCTCTTTATACATAATCATCAATTCAATCCAAGACAATACATTTTGCTCTTTTCTCATACAGGTTCTTGGTACACTTTCAACATTTATAATACATCCTCATATTTTACACAATCTTTCCCTGTGGTCTCGTATTTTCCTTCTTTTTATTTGCCTTTAACACATTTTCCACACCTCTTTATTTATAACATACACAATTCACTTTTGTTTCAGTACTACTGTTTTCCCTACTTTTCGTTTTCACCTTTCCCTTTCCCTGATTCCCAACGCATTTCCTTTCCC